>NC_088858.1:34158008-34511508 GCF_963853765.1 Magallana gigas
TACAAACAATTTAACTATGTTGACAAACTTAGCTAGGGTTAAACTGTCTTGTATAAAGCTATAATTAATGTGTTTTTGTTGAGGTAAAAACCCTTTATATTATTAATGTGTTTTTCATTTATCAGGGAAGTGAAATTATGTAGTGAGTTTCTTTTCCAGTTTTTTGTAGCACAGTTCCCTAAGGCATGAATTAGAGGATGCTATCGCAAGGAAGAGAACTCTTGGTTCCTGCAGCATCAGCCGCAGAGTTGATGCTGAATTTTGATTTTTTTTTTTAAAGAATTTCGTTAAATAACCGCTCTTTATTAGTGTATGGTAATAATTTTATGGAGAGCTAATTTCCAGCTAACTAATTACAATGCAAACATTTCTTTTTGCCAATGATTTTATGTTCTTATAGCAATAAACCCAATTAATGAGGAGTAGTTTGATAACTCCTGTGGTACAATTATCTGAGAGGGGATAAAGGATGGATGGATTTTTCACTTGGTACGCCATGGCAATTTCTACTTTCTGTTTTGTTGACGGACATTAACGAGCCAATTTGATTAATTGTCATCAGCATTATCAACAAACTAAGTCTGTCTAGGCTCTTTAGTGTGCTGAATTTTAATTAACTGAGTTGGCATACATTAGGCATATGACAGTCACATTACAACTGGTCATTGAACTAGTTTTACAAACACTTATTAATTTAATTTAAGACTTTAAAGCTGTTCGAGCTGTTGGAAAGAGGTGTTTTTAAAATTTAATTCTTATAGGTGGGATTTTTCTTCTTGTAATTAAAAAAAAAAGGGAAAATTCAATATTGTTGAATTTCATGTGATTTCATGCAGACATTGGGTAATACATTGATATGAATTACATTTGTATTCATTGTTTTATTAAATTTTAGGTTAAAAAAAGAAGAATTGTCAATTTTTATTATCAATAAAGTTTGAGATTGTTAAACAGAATGAACATTCCAAATCTGCTGACACCCAAGTTTCATATGAAATGTAAAACTTGAAGTCTTCTTCATGTTGATTTCTTTGGAACTCATAAGCTGCAGAAATGATAATTCCAGGATGTATCTTTCTAATATTGTTTATACTGTCATGGAAATGACAATCTCCTACGCACATTCAGGGACAGTTGTATGGAAGCCACAGAAAGATCAAAACAAGGCGGCCCATTGTTCATTGGTAACATTTTTTATGTCAATGAGTAGAGATGATTTATTCCTTGTGAATTGTCAACACAAGACACTCTTGTAGACGGTAAGGTGTAGAATAATTTTTTTTTTTTTATTTGAAAATATGTAAATGAGGTCCTGTCAGGGCCCTCTATCTCTCATCAATGTACTCGCTGACGGACATTTGATCTACATGATAATACACATCCAAGCATTTCACCTATCACTCATCCGAATCCGCAGATCATTCACAAACTTTGGCTGCGACTTAATGTTCCAGGATATATTTTTTTTTTTGAATGAGAAGTTGTAAATTTTGAGGGATTGTAAACCACAGCCCTTGTTGACAGGTCTGTACATTGGAATTCTGATTCCACATCAAAGATTTCTCTTACTAACACCTGGTTGACCCTTTCTTTTGACACTGAAGAAGTTTGGGAGGGGAAAAAAAAGGGGGGGGGAGATTTCATTGGGGTTTTATATCTGTTTTTTTGTAGACCAGTTTTTTGATCAAGTGGAAGCTTATAAAGCTTTATGCAAGTGCAGTGTGTATGTAGTCAGAATAGATAGCTATGTAGATTTTCACAGGTGAAACTTTGGGCCACAGTTTACTGAAACAATCTGGCCGATTGGGTCGAGTTACAACAAGCGCATGGTAGAAATACCCTCCAAAGAATGGGATCACAGGCTATAACTCTGGTTTCTCTTTTTTCATTTGGAAAGAACTATATGTTTTATGAATGGTGTCAGGTTTTACGCTTCGCTTTGCTTTTCCCGTTCTTCAGAGAAAGTGTAGAAAGTGGAAGAATTTCTGAAATTTGTAATGAGAGGGGTTTTTAAAGTGACACTAAAATTTAAATTTGTTTTCTACTGCAAAACTTTCATGATCTAAAGCCTCACTTTTTTTGAAAGAAAATCTTGCAGATGAAAAAATAATTACATAACAGCATCGTTTACATCCTTCGCTGCATGCTTCAATGGAAACTTGGTAAATCAGTTTAATAAAAATCTCATTATAACTGATAGATCTGGTGATATCCAGAAACAACAATATTTAATATAATTTCAAAGTATTTGGCAATGGAAGGTAATGATCCAGGTGTGGAAATCCAGATTGCTGACTGCAGGTGGCTTTTTTGTAATTCCATATATATTATTAGCATTCCCCACGTTATGATGGGGAACTTTCCCATTCCAACCGCAAGAGCTAATTTAGAAATAAAAATGCACACAATGCGCATTGAAAAAAGACATTTGATTTATATTGGTGTCATCTTCAAAGTCCAGCGATTTTCAATACTGGAAGCATATTTCTATCTATTTCTGAACCTATTTTGAGGGAGGAATGGTTGATTTGGGTGAAATATTGATACCAATTTATCATCGCTCTTCTCAGTCGTTGCAGTAAAGCAGACTGAACCTTTGTCAGGGGTAGAATAGCACTCGGACTTCTCTCTGTAAAGTTTATTGGAAATTGACAGTCTGAGAAATTTACAGGTGGAAGTTATGATATTATTGAATTAACTTTTTGTTGTTCGTTTTTGTAATCAATATGCTTAGTGAAGCGTTATCGATGATGCAGGACCATTAGTGAATTGTTTTATTACTCGGCATTTTTTCTGTATTGTATTACCAGCGTATTTTACAAACTAATTTTCAACATAAAGACTATAAATTGAGATAAGAAAATGACAATATCCGTGACTCAACATTTACTTGTGCATTTGATTTTAGAATTATCCATACAATATATCCATCATATCTGGAACTTAAGAGCTAGCATATGGGACTTTCCACGGGATTTGTCGTAAAACCAAAAGCATTAATCCCCGAAACACTTTAATCCTATCTTTGTTACATGTAAATATTTCGAGTGGCTTGCACATAAAATTCACGTCAAAATGTTCTTTTGTTGACTGAAGTGTTCATATTTCATTTTAAATTAATTCTGCCTCTCGTAGTATGAATGATGGAATATTTGTATGAACCAATATTACATCAATGCAAGCTCTTGAGTCAAAAATCAAAAGCCCCTTCTGTACTTTGGTTCAATACTTAGCATGGAAGGGTGCATGTTTATTGCAATGTACAAACACGCACAAACACAATTAAATACATCTGATAGGGCCAAATATCAGGCTGAAAGTCAGGGCCTTTTAGGCTGAATTTCCTTCAGAAAAAATAGGGTTTCATTTCTGCCCCATATATTAAAAGGATAAAATATAATCTTGACCTTATGCCATAATTAGCCACTTCAAAGAATTATCATTATGGACACTAAGTCAGGTTGAATTTCATAGTTTGAATAATGCATATTAATGCATAACTTGAGTTATACCATTAGTTGAAATAATGTATTTATAAAGCCAAGGAAAATTGCATGTGAAACAGCAGTTTTAATAAAGGGTGAAAATGCATGTTGATTTCACATAAAATGTTAATAAACTTTCCAGGGATTGTAATGTTCAGGAATTTAGATGTTGCCACATATTTCATTTATAAAATCTGGTATGTGCATTGTATGGATGCACCAATTAAGTCAAGAACAAAAAATTAAGAAAAGTTTTGAATCCATTCCAGATCGTTGAAGCCGAAGTCTCAAGGAAGCCCAGTAACCAGTGGAGGAGGGGGCCCCTACAATGGACCTCTGGAACAGCCCCACCTGAGCAACCACCTCTCCAGGATCAATCAGGTAAGAGAAACTTCCTCTATAACCTGTAATTACCTATATGATTAAAGTTTTATGTTTGAGGAGGTAAAAAATCTATGCTGCTGTTGTGCACTATGCTCTTGATTGAATAGGTATGTACTGTATACATGCAGAATTGCAATTTCCTCTCAATTTTTGAAATGATGCTTTTTATCTGTTCACAGTAATAGCAATTGTGGTTTATAAAAAGAACTAGCTAATGAAAGTCATATCTGACATGATCTGTTTGAATTCTAGAGGAAAAGGGGAAAAAATTAATCATAAAGCCCCCAAAAAAATCTTTGTCTCATGTCCTCTTTTTTAAGGGTAGCTTTTATCTGTTATGTGAGTAGACACAGACTTGCACATTAGCACACAGACAGTATGATAGATTTCCTGTTTCAAAGTGATTGAGAAGCTTGTCTCTCGAATCATTGTCTTCAGCTGTAATGATTATGTCACCCACAAATTGAGGGACAGCCCTTGGATTAAGATGATCTTGTAGTGTGGAGTTGTATGGAAGTCGCTGCAGTGCTGCGTAATGTGTTCCCCAGTGTGCTACTTCATGAAATTAACGGGATTGTATATCAAAGGATGCTCAGAGAATCCAAAAGGAACAGTAATGCAAGAAAATTGAAAACGGTTAATTGATGGAGAAATCTGATTACAAAATTTGTCTGTTCTAAGGATAATTAATGTTTGAAATATTGGATTTAGATTTGTAGTTAATGTTACAACAAGCTAGGAATTGCTATTGAAGACAAAGAATACACACAAAAAATTTAGGACAGTCTAAATATTTTTTTTGGATTTACTTTTAGGAACAATTTGTACAATATATGCTGGAATTTGCCATTTTCATGTTAAATGTATACACTCTATGTATATACTGAAATTGTGATTCATAAAATTTAGAGGGCTATTGAAAAGAGAGTGAAAAAGTTACAAGTCCTATTTTCTCCTTAACGTCCGGAATACTGAGCAGCACAATCAAAGAGAAACGGTGGATAATTATAGAAAATGAAATAAATCCATTGTACTGAATGCAATGTGCTATTTCCTGATGATTTTGTCACGAATAATTAACCCTTTTTTTCTGCCCAGTTTGGGATGTAAAGACTTCAAACACGTTATTAAATTCACATGTGTGCACAATCAAAATCGCTAGGCATTTAGTGGGACTTTACATGAATGTTGCCCATAGATGGTCCATGGGAGAGGGGGTGATTTGCAGATTAGAGGAAATTGTTGTGTTTTTGAATTCAATGTTGCTGCAGCAATCTTCCGTGTTCTTGTCGCATTAATTCTCTTGAAGCTGCTGCTTGCCGTTTGTCCTTCTGATGGGTAATTATCCTCCGATTAAAGTAATTATACTCGTGGAAATATTGGAAATTTTTTTTTTTTTTTTTAAGCTAATCATAATCTTTCAAGGGTAGCATAAATACTATTTTGACAGATATTCTTATTTAGAGCAGTAATTGTGATTTGTTGAAGTACTTGGACGTACCTTATATGCACTAACTGTGTATACTTTCTACTTTAGCATGGAAATATTGAAAGACAATGTAAAATAAGAATCATTCCACAAGGATGGAAATATGATAGGAATATGATGCCATAATGTCATCCCAAACAGAGGGCATTATATGAGAAATAAAGAGATGAAATCCCTGTTGAGTTGACCTTTGTTAGGCCTACATGGCCATGTTTACTGCAATCTAGATACAGACTTGAGCAAATCCCCCTTTTAATATGTACTCTAACACGCAATTATTATGATTTTTTGGTCTGTGGCTTTACATTGTCAGATTCAGAGATTGACACTCGCAGATTTGTTTACAGTTAATTGTTATTAAGTTTAAATGTGTTGACTTGTTATTGTCCCGGTAAAAGTACAGGGTATAAGGGGACAGCAGAACTCATCTTAGTACTCTACGAGGAGTTCAAACATCGAGCCTATACATAATGAAGACACCGACTTTCTCATTCAGGGCCATTGTGTAAAGGTTCTAATATTCAATTATCTAATGGCACAGTATTCTGTCAAAATATTGATACAAGCCATAGATGGAATTCAAAAGCATTATAAATAGGAAAGAAGATGTGTGGTAATCGTACAGTTAATGACCCGGCCAAGGTTTAGGCTTCACGCAGATGTAAGTAAGCAGCATTTAAAACAGTTATGATATCATTATACACTGGAATAATGCAAATCAACTTACTGTAGGCCGTTGATCAATGACAAAATTTATTGTGATAAATTTTTTTTGCATTTATAAGATGAGAAGAGAACAGCCTAGTCCTGTATGGTAGTAAGGGTCTTGATTGATTACTTGGTTCCGAGACGGAAAGTTAAAAGCTCTGTAAAGTATCACAGGCCGATTTGGATCAATTTTCGCAGTATACTTAACTACTTAATAGGAAAGTAATATTGGTTACACTGTTACAGATATTGGATCGGAAATGTTCACCTCCGTCAGAATCCGAGCATTTTTATTGCGCCTTTCTAATGTTCTTTTTGTGTGATCCATAAATGTTCATTCGGATGACTCGTCTATGTCTTTCTCTAGATAGGAGAGTTACTGTATTACATTGCGTAGAATAACAGCATTGATTTAAATAGGACTACGACCGACTGTTGTTTAAGTCAGACCGTGCGTACGGCCCATTTAACGTGCTCTCTCTGATACTTGACAGCAGTCCAGGTGCGTTCTCGCGTCTCAGGTATTTAAATGTCTGTTCTGATACACATGGCGAATATTGTCAGCTGAAGAACTTCAGGTATAAGGTCCATATCTGTGCGGAGAACTTATCTTCAACTTCTGTGATATTGGGAAGCTTCAGTACACATTGTCCGACTATAAGCAGTGCTTCCTGTGCATTTTGTGACAATTACAGGTGTGTTGGACAGAGGTGTGTAATTTCTGAAGTGGACAAGTAGTTCTATAAGGCCCCACAGACAAATTGGAGAGATGTAGCAGTGGCATTAAGACACTGCATGGCTAGTGCTAGAGGTGTGGGGTTCTTTACCTGAGCTTTAGAGTTTGTGTAGACAAGGAATATTTGGTGTGTGATAGGTGATACCTATTCAACGGAGTAAAAGTGAAAAAATATCTGCAGGGATGAGGAAATCTATTAAAGTGATCAAAAATTGAAATTTTTTATTCGGGATTTTCATCAAATTGACAAGTTTATTCACCTCCCAAGTAATGATGAACAGAGGAAATGATCTGAGCTGGGAGAATTGATTTATTATATCTGAGATGCGTCCTTATATCAAGACCAGACCTGGAGCTATGTACAAATAAGAAGTGATTTTTTTTTTAAAAGGAAAGTTTGTGTTAGCTGTCAGTTTATTTTTTTTGAAGTGGTGTAGATTCATAGCTATAGTGAACACCAAGAAAGGATTGAGATAGAACATAATTCATGAATGTTAAACAGAGGTCTACTTTTGGTGGAGATGTATTCTAGTAGGTAAGGGTTAAAGATAAACATAATTGTGTAATTACTCAACAGCAAACAAACAATTTTTCTTTTTTCATTTTTTTTCTGCGAAATTCATTTCTCAGGAAATAAGTTGTGGGATTGCAGTGGTAATTTTTTGCATGTTTATTTTAGAGTTTTATTGCCCACATTTGTTTAGAGAAAAATTGTTGACGTTAATTTTGAGACTATAATATTCTTTGGGAAGTGAGGTGCAACTTCACATTAAGAAAATTGTCAAATGTGACTCATGTTGGCCCTTTGATGTTATATATCATGAAGGCAAGATTATTTTTTACAGTCGAAAAGCACTGACGGCAATGTATATTTACAACTCTTCAAGTGATATGGTACTTATAGTTTCATTCAGAAGTGCCTGGAATGATCAAATTTTTCTCACACCTCTAGTTTCCTGTTTTTATGAATGAATTTTGTAAATTGGTAGTTAAAGGGGAGAAAAATAAGCGGTGGTAGAAGGATCAATCGCATGATGCTCGTTGACTGAGAAAGAAACTGACAAGTGGCATCCAAACCATGTCATTTTGTGGTCGTTGCACGAAAGTTAAAAAGTCTTCATATTGGTGAAAAATTAGAGGAATCGTGTCGGACGCATTGTTGTTATGTAATTGATCTGTGCGGGGTCTAGGTGAAGTTTTTACATAATCGCGTTTCAGATTCTTGTGTCCATGCATATAATGAAGAAGGGTTGTCTATAATGAATGCCAAGGGGCATGCAGGAATGGTTTCGTTGTAAATGTGAAAAAGTTTATGAATGAACTTGGTCACCTTTCAGACATTTTTTTTTTTGTTAAGGGACCAGGCCAAACCTCCGATATTGCATACTTGCGGGAGATCACAATGGAGGGATGTCCACTTATGAATTGAGGGGGAGGGACATGGTTGGTAGCCGACAAAGAAATTATTTTTATTAGAAAGGGCAATGTACACTGATGCTTTATAAGGATTGTTAGTCATCTTTCCTGACCATGTCTTAATTTGTATTTTCAAAGGATATTTAGGTTTGGAAAACATCGCTGAAGGCTTGTAAGCAAGATCGTCTTTGTAACATACTATCGGGCAAAGCTCGGGAGATGAAGTTACTATAGCTGGAGACATTTTTAAAAGGCATTCAGACCTCATTTGTCAGGCAAATGTAGATAAAGACTTTCTTTATTGGTTCTATTACATAAAAGGACTGGTCATTATCCTAGTTGGACTCATCGGAATGGCTTCTGTTCGGGGTTGGATTTTTTTCACTCATTTATTTCTTGAATTTAGACATGGACATTTAAGCGAAATTTTATCCACAGGTTGCCTAATTTGATGTTTTATTAAGTTATATTTCAGTGTCAGAGGAGTGCTAATTGTCAGGGGAAAAATCAAGGTTAAAGCATTCTCTGATATATGTACAGCCTTGATACACGACTTAAAAAATGAGAAGTTTTTAATATAGATGCAAATGTATAGCAATTGTGGTAAATGTCAACAAATAAAAGTGACAGGGAGTTGATTAACCTTTCCAAGTCATGAAAACCACATGCTTTATTTACCAATTTAATAAAACACACAGCTACCGAAATAATATTAATACATTCCATTAGTATTAGTGAAGGGCAATTTGTTTATTGTTGGTATATATGGAGGCCTATAATGCGCCGTGAATTGCAGTGATGTAATTAATAATGTAATGGATTGATTGGTTCTCAATAGGCAATAGCTCTGTGCACAGTGTCACTGGCCCCTTGTGGGGGCAATAAGCAGTCATTATCTGGATCACCCCCTTGTTTTATTTCTCTCGCCCAGTGCCTTTTTGTTTAGCACCCTAGCCGAAAAACAGGACAGAGAAAGCCCTCATTATCCAGGAGATTTGTTTAGAAAACAACAGGGGGTCAAAAAAGTCAATTGTTGCAGGAGGAATTCTTGTTGATCACTTTGTGTGGGTCTGGTACCAGGTGTGACTTTGAGTGACTTAATTACAGGTAGCAACTTTCAGGTATAACAAATGCACAGTCAGTTTTCATGGGGTGGGGTGGTCCCTCTGCCAAAAGTAGGATTTTCCATTGAAGACCAAAGTCAGACCCACTGATCGTTAGAACTGTTAATTAGCCCAGAAAGTAAGGGGCAAAAAAAAAAAAATGACAGGATTGTTAGCGAATCAGAACCAGAAGTGTTATGATTGGATTCAGTTTGTAATTGAATGGTAAGAAAAGTTTCTGTTTTGATTGAAAAAGTTTTGATTTATTGCTTAGCAAATTGATTGGCTTATTTCTAAATGAATATACATGAATATTTTAACTACTACATGCAAGAGAGTTTGGAGGTAATTTATTATCATATCAAAGCTTTTTTTAACATTGAACTTGTCAGTTCATTTGCAAAGGAATGTTGTAACATGGAGGAGTTTGTTAATATATTGAAGGGTTTAAGGAAGTGATCAGGTTGGGAAAATATTTTTATAACTCTGATTACGGCTCATACCTGAATTAGTTCTTAGCAGGAAAAGGATGTCCCTGCAATAAATACAGCAAATATTTAGACTATGGTTGACCAGAATGACTTTCATCTAAAGGATACTAGTATGAGGGGCTGATAAGATTTGTCAAACTGTTTGTTTTAGTAGTGAGATAAGCAGTGTAATGATGCTTAAGACCCTCCATTTATTGTAGTCGAGTATAGTGATTCTCTCGGAGTCATGAAATCTGCTCTCTTGTGTGTCCTATGTGTTAT
Organism: Magallana gigas; assembly: GCF_963853765.1. Taxonomy (NCBI): domain Eukaryota; kingdom Metazoa; phylum Mollusca; class Bivalvia; order Ostreida; family Ostreidae; genus Magallana; species Magallana gigas. The sequence continues at coordinate 34,168,082 of NC_088858.1, forward strand.
CAGGTCAGTGTTAAACAAACTATAGCGGGATCAGGTTTCCCAGCCCTTTGATGATGGAGACCTGAGTTACTTACTGGTCTGGTGGTTTATGATGTAACGACCCCTTATTAATGCACCCCGGAGACTCCACTGTAATTAGACTGCAAGGTGGCTGTAATAATTTCGCTTGGTTCAGAATCCTTTAGGAGGTTCACTTGCTGCCTCACACAGCCAGTAAAAAGAGGTCATTATTAATTTTAAAGCAGTCTTTGGGAATCTAGCTGAGTTAAAGGGAGCACCATGTTTTAATTCAGCGGTGTCTCAGATACTAGCTCCTTATCAAACTGGTTGTCAGCAGAGTAGATAGTGAAAGTTCCCTGTACCGTACTACCAGCATTATACCCAAAGGTGATCATGACAGCAATTGGAGGTAGTTATAGCAGAGTTTGGAATCCGATGAAGTGATACGCCCAGTGGATTGCCGGGGTTTTTAGTGGAAATATCCGCGGTGGAGGTAGGGTGGCAGGGTTCATCCTTTTGTTAATAACAAGCTGATAACAAATTTAATTTCTCTTTTATTTCCCTGATAACCACTGTCTTCAGGGACCACAGCTGACAACGCTATCCACAAATACTAAATCTATTGGCCATTTTTCGCACCTGGCAGGTATAAAAGCTAACCAAGCATGTTGGGACTTTATTCTGTCCAGAAATTTATTGGGACACATACATGTTTTATAGATCTTTTCTGAAAAATAATTTCATTCAGGTTTGATCATCTAAAGAGTTAGAAGCCTTACATAAGTTTTTTAAAATAGGCTTGGCTTTTTTTCCCCAACTACAAGCCGTTTGTGATAAGTTTGTAAATTATGAATGAAGATTGGAAAAGAGAGAAGACAGGAAATAAAAAATGCTGTTTATAAATGTTAAGGGATGATAGAGTGAAGTGTTGTGTTCAAGGTGTTAGCTTACAGTTCTACAGCATAACATCAAAATTGATTTACATTCTACAACAGCTAAAGCAGTGTACAAGCAATAAAAGCTGTCAAAAAGTTACCAAACCTTCAATAAATAATAAGGGACCCTCCTCTTTGATCTTGGAGACCATGACACAACTAATGCACTTAATGGGAAGTAAAGCTGACAAGGGATAGAAGTTAATATCTATTATGTACTGCGGGTTATTGTGATTCCTGAACTGTCCTGCTATGTGTAATGTATGGGCCATCTATAGTGAAGATATCCGACCAATCAAAACATAGCTTTAGGGGGCTATACTAGTAAGCGGCTAGATAGATGATGTCTTCATTGAGATCAGTAGTATACGACCCCGGGTCTTTGATCTAAGAGTGGGGCCTGACACTCAAGTCGAGATCAGAAACATTTCATGTGCACAAATGCATATTAATATATCCATTACAGCGGCAGGAAATGGTGCATATAATAATTTCTGCAATGTGTTAAAATTCAAGAGGTTTATGTTGTGATGTGGGGATCAAGTTACACCTATATTGCCCGGTACATGGAATCAGTGTTTTATTATATATTGCTTCAGTGGTATTGAAGATTGGCAGTTCAGTGTGGAGAGACTGACGATGAAGGTCGTATTCTGAAGTGATGGAGTACTTTTATATTGTTACGGAGGATTAATACATGGAGTGTTCTCCCCTTTATCAGAGGTTTTTGATACTCATACACATGTTCTTATATTGGTCATTGGAGACTTGTAATTTTTTTTTTTGTTCTGATCGATCCATCTTATCTTTATGGAAAATTTCATTAATGTTATCATGAAAAGGAACAAGTTTCATGCCATGACTTACCCTCCCAGACAAACCTTCATGCCTCAGTGATACTGCTCTTTTGAAATCAAATTTGGCATAATATGAATATAATTGAAAGGGTCTGTTACAATTTCTTTTGTAGTTTGATACCATAACTGTAGATACGTATTTGTTTGATGACCGTTTTGACGATTGGCCTTATCTTTACAGATGCTAGCACAGCAGCGGGCCAGTGCTTCAGGAACAAAGTCATTCCCTGAAAACTTATCCCAGGTTATGGAGCACTCCATGATGTATCCGGGATCTCCTCACTCTGTGACGCCCAGTCAAGTCCGACAGCAGAATATGCATTCAAACTCTATACACAGTGCCGAAATGGGACATTATAATCCTCCTATGCAAGCAGGCCACAGTCCCTACCACGCGCAGCAGTACCCTCGCGGTGTGCACACCTCCCCCCATAATTACCCCAACCAGCCCTATAGTGCTCAACATGTGACCCCCGGGTCTCCTTATCGGGGACAACCCACAGGAACAGTGTATCATATGAACCAGTATCCGGACCCGGTGCAAAGTCCTCAGTATTCACATCTACAGTATTCAGTGACAGGAACTCAGTATGGCTCCCCTGTGATGAATTACTCTGTGCCTTCCTCCCCCATGTCTCCTGTGCCCCACCACGCGCGAGCGATGTCGCCCCCTCAAGTGATGTCTCCCCCTCATGCAATGTCACCACCCCCATTTTCTAGAGTCTCCTCCCCGGGGTCAGTTTCCAGCCAGCAGTCAGCAGCGGCTTCTTTTTTTGCACGGTAAGTCTTTGATATTTATTTTCTAACCCATACTCTACGTATTAACACAAAATTATCGCACAGATCATAGGCTATAATTGGTTTTAAAATTCTAAAAAAGAAAATTAAAAAGAAATTAAATGACTGTTGTATTTAAGGGGTAAAATTTATAATTTCACTTTAAGAAAGTTTAGTGTGAATGTGAATGTGAGGTAGTGTACATATTTGATCTGGTCTACTGGACAAAAGTGTACCAGAAAGAAACTTTAAGGTTCACAAAAAGTAAGGAAAATGTCAAAATTGATAATTGATTAGCATGTAGGTGTGTGGAATTCAGTGTTTGAACTCCTTTTCTTTTAAAAGTTTCTTTGCTCAGAGAACTTCAAATATTTCTTCAATGATTCACTTGAGAGAGTCTTTCATTCAGAATACTTTCGCTGTTTATGCAAGAATTAACAGACCAGTGTTAGGATATCCAGTGTTTCTCACCTTTTAACAGTTTGATTAGGAGGATAGGTAACAGAGGATTAGAGGGTAGATAGTATTTATCAGGCACTTTTGTTATGGCTGATTGATACAAGTGCTGACAAATCACCCCTGATTAAAATCTGATAATCCTGTTCTCACCTTGTCCGGCCTCAATGACCTAAAGTCAAGAAAATGTCAAATCTACAGGTGTGAAATACCAGAGGAGGTGTCCATCAGCGATCGTCCATAAAGCATAATCTGGTTAAGGGAAATTGGCTGTGGTGATGGTATCTAATCACACACAAATCTCCCAATAATAGGTGTCAAAACTCCTTTTTCTGTTCCAATTCATTTGGTGCTGTTTTCTCTTGTGAGGAAAATGTCAGTGTGAAGAATCTCGTTTAAATTGCTTTGTCAATGTTGCTGACAAAAGAAGAAGAAAATAGGGGGGAAAAAGAGATTCAAGAATCTGAGTCTTTTGGTGCACTGCTGCAGAGAAAAAAAAGCGAGTAGAAATGAGGAAATTTGTCAAAATGGTTCTTGCAGATTCATGTCATGATTAAACAAATCTCTGATGTTAGGAGAGCAATTTTGAAAATTGATCTCCAGTCATTAGTAGTGCATTTCAGGCAATTTTTTTTTATAAAGTTGAGGAGCTGATGCTAGAATAATGAGAGACAGACAGTAAAGAATAAATAGCTTGAAAACTCTTGTCATGGACTGTGGCAGGCTGTTTTGGAGGATGAAACAAGAAAATATTGCAAAAGTTCTGCTTGATTGGAAATTTGTAAATCCCAAAATCAATCAAAATAAATTGCAGATGATATAGATATTTTGAAGAATGTAAGCTTTCACCAAAGGTTTGGTAGTGTATTGGCAGATGGTTTTCACACACACATGTCCAAGGAGGATGGTTTTGTATGTTTGAATTGCTACAGTAGATTCATGCAAGTCACATATGGTTTAATAATAAAATGATTTTATTGTTACTAGCTGGATCAGGTGATCATTGTGTTTGGATAATCTGGCTCTATCAGATTGGTAACAGATAGGTTCAGTCCTGGATCCACAGGATCACAGCTAGCGTTTGACCGGGTTGTCAGTTGTCAAACGCTTCAAATTTCCTGTATCAGTGAAATCTATGGCAGATGAGTTTTATTGTTTTGCCCCCACTTTTGATTGTTCCACTGTCACACCTACCAAAATATCTACCAGACACACTTTTTAATCTCGGTGATGGTCGAAAAGTGAAAACGGTAGATTGAATCTCTGATTGATTAGATACAGTGGAGATAGAGACCATGTGAAGACCAGTGCGGAACTAATACCAGTTTATAGTGAAAATGCTCAGCTAATATGTTCAGGAAGAATTACTCCTTAAAAAAAGGATTTCATTCTCTTTCTTCTTTTTACCCTTAAAATGATATAAGGCCATTACTTTCTATTTGACCCCCCTGTGAATTCAGACTCTTAATCAAGTTGGTCTGGTTGATTAACAGTAAAGTTTGATTATATCACCTAAAAACAAATCTGGTTAGAATTAAGTGTCAATCCATCTGCCTGGGGGGACAGAGTATGTACGAAGAGGAATCTGAGGGACAGAAGGACTCGTGTGACCGGGGCCCCAGCTAGATTCACCTTTTGGACTGCAGGCGCTTTCACCTTTTCCGCAGAGTTCATGCACAATTCTTTGTTTCCTGTTTCCCTAGTCCTGAGGCTGTGCCATCTCGCCGTCTTGTCACGGTCGCGAGGCTTGTGACGATGCTGGCTGATGCTGGGGACCGATTTTCCAGGAAATGAAAGTGTTGACAACTTCCTCCCGACTTTTTGTTAACGTGGCCAAACTGACCATTATAAAAATTATCTTGATTTATCCCCGAACAAGTGGACATGCAACACTGATGATTAAAGGCTGGTCTAACTGAATACCGATTGTCAATGGCCGTTCCGTGGTAATTATTGGTGATTATATTCATTTTCCAAACAGAACTAATTGTGTTGAGAGTCTGAAGCTACAAATTTGATTCACTCCAACCACTGAATGGATTTGACTCATCCCTCTGATTTATGCTACAGGGGTTAACTATCATAACACATATACATTCATATGCTGTTGATACTATCATTATGAAAATCAGAAAATTTCATATTCAGATAATTTTTTCAGATCGATGTTGGATCAAAAAATAATTATTTCAAAAACAAAAGAAATTAGCATAGAATTGATAAAGTTTTGCTGAATTTAAATGTAACTTACAAGATATCATTTCAACTTTAATTAATGGATGTTCACTGAAACTGCATGCATGCACAGCTAGGCTAATTGGGCTTAGTGCTTGGAAGCCATTCAGAGTTATCTTTCTTGTAATGCATTCAAAAGATAAAACACTGGCCTCTAGTAATTAGATCCTTCATTAAATAATACGGTTGGGCGCCTGTGAATGGATAAACAACGATTTCCTTTTTAAGCTCTTAATCCTCTCCAGTAATATTATTGGACTTGACAGATACAGACTAGGATGAAACAATAATGATATTTACATTGCATGTTTGGGCTTAAGGATGAAAAAAATGTAAAAGAAGTATTGCAGATGTCAGTTTTTCAGCTTTTGTATTGAAGTCAAAGATCTTGATAAGGTATTGAATTTTTTTTTTCAATGGGATTAAAAGAATTACAGCCTTCTCCAAATCTATGGGAAAAACAGCACTTTTTTTTTTACTCAAGGATTCGCGTGGCATTAGTTCCCATGGTCAAATGATTCATACAGAATTATTTCTCTATGAAGTATCACCAATTTTCACAACTTGAAAAACAATTCCTATTTAGTGAAAAGACTTCCATTGAAATGAGGGAATTAAGAGAGGGAAAAAACCCAATATGGATATTTAACAGATATAAGCTTTAGTTTTAATGGGGGGATTGATTATGCTAAATTGTTCATTTTTTAAGCACTGATGGTAAATGGCTCTTGTTGAACAAAGTTTTTCCGGGTATTTTTGGTGTCGGGTTGCAGAAGACGGATGTCGTTTCCGTTAGTTCCATTCATAAGCTTGACATTGTCTTTTCCGAGGGTTAGCTGCCTACAAATGTAGGTCTTTTCATAAACATGGTCAATATATTTACTCAATGATTTTCTTTTGTGACAAAGAATTAATTTCAGCGGAACGTAAATTTGAAAATTAAGTGATATTGACAGCCCTCTCTCTTTGATCCTTTGAGAAGTTGGATCACTAGAGAAGCAAGTGATGCTAGCATGCTTGTTGAGCATCAATACTGGATCAATTTTTCTAACATCTTTGTGCCAGGGCAATCATATTTGCATAGGGAATAAATCAGTTCGGACTTTGGGAGATTTCATTTCCCACCCCCTTTTTATTTTCTGCCATATTTGCATGATATAAATGAGAGGGGATCTAGAACCCAGAATCTGCTGGCCTTTTTCTGGTCAATAATATATTCCTCCTCATAAAAAAAATAATATGAAAAAGTTCATTTCCTGACTAGGCAGTTCAAATATTACAACTACAGATTTTAATTGTGACTTGAATATCTTCAGATCAAAGTTTATTGCTTTTGCTTTTGAAGATTTTAGAAATGAACAGTAATTTGATGCTAGAGTTGAAGGTCTTGATCTAAGGGTATGACTTTGTGCAGAAAAATTGAGGTGACTCAGATCTAGCAATTAATCGAGAGAATTAATATGTTGCTATGATAAATGCATCGAGAGCCATAGCCAAGAAATGGTCAGATCATATCAATTAAATGGCCAAACAAATCGGAAATTGCATGGATAACACACATTAATAAGAAGAAGAGTTATTACTTCACAGGCATTCCATTCTGTTGCTAGGCTAACATATTTCAGACCTAGAGTTACTTCCCTTTCAAAAAAATGCAGGAAGAAAAATATTCTTTTCATCTTGAAACACATGCTTGTGTGATGTATCCCAAATTTTGCAAAAGAGTTAAGTTGAATTAGATGTGTGTTGCTAACGTGTAGGAATCATGTGGTTGAGATTATTGAGGCAGCCTCTACAGGAGATTACTCATTCTACAAAACGCACCATGCACCTGAAAAGATTTACCTGCAGCTAATTAACAGTCTTATTTCTAATTCGGCTGCTGATGAAGAACAAAAACTCTGGAGCCGAGCGGGCTCGTGTCGTTCATTACACGGCTCACTGAACACCAATGGCCATGTGATTCATTCTCGAGGGATGCCCCAGTCCTGGGCAGGTAACAGCTGACCATCGTATAAATCACATCTCAATTAATTAAATCTTGTTTTGAACCCGTAATGACTTTCATTCCCTTAAAAGCAAAGTAGACACCATGTCCGTGGATGGCAATTGAGTCAGCCCCTGAGTCAATGTTTCAGTCGTGGGTTCGTGTGCTCTGAGAGTTTGACAAAGAGACAGGTGGTTGTTAGCCATCCATTTACATTATCAGACAACTTTTTTTTTAAGGATGAAAAAAAATTTATAAAAATTACAGCTATATTCAAGCACAATATGAATCTGCTTCATACGCACTTTACAAGTTCTAATATTAAAATGACTGCACTTCTGTATATTAAAATTAGCTGTCTGTTGTCGAAAGTACACCAATTTGGTAAGTACAGGTGGGATTGAAATTGTTCATATAATAAATCACAAATATTATTGTTACGAGAGGATTAGAGATCCCAGCCGTATAGGAAGTAGGGCTGATACCTGCTGGTACATACATGTCATATTGAATTAATATGTCATCTTCTGGAGATATACACCTCATTAAAATTAAACTCAAAACATGTAGGTATAGGTGTCACCGTACTGCATTATATATCGCCGTCGACACGACCAGGGGTGACAGCCCGATCGTAAGTGCAGTGGCAATAAATTCGACTTCAATGCAATGGAGATTGAAATGAAATTGGAACTGCCTCACCTCTAGAGTCTGCGATCTCAGTCACAGTACACAAAATCTTTTGATTGGGAGGTAGGAGATGAATTTTAAAACCTTAATCCCCGACCATAAAATAAAGATGACAAAGATCCCCTTAAAATCTGCGTTTGGAAGTGTAACACCTTGTAGGAGACAGTTTATGAGGAGGGATTTATAACTGACTTAAAATGTCCTCGGGATCTCCACAGAACACAATGATGCTTTTACTTGTAAAACATTTTAAGATTGTTAAAAGTGATTCCCTGTAGAATCTTAAAGTTTTAATTACTCGGTTTTTACAAAAGGGCACTGCAGTAAAATAAAACAGAAAATTGACTTGTCCTCATGAATTGTACATGAGATTGCTCCAATGTTATTTTTTTTTAGATTTTAGGGGAAAGATTTTACTTGATAAAAAAAAAAAATCCTGCAAGGCACTCATCAGGTGTCAAAAAAAACCTCCATTAAGAGGAGAACAGTGATAGATATGTTGGTATTGTGTGGTATACATTAGCATGATTTTGGCAGATCAATACAAATGACACTGTGAAATTCAATTTTCTTTGTGTGTCACCTTTAAGAATGTGCAACAGCTTCTTCATGTACAGTATTTGTTTGACTAATGTTATTGAGAAACCGTCCCCCTTCTAAAGAAAAGCACCTCTTCTCATCCATTGCAAATGTCTGTGGCAACTGTACCGGTAAAATAATTTGAATTTTTTTTTATTTGGTTATATTAAAAGTGTTGTTAACTTGCCATGATTTATTAAACTTGGCAGGCGGTGGTAGCTTGCAAGGGGGAATAACTCTGTGGGCAAATTAATTTCATTTTTTTCTCTCTTCTTAACTTTTTAATAATGAAACAGATATTTAAATGTTCAAATTCAAAGCATAATTTTTTCTCATAGAGTACTTAACTGACAGTGTTATAGCCTCGACTAGATATTGAAAATTGAATTTCAGTCGAGGTGTACATAAATGGAAGGGAAATAGTATCGCTTAAGTTGTTTTGGCAGCCAGAGTGACTCATAGAACAGACCCAGTGTTACAGAGAGTTGCCTCTGTGGCTGGCTTTCCCATCAGAGACACATAAAAAGTGGAAGCAATCCATGGCCAATAGAGAAAGAAAATGGTACAATATTTCCTAATTGACACTATTGTTTTCCTCTTCTTATCAGCTGATCTTTGATTTGCAACTGACACGTACCCTTTCTAACTGTCAACATAACAAAGCCAGTTTTGCACCTCGTAATTGATTTCTAATGTTTTTTGTGCAAGGAAGTTGGCACCGAAAATATCATTGTAGCCAAAGAAAAAAAGCATAGAAAGCTCGGAGCATAGAAATGCATGCTATATCACTTGTTGATCAGCAAGATGGTTTCAATGGCAAAAACGCAATGGAGTCTGCACGGAGATATGTATTGGAGTTGCAAAGGTCGACAAAAAAGCATTACTTTGTCCCTGTGAAGCAAGTTGTTAGCAAACTGAGAATAATGACTTTTTCCTCAAAAGCCTTGTGTATCGTCTTGAGAGGTGAAATGTTGATTTATTAAAATTGATACTTAGTCATTAAGTGTTTGTATTGAACCTATTAACATCAGTCGATAAAATAAAATTGCATGTTTGTTTGTTCTGGAATTGTCTTTATCTCCCAAAAAACTTGCTTAAAAAATTTTACAGAAAAATAAAAAAAAATATGGGTTTGAACTAATATATATTCGATGAGGGAGGTGAGGAATGGAGCAAATATTTCTCCGGTATGGACACTGACTGAGAAAGGTCTAGGTGATGCTAATTTGATGTAATGTCAGTGACAGGGAGAATTATTTGTTTATTGTTAGTGGTGATCTTCTTTGACAAGTGGCCTCTCGATACCTCATAAACCTGTTGTGCTGATGCATCTCTCATCAACCATCCATACTGAGTCCAAGGGGTGCTGAAAGGGTGCATGAACTTTACACTCAGTATTTATATCAATACAGCACCAATATAATATAGATTTTGGAGACAATGATACAAAAGAGTCAAATAGATTAGTGGTAGAACGATTCATGGTTTGTTCAAATTGCAATTGTAGATTGTCATGCAAGCAGATGTGACATGATTTGGTAAATAGGGAGTCGAGACTGACTATTTAGCTATTTAGCAGGATGCTGGGCTGCCGCATTTTTGTACAGCCATAAGATGTCAAACCACCTAGAGTGAATCTTTTAGTGAGAACAGACACAACACCAGTAAGCACTGTGCCAGGAGAAGGTCAAAATGTGCTGTTGTTGTCTGATCTAATTTGTTAGCACATCAAGTCAAGATCGTGCTGGACAGCACAGTACATGAATATTCACAACTTAAATGTTTTTTTGTAAATTGTCATATGAGATGTAAAGATGTAAAAATTCCTCAATGCAAATAAATTTGATCTTGTAATGAACTTTATTGATAAACTGGCAATATGGCTTCATTGGCAGCTTTTAATCATTTCATTTCTCTCCCCTATTTTGAAATCCCTACATTATAATGATAGTGATGGTGTATTGATTTTGCATAGGTATTATAGAGTAACTGATATAAGTGGTTTTTCATTTTTGTATAATCTCCCACTTGAATTACTCCTGGCTTCTGTCTGGGTCAGGAAATTCATCAATAGTAACAATGATAGATTTTTTTGTCTGTAATTCTTTTCATTTGTTTGATTTTAAATAGGATTACATTGTTTGCTTATTTTCAATGACATATTGGTGTAATTTTGTGGAGGCTGCTTGTTTTCTATTTAATTCATGAAACCATAGACGTGGTCCATTCCAGTGAGAACATCCAGCCTCGCTGCCAGTGTGGACAGTTTGAGTGAATCTGTACTCAGTCTTTCTCCCAATAATCAACAAGTTGGCCTTGTGTGGATAACTTTGCCATTTGTCATAAATACAGCTTTGATGGGACATATTATTGACGACTACTTGTGTAAATAAGATCCTGTGTTTGCCAAGATCCTTGTCACAGAATGTCTGAATAAAATCATCTTTGGCAGGAACTCTTCAACTTCAGAGGCAAAAAAAAAATGTATGCCACAGCTTCACAGGCTGTTTGAAGTTTTTAGATTTACAAGACAATAGCGGAGGAGAAGAGGCCATAAATGTCTCGGGCCTGAACTATGTGGCAAAACTAGACAAAGAGAGAAGTGGGTTTTTATACAAATTTCCTCCACACACAAGTATCGGCAAATTCCTGGTCACTGATATATGGATTGGAAATTAATTCTGTGTATGTAGCACATAAACTGTTGGCCATAAAGCACTAATGGGAGTTTTTAAGTTGATTAGGCATATTGAAAGTTTGAAGCCAGTAGGTAATAATGTAGTAGCCTCCTGGGATGCTGTTTGCCATACAACCGGAGAGATGCTGAACTGATTACTACTGATTAAGCACCTCGGAAACCCAGAGCATGTGTAGTCAGATATAGATATTATATTTCTGTACAACCCTCATTGATCACTTCTGCATGCAGTGAACACAGATTGATGACATTGTTTTGTCAGGGATTTTTTACTACTCCAAAAAAACAAAAAGTTAAGTTATCTCTAACTCTGGATTGTTAGGTGAATTTTGATTGGGATTTTACATTGACTGTTACCTGAACTGCGTTTTCTGGACTGGATTTTGGAATTGATGGGCTCCAGAAGGTTCCTTCTGTCACTTTTTCTGGAGTGATTTTCTTTCTTCAGAATGCTAATTTGACAAGGGATGTGTGCATATTTTGGGGGTAAAACTTTGAGTTATTGCACGACACACTTTGTATTGACTGCTGTTGGTTGAGTGACAGTTGGCATGCTGTAAGCTTCAGGAAGCAGAGAAAAGTCTTGGCATTAACTGTGATTCTGATATGTAAATTAATAGTTTACAGGATTAACTTTGGCCTCTGGAATTCAAATGTGAATTAAAAAAAATCATGAATTCACCAAAAATCAAAGACAGGTAGGTCTTTAGTTTACATTGACCTTAACATTCCTGCAAACCAATATATTAATTTTATCATAAATATCATTTGAGTTCCTGATGCAATTGATGATATCAGATGCACTGGTCATAGAACTGACCCAGCATCTGTTTTTGCCAATAATTGAGGTCATGTATGGTCTCCAGGCATATTAATTTTATTAATGTTTCAAATGGGAATAGAACATTGATGATTTATTGGTGCGGCAATCAATATTAGTTACTCATAAATTAGAAAGCTCTTAAATTGAGTGTAGCTACCATTATTGAAGGGTAATCAATTTACAAGGAAAAGGTTTCCTTATTTCTTTAGGGCATTTTTGGATTTCAGATATGGATACCATATCAGTACTAATGACATATTAAACCTGACATTTCTTTTGATACAATACTAAGATGGCATTGAAAATTAAGACTCAATTTCCCTCATTTTACCAATTTATTGTATTATTTGTTTAAATGGCATGTAAATATTTTAAAGATCATATTGTCATTTATCCTCCTACATATGTATGTAAAACCCATTATGCAACCAGAATCGAAAACCTAATTAGGCTTTTAAGAGTTTTTCTTTCCTTAAATGATATACTAAAGGATCTCTGTGATACAATCTAAAGAAAGGGAAATTCGGAACATTAGGGCTTAGCGAACATGGATATTAATTCTCCTCGACTCGGTTTTCAGTCAGATTATTAATGCAGTACGCCAGTGCATACCATGTACGGATTGAAATATTGGTGAATATTTGCATGTGCAAATACCTCGTGATGGATGATAACCGAGAGAAAGTGATGAATGTGGCCAGGACAAACATCATTTCCTGATAATTGCCCTCTAATCATCGAAACCCATCATTTCACATTTCTTTGTACTGAAAGAACTTACAAAACATCACAGTATCAGCATTATCCTAGGCAAAGAATACATATGTATGGTTTTTTCCTCCCTTGTCATCTCCAAGACATCATCTCGCTAACAAGAGAGAGACTTGTTACATAAATCATTTCATGATCTCAGAGATTATCATTGGAAAGAATATATATTGTGAAATGGGCTTTTTGTCAGAGAAAACTAAAAGAAATTGATAAGTTGGGTTTCTTTTTTTTGGTTGTCTTTATTACTAATATTTTGGGGGTTTTTTTGCATTTGAATGAATCATTTTGATATTAGAAAAATAAGATCAGTTCATTTCTGGTACAGTTTGACCATTTAAAGTTTGCCAAAATCTCTACAGAACAGTGAACAGATGATACTAATTATAATTCATCTGATCCCTGAAAATTCCTATGCTGTTTCCTTCAATATTGCAATAAAAAGTTGTTCCTTGGTCTTTGAAGGAAACTAACAAATTATGTAAACTTTTGATTAGAAGGAACTTTATTTCTTCTAGATATTAATCTGTCAATTTTTCAGGAATTTCCTGCTGAGTAAACATATGTATCAAGAATGTCGAAATGTCTTGAATAAAACATTTATCACTCTATCTGGGTAGGTTTAAAGTTTGGTTGCAGCATTGAAGTTTTTCTAGAAGTTTGTGAATGAAAGCTTTGAGCTGCAGATTTTAATCCACAGCCTTATACCAGGTCTCATGTATACTGCTTTCTCTGACAATTTTCACTGCCTTATAGAAGTGAGCCCAAAATACAGTAACTGTTAGTGTTGAATATATTTTGGGGGATATTTTTATTTCGAAACAACCACTGGTATTGTGCAGATATCACTTTTAGTGTTTTTAAAGTTAATATATAGAAATGTTTGTTTTTCAGGGCAGCACAAAAACTTGGAAAGAAGAAAAAGAGGCACCAGCAACAGGAGCCCGACCTACCACTGTACCCCACCAAATACAACGAGGTCATCAAGAACACCCCACCACCCGCCCCACCATGTCTCTTGAGGGCCGCCGGGCGACTCCAACAGCCAGGAATAGGAAAGGTAATGTACCAGTAGTGTTTATTTTTGAGGGTTCGCTGTAGAAAAGAACGAGGGAAAAAACAGAAAGTCCAAATTGAAATGGCGGAAACCTTTTTTTTTAAGTGCTTAGCAAAGCTTTATTCTTTGGGCCTGTGTCAAAGTGGCCAGAGCAGGTTTCTGAAATTTGTAGATGAACATGATTAAGTTGTGCAGTTTTCATCAGGGAAGAAGATGGTTAATATCATGGGATCTCAGGTTCATCATAAAACTGCCAGAGCTGTCCGGGGTTGTTGTGACCCCTAAATGGTCCAGCACCCAGGGGGGATGATAGATGGGGACTCTTCACACATGGAATACCTATCTCTCCATAAACATGTCGGTCTTATCAGCAGTGATGGATTAGACTCTAACTGTATTTACAATTTTTGAAAACATAACTGTACCTGTTGTGCCATCTCTCAGTGCCCAGAATGTGTGCCAGTCTATGAGAAAGATTATTATGTTCTCTCCTGGAGAGAAGGCTTCGTGGTCAAGCATATCCATCTATCAAGCAACTGACAGAAAGCAGTGTTTTACTGTCGAAAAAAAGTTCAGAAGGCCCCCTAATACCTGTGAGGTTTGGAAATGGTCAAACAGTGTAAAATAAATTAAAGCAGTAGGTTCGAATTTGTCTTGACAAACTCCAGGGTTGTTTTGCAAAGCGGCAACATTGCTACATATGTCGGTACAGGGTCAGCCGTGCCAAGGATGTGTAAAGAGGCTCTTTATAGGTGTACAGCTCATTAGCTAAACAGACAGAGAGTAGCCTGTACCTTTAGCTGATGACCATTATCTGTAGCTGTAGAAATGAGGTGTCAGGGGTTAAGAGTTGATGAGAAGCAATCAATCTCTGGCATAGTAAACCAAACATTGGGGGAGTAAGTTACATAGCAGTGGTGTCAGAAAACTGTCTTTTGCCCATAGCACTGTTTTCTAAGGATAAGCAGCATTTTTTAACGAGTTTGTGCCAATGTGTCCATTATTTTATCTATGATAACAACACAATGTCCCAGAAAAAGAAGTTCTCACAAAGATTGAAAAAGATATTGGGGAGATTATCATTTCACTTCTAGAAAGTAAAGGGTGTGCCATTTCATGAATGAAAATTTTTGAGATGGTTTCATGGGTGGGAATATCTCATCAGTGAATTTACTCACAACAAAAATTGGCCTCATAAAAGCTCTTGAGTTTTACAGGGTCCAGCTATGTAAACAAATATTGAATGTTTTCAGCCGTCCCTCTTTGATTCTTGAAGGTGGTCAAGTAACAGGGATAGGCTGGTGTTGCTCTGTGAGAATCTATCAAACTCTTATCCGGCAGGGCAAGATGATAATCCCCAATTATCCTTCTGTGTGACCTTGATTGAAGTGCGGGGATCATCAATTAAAGTTGTAACAGATTCTGATCTGTGGTCAATCTGTAGGTAACTAGAAGTGTATTGTGGGGATTATGATAAGATGACCCAGGTCTTGCTGTGTAAAACCTGGTACCATGGGAGCTGAGCTAGAAAGGCGTATTAATCACTGATGTCCCTAATGCTGTTTAACTCAATGCCCCATTATACTATGAAATAAAGAAGATCTTGCCTAGTATATATATTGTGAATATTGGGATTTTCTTGATGCTGTGTTTATTAGGTTGTCATGATATATCAGAAGTCTGATATCAATGCATGTAGTGTTTTGTGTAGGTTATAGGGAAAGCTGTTGCTTTGGGAGGCTGGACAAAGTATTGGGGCAATGGTTGGTTACAAATGTGACTAGATTGGACATCTGTTCCTGAATGTATATCAGTCATGTTAACATGTAAATATACAGGTCTGAAAGAGATTGATAGGAAAACAGTGATTGATAGAACTTGTGCTGGTCTGAACTTTTATGTTGAAGCACACCATGTCAAAAGGTTAAATCTTTATGATGCGCATAGAGTCATGTTTATGTTTCTCTCTCTCTTCTCCTCTCTCACTCTCTCTCTCTCTCTCAGCATGGAGGCAGGGGTAATAGGTTTATATTGCACACACAAAAAATATTCAATGTCCATGCAACCAACTGCATTGTTCCAATCCCAGAACACATAGAGAACATGCCTCAGTGTTTCAGAAATGTAATTTTTCTCTCTCCATATCTTGAGTATGTTATATAATGATATTAAGTTGAATCTCCCTGTGAAAACGGTTTTCAGATAATCTGAAAAAAGATTAAATCTAGATCTTATCAGGAAGACATTAAATTTTCACTGTTTAAAGAATGCTCTTGATAAGCATGTTTTTGATGCTATCGACAGTTAGGGACAATAACACACAGGAAATAGGGGTCCTCAGATAGTCGCCCTTTGTGTAACATGCTCCTGCTCCCATATCCTGCATATGAATGGAAAAATCATGATTTGGGTCTCGGGGAAATAATCAGGCGAGATTAAACTTTGATGATACGTGATGAAAACTTCTGTATTTTAATTGGAAACATTTTTACGGGTAAAGAAACGGCTTTGAATTTGATGATAATTAATTTTTCTGCACTTGACGTGACTGTTGCAGTGTGCTGAGGATAACTTGTTGCCTGCTAATTGAAAGGGGCTCTGCTGTTTCCTGGTCAACTAATGAACAGTTCAGGTTCCTTTAATGTCGTATGAAGTAACCTGCTTGCATATTTGATTCCAACACAAAATCATTTCCAGAAATAATTAACACAGAAAAAAAAATCTATTTCAGTAAAAACTATTTGAAAAAAAGAATAAATGCTGGTACTGTCTGTTAAGTGGGTGGCTGAGGTATCAGAGGAGAGTTGGAGGTATATTGCTATCATAGGAAAATTGATCTGTCATCAGATGAAGTATACCTCTTTAACTTTAAACCTGATATGTGACTGTGGATCTGTTGTGGCAATCTATGATAACTTGAAAGGTCTATAGTGACCTGTCAACATGATATAGCAAGGAGCAAATCAATGGACAATGGCCTCCAAGGACTCTCGCTACTGTTTAGTGGAGTTGCCCCACTTCTGTATATCTTGGCAGGCAGTGGTCACTTAAACGTTAAACTAAGTGATACCCACTAATGGGGAAATTGATTTCAGGACTGTAAATTTAAACATTTGGATGTGGTAGAGCAGGCCTGAGCTGGAGCCAGAGAGCCTGGCTTGCATGGAGCATCAATACATAGGATGAATGGAACAGTGGCATACATTAGCAGATAGCCATCTCTCGAAGATTCCCCAAAATTAATTTTAAGGATAAATATTCATGCAGAAGAAAGATGGAGATAGTTTAATGGCCAATTTATGTCTACTTCTTGATGTTAGCCATGAGTAACCACTGATGCCAGAATTGATAGGTTTATTAAACTTTATGAAAAATTCAGCGATGATCTGAATTAAATACTAAGATGGACACAAAGATAAGGCTTTAAATATAGAACAAATTCACAATGGCCTTATCACCCACCGGAAATATTAAGAGTGATTTATGCATGTTTGGGGACAAAAAAATCTTTATTAATGAAGTCCAATTAAAACTCCAATGAGCTCTGATTAGCTCTCTGCATCAATAAATGATGTAAAAGCAGATATTGTAGAATTGTCTCAGAGGCATTACTTTGTTAACATGTGGTTGCCAAACAATAAAATATGGCTCTCTATTAATTGCTAAAGGAAAATGTTCTCTGAAAATAGTTATTTTTGTAGAACGTTTGCGCTATACATAAAAAAAAACTAGGCTAGTAATGAATATGAACAAAACATATGCCTCAAAAATGTGCCAAAAAATGAAAAGTTATTAGAAACTCAGGAGGTGCAATTTTATGGTCAGCTGACCAGACGTGGTTCTTGATGGCCATTAAGTTTGTTTGTGGTTTGTTGGTTTGAAAAATATTTGTGATGATTTTTTTTTTTGCCACCACTTGCAAAAAATAAAAACTATGGATTCGTGTAAATTTATTTTATGTTATAAGACCTAACAACACCCACCTTCATCCTCTACCAAACTAGATTCTAGCTTTATTAACAGCTGAAGAAATTTTGTAGCTGTCGACATCCCTGCTAATGTTTGCATTTAGATTTTGGTCCTATTTCTTTGCTGTATTAGAGAGCATGAAATCTAATCATCTTCTAATTCAGCATTATTCAACAGGTTCTACTTGCAATAAAAAAAAGACTCGGTGGCTTAATGAAGTCCATTTACACTAGGTGCTTGATTTACCAAGCGTCTAGGGTTCAGGGTGAACCAAAGTTTTTCTTTATTCCTGTGGAGGAAAAGAAATCTGATTTGATGGAAATTACTCGCAGAAGAGACTTGTATAGCGGATTAAAGTCTTGTACTCATGCAACTCTTCTCCTCAGCTGAGAGAACTGTTACAGTATTATAAATGCAAGTTCCGAGAGATGTGGCAAAGCATGGTTTTATGATCTTCATGTACATGATCTGATATCATTTTCAGATGGCTGCCATTTTATTATGTTGTTTGTGAATATATCGCAATTTTTTCATGAGGAAAAGAGGGTGGGGATATTGAGTAACATTTCACCAATTTGTGCAAGACAATTACATATGAAACATGATTTCAGTTAATCTGTTGGAATAAAGAATTTTTTTATTCAGTTGAAGTGCATTGAGACACTTGCAGGTGTTCATTTTAAACTCATCAGCTGACTAGTTTCTGGGACCATTGTCAAAGCACTTGAAATATTAATAAATCAAATGACAGAGCTATCAATATAATGATAGATTGATGAATTAAATAGCACTTGATGCATGATTTGGCTTATCATATTAATATCCTAATTCTTATGTAATTTTTCATTTCTTCATTATAATGTAATCAATAAATCAAATGGCGTTCCAAGGAAACTCTCAAGTTGATTGGTATTGATACAGGTGTATATTATTCATATTCATCTATTTTTTTTTATGTCATTGTAATGTTGAAAAAGCATTTAGGAACCTTCGTTTAAGAATAAGTTGTTTAGTTTACAACTTATACATGCATGTCAAAGTTCAACAATTGCAGTTAATAATCTAAAATGACCTTAATTTTTCCAGGTCAAGGTCATGTTGAAGATCTGTACTGAAGGCTCACACTCGGAGCAAGCACAGTCCTGTTTATCAATTGACCCACGAAAGAAACAGGTCACTGTGTTTGACCCTTCAACTGTAGGGGTCACCCTTTCCTCCCACCGTAGGGCGACACCTGTGGCTCCCAAGATGTTTGCCTTTGATGCAGTGTTTTCACCTGATGACTCTCAGGTAAATTGAAGCAGGTGTTTTCATGCATTCGTTGAAGTTATTAATTGGTGCTTAGAAAAAAAGTCTTTAGTATCAACTAGATGATAATATAAAATGCTGTATAATGTATCAAAATCATGACTTTTTATGTAATGATTTATAGATATTGATTGTCACAAGCAATTTTAGGTATCAAAAAATGGTTTCTTGCCATTTTGCAACTTCAGTAAGAGGAATGGAGATAGAAAATTGCCTTTCTATGTCTGTCTTTGTAATGCAAATTTCCTAATTTCAGACTGAGATTTGCTCCAGCAGCTTGACAGAAATTATCCAAGGTGTTGTCAATGGAGCTGATGGCTGCCTTTTCTCCTATGGATATTCTAGACAAGGTTTGTGTGCATTACAAAGAACATTTTCTACAGAACTGAGGAGTTCTTGTGGCATTTGACTCATGGGGCCTGCTGCCTCCCCATCGCAACTGTTTGCACTACAGGTTGAAGTCACATGTCATTATACTTAGATCATTAATGATGTTTTCTTCAGTTCATCTGAGATTTATTAATTCCCAAATAGTTTTTCATCAGCATAAGCCCCATAATGTGCATTTTTCGGGAGATAATTAAACTGGTGTGCAGTAGATACATCTGTTCCAAATGATAGCTTTTATTAAATGTGGTGAAGATGTGTACATACAAAATAGCTTACAAATTTATGTGATACAGATAAAATGACTAATGTTTGAGGAAGACCCATTTTGCTTGTGTATTCTCCAGCAGAATCTAGGGGAGAAAATTTGGTGTATAATGTATCCTTGAGTGTACACACTTATTTTTTTTATTAGATGGGTTTTAGCAGTCTGTGGAACAGATCCTTTAATTAACTTGGGGGAGCTCCTCCATGTTCACCGTTTACTATAACAGAAACAACATTTTAAAGGTTGCCATGAACATACCAGCTGAATAGTTTGTTAATTGTTGACACGAGATTTACCTCCCCTTGCCACTAGGGGGCCTCCTGGATCTTGTCTCTCTGACAGTCCGGGATCTTCCTAGAGTGAGAGCACACAGTTCTGACTCATGTTTCTTGTGTGCCAATTATATTGGAGAGGCTAAAGGGATTTGCTATCTTGTCCCTTTGTTTTTTGTATCTGTTTGTTGTCGTTTAAAAATGCATTATGCCCAAAACCACCTAGATCTTTCACAACCACAACAAACTGAATGCTGAGATGAGCAGGGAGAGATTATGTTCTCCAAAATGTCAGAGCTGTTTGGGATACTGTATGATTAAAGGATTTGAGTGGTTTAATTTTTGTCCACAAATTATTAATCAAAAGAACTAGAAATGTTTCTAATTGAGCATGTTTGTTGAATATTTTAAGCGAAGCTTAGTTATTTGGAATGATAACTTGGGTTCAGCATTCCCAGAGATCCATGCAGTGTCCCCCCACTAGTTGGAGTGACTCAAACTAAGGCTGAAAGAAATGTGCCAAAATTTAATTAGTAGCCAGCAATACAGACCAAGCTAGTGGGCTCTCAATCAAATAAAAAACATGCAAATATCAGTTGCTTCCTAACTAGATTCCATTCAAGTCTATTATCATATTTGGAGAAAGTTTTTCATTCATCAATTAAATTGATTTCGATTGGAAGAGAGAGAGAATGGTCCTCGCTTCCTTGAATAAAGAAATTGTCATCTGACCAGTATCTAAATCTGCCAATTATTATGCTTATTGAATTGAATCTATGGAGAGTAATTATTTCTGATGATGATATGTTTGATGTTAATGGGATGAATTAGGGAGATGGAAGCTGGTGTGAAGTGAAAAGAAATCCTTTCTCTTGTCAGTGCTGGAATGTGGAAGGCATCAGTAATAAAGAGCAGAATATATTGAATTCAAAAGTGAAGTTGCTCTCTCATCACTACAATCCATTTCATAAGTCATAAAATCTCAGATATATTGATTTCAAGACTGGGAAAAGAATACTCTTGCTAAGACAATTAAAATATTTTATTGCAGCCATTAAAGAAACATTTGAAGCAGTATAATTTTACGCAAAACTCTTTTTCAATCCTGGACCTCGCTTTCTCTCATAAAAGAAAGATAATTTAGGAAAAGAGTACATCTTTACTTTCAATAATACATACATGTTCTTAAAAAGTTTACACATTTTAGGGAATGGCTTAGATTGTATTTGATTTAGTGCATTTTAGTTGTACTGATTTACATACATGTATGCACATATGTTCTTGACATTTAGCAAGGACTTTAGCTTTAGCCAAAGCTTCTTTCTGCTAAAACCCTTATATAGAGTACACAACCAAATGTAATCTGTTTGCAGCAGACTTGTGATAATTGCAGAAATTTAAAAAAAAAAAAAAAGTTTTGTGTAATTTATGAATTTTCTTATTTACACAGGTAAATCGTATACCATGATGGGGAATGATGTGTCCGCCCAGTCCCTGGGGATCATGCCTTGTGCCATCGCCTGGTTGTTTCGCCTCATTGATGAACAGAAGGAAAAGACGGGAGCCAGATTCTCTGTCAGAGTTTCAGCAGTGGAAGTATCAGGAAAGAACGAACAGTTGAAAGATCTACTGGCTGATGTGGCAAAATGTAAGGGCACCCTTTTAATAACTTGCTTCTGTCATCTTTTTCTTGCAAACAAAAAGATGCCATTGGGTGAATTACAAGCATTTTGGTTAAATTTCTCTATATAATGTTGTTACAGGTTCCCCAAAGTTTTCATTTTCTGTGTAGCACTTTTTTTAAGACGTCAAAAACTTAAAACTATTTCGACAAGAAGGAAGTTGTTTACTTTTTTCCTAATCACATGTTGTTTTTGCAAGGCTGAATGTATGCTACGAGTTGCTAAGGTATTTTTTTTTTGAAAGGATTTATTGCATACCAAGGTGTGATTAGGTTGGTGCAACATTATTGGAAGTTTGTTTACATTGTATCAAATGATTGTTATGGCTTAGCCAGTAGTCTCTACCGGTGTTGTAAGATGTTCTCCAAATGATGATTTGATAAAACATCAATCAGACAAGCATGTGTGCTGCATGTGCAGCAGGAAAAAAAATGCTGTCAGAGGAAGCATTATGAAGAGCTTTGCTGGCATTAATGCATGTAATGATCTGCACCTGAAATTCATCTTTTGCTATGTTGGAGACTATATGCATTGTTGAAGCCAGTAATTGCATTACAATACAAACCTTTAGCAACTCCATTTCATTCCTGTTGTAGATGTCTGCATGACATCAGTGCTATGATTAGCGTTAATTATGCTGCTTTTATACATTTTATACAGGGAAAACATGCAACAGACTCTGAGGCAAAGGGGGAACGTTTGCTTAGATTTGCATACTTTGTTTGAAAATGAATGCTCCAAGTATAAAAAGGGGGAAATAATCTTGATGGGCATGTATTTCAAGAATTTATTGTAATAAATAACATGCTCATTAAAACATGGTGATTTTATTCTTCTGAAACAGTCAGACTTTTATTGATGCGTTTGTCTGGAAATAACAAAGAGACTTGATTAATTAATTTATAGATAGAAGAAAACTTCATTTCTCTCTCTCTCCATTTTTTTTTTTCAAGTGCTCAAGAAAAAATGTGGTTAAGCACTTAGCAATTTTGGCTTCCATAGGAAAAATGTTTATCATCATTTATTATCACAAGGTTTTAGCCATTTGATCATTTGTTTTAATTCAATTTCTTTTGTTTTACACTTCTCTTAAAGTTGCTTAGAATTACGCTTTCTTTATGCTCCACCAGAACGGAAAGACTTGGCTGTTACTTAGCTCTTTAGGATTTTAACCTGGTCCTCGGGTTCAATAACTCAATGTGAAAAAATGTTGATTTAATGAAACAACAACACTGGGAGGTATTTTTTGACTAATTGCCTCCCATTATTTGATTACCCAAGATGAGTTATATCTCGAGTGGAAATGTGTTGATTTTGACAGCTCTACCACACCTCACTATGTGGTGCCCTTGTTTTATTGCCAGTTACTACCCCTAAGAGGGGAGCTGGCTAAAGTCAAGAACCATTTGTAAATGCCTTTTTGATTAAAAGAGATTTTTTATGACCTCTGCATGACACTAGGAAAAAAAATCTGCTTTGTCCAATTCACTGCGTAGTTTTCTTATTTTTTAAAAGTTATATTATAATTTGATTACTGGTACATTATCAACAAGTGCACATTGGTTACTTAACAAGTTTTGAATGAAGATTTGTTCTGCACATTGGTAACGTTACAAATCGATTGAACATTTTTGTATTGTTTTGGTGCATACTATACTTAAGTTGGCATTTTTTATCAGCATTTTCCAGCCAATTTTGGGGGATACATATTATACTGAGTGCGTATTATACACAATACTTAAACAGTAATTCGAATTTTTTTCTGATATGTAGATACAGAAGCAGGAGTGGGAACAGCCCCTGGTGTCTATCTGAGGGAGGACCCTATTTGTGGGACACAATTGGAAAACCAGAGTGAACTGAGGGCCCCTACCGCAGACAGAGCGGCTTACTATCTGGATGCTGCCCTGGCTTCCAGAGCACAAGGTGAGGTTCAAATTACCGTATTAGTGTGTCATCTGTCACTTTCCTATATGTGTGAACAGATGTAGTAATGAGATAAGGAAGGGGATCCTGGTTTTAAAGAGCTGTAAAGAATGAATTTGATAGATAAATTTGTAAGCTTCATTGAACTCTGGCTAACAACATGAAATCACATCTTTGAAACGCAAAAACAGAAACTGTTACAAGTAAAGGAGCAGACAGTAATGTGACATGAAAGCCGGCTAACTCACCCCGAAAATTCTCCTGTTGGCAGAAAACATGTTTTTGGCCTTACTGAAATTGACAATGTATTTCACAAGAAAACATCTGGAAATTCTTTACTTTGGTTTTTAAGACTGGCCAACCATATCAAGGTGCAATCTTGTGCAAAAAATAATGAATACTTATAACAGAAGGGTAAACCAAGAGAAAAGTTCGGGATATAATCTACCGCAGTGACTTACGCACAGCAGTGTTGCTCTCTTCGCTCTGATCTAGCACTATTGTTTTGTATATTACCTAGGATTTATTAAATTAATGAACAGATGCCTGATTATTAAGTGCAGAAAGAACAATGAACTTTAGATTGCTTTCAAAGGAATATTCTAGGTCCTAAAATTTCCAATGATTTTGCAGATGATGAGGAGTTGAGGTCTTCACACATTGTATTCACCCTCCATGTGTATCAGTACAGGATAGAGAAAGCAAACCAAGCCGGACTTCCAGGAGGTAGGCTTACTTCTGAATGATGAAAAAAATTATTTTGAGAAATATGGAAATAGAAAAAATTAATATCTTTCAAATGAGCAATTTACTTGTTGATTCTTATTACATTTCTTAATTAAAGATGATTAATTAAAACAAAATTTTTTGATGTGCACATATTTTATGAATATAAGTAGTCAAGCTAATAACTTAAACATAGAACAAAATAAAGAAGTGGGAATAAGGAAGTCGTATATCACTGTTGCAACTTGCAAGAAGTGATCACTAGAGTTTCTAATCCGCCTGTCATCAAAAAAAGGCTCATGTAATGTTCTGTAGATTTTCTCTTGAATGCAAATTTGAGTTTCCCTGGTGAGACATCCTAAATCAAATTTTGTATGCTGCATGCCAATCACGGAATTCTTCCATCATCGCTAAATCCAATTTGAAAAACTTGATTCGACACCAATTCAACTGGTTGTGGGTTTTGAGTGTAGGCATTTCTTTCTTGGTGAAAGGAGCAACAAGTTGAGACACTTTTGCTTTAAACTGAATGCATTTGGGAATGATCATGAAGGAAAAAAGATATCAATTCTAGAAAGGCAGAATGTAGATGACAGATTTTGAATAAGGCAAATATGACCATAGTGCTTCTGGAAGCAGTTTGTTAATATGGTATTGAAGTCAGCTAGTTATTTATAATGCTTCTAGATACAGAAATGCCCAAAGTGAATGCAATCAATAATGTTAATCCAAAGTGTACACAGAAAGGTTGATAGTTTCTCAGCTTTGGAACAGCTCTTCTCAGATCAAGTAGACCTCACCCAGGACTAACATCAATTATCCCACTTCTCTGTTAGCCAAACTCTTCAATCAATCAAATTCAGAGAGCTGCGAAAAAGATAATTCAGTCTCTCTTCTGTTCATTTCTTCTGAAAAATAAATAATTACTGTATGCTATACTTCATGATTTTATCAAGAGTCTCTACTTTGCCAGAATGTTTTTCTTCAATTTTAACTCTACAAGTTCCACAAGTGTTTCTCTTAGATTCATTTTTTAATTCTCTGCACACGCGTACACATGGATAGGAATCGTCCATATGTGCATTATGCAACATCTATATACAAATTTTACTGTATTAAAACATAGATAACAAAATATATACTGGTTAAAGCAGAACAATTTAAAAGTTAACTTTCTTTTTGTAGTGGCAGGAGGTAGGAGTCGACTTCATCTGATTGACCTTGGCAGTTCCTCTAAGTCCAAAGACCCTGACAATGTGTCGCTTAGTCTCTCTGCATTGGGAAATGTCATCATGGCACTACTTAATGGCCAACGACATGTTCCTCACAGGTAAGCTAATAGCATAATTCTGTTTGATAAAAATATACCAACATTTACACAATAATTGCTTTTGCAAACATATTTTGGGATAAAAACTACACACATTTATAGTTATCGAAATGGTTTTACATTTGACATACTGACCCATTTAACATATTACTTCTAAGAGTCTATATTTCAGTCCAATTTTTTTTCTACTTTTCAAATACATGTATCAGAAGTTGTATCAATAATCACTGAAGCCCTACTGCTACAAGTTGATGAGTTGAATCTTAAATTGTTGTATAAAATGCCAGAAATATACTAGACCTCACAGAAATGATCAAGAACAGAGCTGGAAAGGCACACTTTAATACGTTTTGTCTGGATTATTAATTTATTTTGCTGAGGATATTCTTGATCCAGTTTCTTTTTATATTTTATTATTTTTTCTATAACGAAAATGATAATGATGCACATGTGTCAAATCTCTCTAATAATGTGTTTTTTCAGGCCATAAAATTAAACTCATTAGCTCTAATAAGCACAGTCCACAAATTGTGTAAAAATGATAAGATTCCGGATCTATGAAGCTTGACTTCGTAATTCTCTTCTCATTAGTGTGACTTTCATGTCATAATGCCCAGAAAAAAAATATCTTCGTAATGAATTCGTTTGTGGATTAAAAAGCTAGTTTTGACACGCTTCAAAATCTTTGGCCTCAACTTCAAATAATTATAGTGCAAGTTATATAGGAAGCAAATTAACAAGAAAAACCTTGGATAATGACAAACAGATTTTTACACTGAAGAGGGGCGAAATAGTGTTTATATATCTTGAACTTATTGGCAGATCTCCTATTTTCTAGAAGTGTTGCCAAGAGATACAATCTTTTATTAAGGTGTTATAAAGAGGATTGCAAATAAAACAGAGATGTAACTGAACATTTCCTGCTCCACGTATTATTACCTATTAATGACAGAAGAGCAAGCCTATCATTCAAGTACCTAGAGCTTGCTACTTGAGGTTGGAGATTTCATCAGCACCAAGTGCTGAATGGTAGCCCTTGACATTATGACACAAAATCGCTGGCTATTGGCTGGCTGATCCTGTAGCTATCTGCATACATTCTTTTGATGTGCCATAGTATTATGATTGAGATAAATTCATGCAATCTAGAATGAACAAATAGTTAATTACCGGTATATTCTGATCTACCCATGATGCAGGAATTTGTTTAATTAGTGGATAACATATCCTGCTTGCTTCCTAAGTGAGTTGAAGTTTCAAGACATACAGCTCGGAGCTTGTTCATTAAATGGTTAGATAAGGTGGTCGGGATATCTCTCGATTTTAATAGAATAGCCATGGAAACATTGTGAATTTAAGAATATTATTTTTGTCTTTCAGAGATAGCAAAGTGGCCCAGCTGTTGAGAGATTCACTTGGAGGAGTTTCGTGTCGGACTTGTATGCTTGTCCATGTCTCTTCTGCTGTAAGTCATCATAACGAGACTCTACAGGTCATTCAGCTGGCAGCCCGTATTCACAGAATGAGGAGGAGAAAAACAAAGGTAATACACAGCAATTACAATTGTGACAATAAATTGAAATTTCTTCCTATTGTTCCTTCAGGATTTCTTAATATATAAGTATTTCTTGTTTGTAGTTTTCAAGTACAAGTTCAGATGACAGTTCCACGGATGATGGAAGACTTAGAAGGCCATTTAAGGGGTGCAGAATGGGGACCCTAAGAGAAGACATACTGTACCACTCTTCACACTCTGACCCTGACTATTATACCTCTAGCAGTGAACAGTCTTGTGATACAGTAATTTATGTTGGTGCTCACGGACAATCTCTCAGTGATCGGGAAATAACAGACAATGAAGGACCACCAAGATCTGTTCCTAGAACAAATCCAAGATTACCCCGGAGACCAAGTGGCTCCAGATCATCTGGAGATGAAGGATCAAATTCAGACAGTGGAAGAAGTCGTGCTTCTTCAGATTTTAGATATGGAAGAGCGGCATTGATTCAAAAGGAGAATTTTAATGTGAATAGGATAATATCTCCCAGATTCCACCCCCAGCCTGCCATAGCCGTGTCGTCCCCTTCTGTAGTTAGAGATGTCAGCGTTGTGCAAACCCATGCCAAATCACCACCAGTTTCACCTATTGTTGGGCCTGTCCAACATCCACTTAAATCCCAAACTCGTTCCAGATCCCAGGATTCACCTCAAAGATTGATAGTGAAGGGACCCCCTTCAGATCAATTGAAAGGAGAGCAGTGGATTGATGGACCAGGGATCTATTCAAAGAGCAAACAGGTGGAGGAGCAGTGGATTGACGGACCACAGGCATTTGTCAAGCAAGAACTTGTCAATACACTGGACCCAGCCAATAAGCATTTGTTCAATCCTAAAATGAATGCAGAGGAACAGTGGGTAGATGGCCCCAGAGAAATGATAGCCGAATCTAAACTGCAAAACCGAGAAGCTAAAGTCAGTCATTCTAAAGCAACTGTGCACAGTAGCTGTAAAGGAGATAAACACTCAAAGCACAAAAGACCATTGCTTGATATTAAAGATCGACCGGATAGTACATTAAGTGAGGATAGCAGTTCATCTCTGACTGTGCAAGGCCCAGACTCCAGACCAGTAAGTTTACATGAACCAGAGGATAAACCAGATGCACCCCAGCAAAGTGTGAAGCCTTTTGTGCGCGACTGGGTGCAAAAACATAGTGCAATTGCTGACAATAGTAGTGCTCCTAAGAGAGAAGATCGATCTGAACCTGCTGAAACACCATGTAAAATGAAAAAACCAAAACCAGAGTCTCATCGTAAACTGAGTGCTTCTACACCTAAACAGTCTCCCCTTAATTCACCATGTGCTCCAAGGAAAACAAAGTGTGACTCGCAATCAATTGGTAAACTGCAAAAGTCACATTTGCCCACCCCTCAAAATCCAACTAAACGAGTTAAGGACTGGATACAGTCTGTATCACTGGAGCAGACACAATCTAATTGTGAAAACTTTGTTTCTGTAAATGACTTCTGTAGTGATCTCCCTGTGAGGACATCTGAATTGAATACGTCTCAGGATGTGTCTTCTTGTAGTAGCATTCAGTTGGAAACAACAGCTGAAATGGACTCTCAGTGTGAAACTACCATGAACACAGCTCCTTGCAGCAGTGATGGTCGACCGGATGAAATGGCAGAGTGCAACATTGGAGACATTAGCTTTGACAGTAGTGTAGATGCTGGTGAAAACACTAATTCGCTCCACAGAGAATCAATCTACGAAATGCAAATGGATGCCCAACTTGAAAAGAGTGACGTGAAAAATGTTGACATCCCAGACAATGATACGTTTAGTAGTGTCAGCAAAGACGATGACTCGGATTGTGAAAATGAACCACTCCTTGCTAAAGAGTTCAGTATTCCTCATTCATTAACTGCTGAAAGTTTAAAAACTCTTGTTGCAGAGCCAATTGCTGAAGATGAGCAAAAACTTGTGCAGGGTCAGTCTTATCAAAGCAGTGAAATTAATCCCAACATCAAAGAAAGCTTATTCATTTACGATAAGGCAAAACCTATCTCTTCCCTACATCGTAAACCAGATGGTGCTTCAAATCCAAATTTAGTCAATGAACTTGATTATCAAGACAGAATTGATGTGAATTTTATTAGAGGAGAATATATCATCAACCAAGTGCAACATATTTCTAGTCAGAATGTAGATATTTACCAGAAAGCTACCTCAGTTTTGAAGTATGAAGAACCTGATTGCCGAAAATCAAAGTCTAAACCCCCTCTTCCAAAACCCTCATGCAAGTCTCATAGTGCCAGTCCTTCCCGCTGTAAGGATATTAGTCTCAGTCCTAAATCTACTGGGTCATATTCAAGTCGAACATCTTCACCAGGAAGTCATGTTAGCCGTACAAAAGAAAAGTCTCGTCAGATTTCAACATCTTCAATGTCATCTCAGTCTTCTCTTCCCATTGCCAGTAGCCCATCTTCTAAGTCTTCGAAGTCTCCATCACCAAGTAAACTTCCGATTTTCTCCAGCAAAAGTTCGCGCAAGAAGGACAAGGAGTACAAAGTCGGAAACGGTCGAGTAGTAGAGCTGAATACATCCAACAGAGGAACAGATTCCGATAGTGGTAACGACAGTGGTATTGTTGCACATGAAAAGAAATTGCTTTCTCCATACAGCACCGTCACAAAGCCTCGCACTCCTAGCCATTCTAGCAGTGGACATGGAAGTGACAATAGCAGCACAGTCAGTGCTGACCTGAGGTCCCAGCTAGGAATCAAAGACAAACTTCTGACTGGTGGAACCAGCAGTGGGTATGAGAGCATGCTAAGAGACAGTGAAGAGGCCTCAGTGACGTCATCTGGTCAGGAGGAAAGCACTAGTGAATCCCCAAACGATAAAAAGAAAGGCTCCAAGAAAAAGAAGTCAAGTGAGTGCATTAAATTTAGAATTTAATTGATATAATAATTATTGGAAAATAATGTTTAGAAAAGTATAAATGATGTATTTTATTTTTAATTAATAGGTACAAAACGTAGTCGTTCAGCACCTGCGAGATCCAGTGAAAGTCCTGATGGCAAGGGGTCCGTGATATTAAGTCCCTCATCAAAGGCATGGGTGGATACGAGACAGATTCAGAGAATCAAAGAGGAACCTTTTGAGATCAAGTTATACGATATGGACGACGTGGAAAGGCTTGCTAGAAGAAGAAATGAAGAAGAGGTAACTACTTCACAATGCGATTTTGAATGAAACTACATTGCTCAATTTACAGTGCAATTTTATATGAAACTAAATTGCTTATTTTACAATGTGGTTTTATATGAAAAGAAAGGTAACTCTTAGTTAAACCTGTTTTTGCTATTTTCTTCATAGGAAAATGAGTCTAAAAAAGAAAAGGGAACAAAACATGGTAAACCTATGGAACTCATTGACCATAAAGATCAAATCGTGATGGAGAACAGACACTGGAGATTTGACTGTCGTTTTTTCATGTGTTTCTGTCGTAACAAACCAAAACAAACAGATGTTTAGGTTGACAATATCCTTGCCATACTATTCTGTAAACTTAATTCTTGAACTGCTTTAAAGAAGAACAAAGGAATTATGCATTTAGTATGATTTTTTGAAAACATTTTAATATCATTATGCATTGTACATTTTGTACATAGTCTTTATTTATACATATGAACTGCGTGTATTTTGACATGCACTTGAAATGTAAAAATTTTGTACATTTGTAAAATTATATGCAGTTTTCCCCTTTGCAATAGTTTATGCATGGTAGACTTTGGGAATATACTGGAGATGCATGACATCTACTTGATTGTATACTACTTTGGTAATAAATAAATATATTTCTAACTTTATTCAATCTTAATTATGATTTTCTGAAAAGAGAAAACTTGATCTGTACTAAAGGTATGCAGGTGTTTCGCCCAGCATAGGAAGCAAGTATGTTAAGGTGGTATGCATGGGACACCTCCCATATTGTGACGAACTATCCATCAAAATAAACAGTAAATCAAGTTTCATTTTTTATATAGTTTCTTTACCAAAAGCGTTATGCAGTAGGTTAAAGGGGGATGGTTAGAAGGTACACTACGATTCTGTAAGTCACGAGTTTGAATCCCGCGGGGCATTTTAAAATCTTACCATTTCCAAAAAAAATTTAAAACGTATTTTTGGTTAAATATTGTAAATTTTGAAAATTCTCAACCGTCAAAGATATTTTGATTATAATATATTTTAATCCACATTGATATCGGCAGATGTTCCAAACCACCTAAATTGGTTAGGCTTTTGATTAACCATGTTAATTTTTGAGTGATAGATTTCCAGAAAAATGATTTGAATGAGCACAAAACCAGCTTATATTTAGGTAAAAAAATTGACAAATTCTTAAATAAGACAGATGATCACTCACAGAACCATTGCAATGGCATTGAAAATAAATATGCTTTACATTTTATAATAGCTTTTAATGGCACAAAAGAACAAGATCAGTTTGAGAATCAGCTATAGAATATTCTGATGACAGAAGTAAAGGATAATAATTTTCAGTAGCATATGATCAGGAATAAAGTACTAGTTTATCAACTTACCGGTACGTAATATGTACATTTTTGAAGTAATTTTTAAACTTTTTGAAGGTAAGGAAATATTTTTTCTATAACCTACACCATAGTCTACATTTTATTTCCATTAAAATGTCTGAAATGGAAAGTAGTTAAAAGAAAAAGGAATAATGGTTTCTAATTCAATAATATCACAGACCACATAATTTACGCGTTGTCAACAGTCACTCTCGGCAATGTTAGCTGTCCTTTCTCTCTCACAATGTTTGTCAGCTTTTTGTTCGATGATTTTCCTTGCCAGTGAAGCTTATATTTCTTGCAAGCTAGAAGGAAATTTTCTTTGCCGCCCAGTTGTCATAAAGTAAATATTCTTATGTATGAGTCTTTCGTATATACTTCAGTATCAGATCACTGCGATGAAATTTCTGAAATTAGTACAAGTAGTTATATAAACAAATCTCTCTCTCTCTCTCTCTCTCTCTCTCTCTCTCTCTGATTTTTGAATTGCAAAAAAAAAAAAAAAAAAAAAAACCACACCAAAATAACATTACT
This sequence comes from Magallana gigas, assembly GCF_963853765.1. NCBI lineage: Eukaryota > Metazoa > Mollusca > Bivalvia > Ostreida > Ostreidae > Magallana > Magallana gigas. The sequence goes on from NC_088858.1 coordinate 34,200,450, forward strand.
TTACGCGGTTTTACTTGGGTTCCTTCTTTTAAACATGATTTTCATAGTCCCTTTTGTGAGCTTTCTGGTCTTTCTATTAGATGGCACTATCCTCTGCAATAGTATCCATAAATAATTTGTATAACACCGACATATCTCATTGTGATAAATTTATTCCAAATACCAACAAAAAATGGTTAAGATTAACTTTAATATAATCTTACCATTGATTTCCTTTTATTCTGTTTTGTCTAGGAAAAAAATAAATGAATACAAAAAAATAACAATTTTTCATAATTTTTCTACATGCAGTTTTGGCCTATCAAATTGAACCTTTTTTCAAATAAGACTTTTCTAATTGAAATGCCATTTAAGATTTAAAAGTTACGGACGTTGTTTACCCAGGGTTTGAGTTCTCAAATGTTAGAAAGTAAATGTCATGAGTAAAATTTGTTCTAAACACATAAATTATTATTGAATGAATTATTATTGATATTTACATTCGATATTTTTACTTTATTATGGAATTAGGTTAAAAAAAAATTCAAGTTAGCAAAACAGAGGATTTTTTTTTCAAATTTTGTTTTTCATTGAAATATATTTGGCAGCGATACAATATTAATAGTAAGAATTTTATTCGTTAGTCAACATAATTTTGCATATTTTCTGTTGTTTTTACCACCGATTTTCATTTAGTTAGCCGTATTGCACACACTACAAAAATATTGAAAAATGCTTAAAAACAATCAAATACACCAAATCTCAAAATTTTGATCATTGATCTTGTATAAATTGTAGCAGCAGAATAATGTCAATATAATCATTTTAATGCTACAAATGTTTTATTATTATCATCAGTCAGTTTTTTTTTGTTAAAATGAACCAAAACTGTGTAGGGATTCATAAACTGTATTACATTTTTATAAAAGAGTTTAACCACTTGTATTATTTTTACAATTAAAATTTTTTAATCATAGTGTAAACATTTTAGGGATTTTTCTTAAATTTTTAAAAATATTCAATGACCATTAACTCAAAAAGTAGGTCATTGACCTTCTTTTATGAAAGTGAAAAATAACAGTACAATAAAAGGTCTTTTAACACACAATAAATGGTTTTTTATTATCATGAGTGGAATTTGTTTCCATTCTGAGTAAACGTAATCCTTAACTCATTATCGAAAAATTTTGCATCCATCGAAATTGTAGTTTTATCTTGAAAGTCAACGACCAATTAGTTTAACGAACAAATCGCAACTTTTTTCCGAGTGGCATTACCTTTTTACGCGAATGTTTGTATTAAAGTCTTTTTCTCTCTTTTCAGAAAAAAAGGTATCGTGAAACCAAAAGTGAAGAGTTTTCTTAATCTCACTTGAGGTTTCATGTTGAAATTTGAATAACATTTCTTTTATAGAAGTGATGAATGTTTTTGATTATGCTATACCTTCTGAGGTAAATATTTTTCTTGTAATCTTCTTTTCTGCAATACATGAAATATTCACATATAATGGGATTTCAACGTTTATACATTTAACATTCTAGTACCATTATGTGATTTGTTATCGTTCTGATTGGGTATCAAATTTCAATTTCTAGCATTATCACTGCATATGTAATAGGAAAATTAAATACCCTTTCTCGACTTCTTCTCAGCTCCTTCACGGAAATACGGCAGATTCTTCGGTACTTTTTAATTTTTTGTTGAAGTTTGTCTTTGCGTTTCTGAATCAATTTCTTCTTCTAAAACAGATTAGTTTTACTTCAATAGCAATTAAACGATTTTATAAACCTTTAATCACTTACTATACAAATATATTATAAATACCTTTATTGTTTTAGCTGGAATCAACGACAGTTCTTTCTTCTCTTTGATTTTTGCCCGTAACTAGAATTTAAGAAAATTAACGTAGATAAAAGTATAATACAATCAAAAAACTTTTACAGAGTAAGAATTTTCAAATTTTACAATATTTAACCCAAAAAATGTTTGAAAAATTGTTGGAAAGGTGAAAATTATAAAGGCCTCAGTGGTATTCGAACTCACGACTTACAGATCCGTGGTTAACGCTCTAACTCATTGTGTTTCATTGTTAGGTAATATTTTCGGGAAAGAAAACATTTCTACAAATTACACTTGATTTCATTGTTTATTTCAATCGGAATACGTCACACTATAGAAGTGTCACATACCAACTTAACCTCTAAAAACATTACGTCACAGAGTGGCGATTTATAAATATTAAATGTTTGAAAATCTTATAGTTTTATATTCAAATTTACAATTGTTTGCAAGTTGGTCACTTAACAGGCTAGATTTTTCTTATTGTACGTTTTACCTTTTCCTTTGTTTCTAAAAGTTTTTGCTTTGCTTGCTTGTATTTCTTTTTGTTATCTTTAAGCTTCTCGAGAATCTCTTTGGTCTGAAATAGAAACACATGAAATACCTAGATAAGAAAGAAACAGGTGAAAAAAATTAAATGCTAGTATGTCTTATAATTGATCCTGATCAATCGACCATAATAAGAACAATACATTTAAAGACTATTTAATGTACCTTTGCAAAGGAAATTTTGACCCCTCCTCTGGGAACATATCGTTTTCCCCCAACTCCTGGGATTATTTTCTGAAATATTATGTAGAACCTACATAACTTGAGTTGAATTTGAAGATTACAAGCATTTTTATGCTCACTTTAAACACAAATATATTCTTACCATTGTATGTTTTTTTGGATATCTTCTACGTTTAGTTATAACTTTTTCCTTCAATACAAAAAAGTACACGTATCATGAATATCAAAATATAAAAAAAACCACTTTACATATTTTCTCTGTTTAAAATTAATATGACTTTTTTTTCCCAGATGCATTAAATTAGTCATTTTTGTTTTAAAATTTTGTCGTCTTTCAATGAAGTGAAAACCAAGAACACGTAAAACATACCCTTCGATACTTTTCTTGCAGTCTTCTTCTCTGGGTAAATTCAAGTAAAAGCAGCATTTGAAATATGATTAGGAATATATTTTTATTGTTTACTTATAGTAATTGGGGGGAAAATGCCTACTTATAAATTTTGAAATAGAAAGTTTTTTTCCTAAAACAAACCAAACAAATACCCTTTCTCGACTTCTTCTCAGCTCTTTCACGGAAATACGGCAGATTCTTCGGTACTTTTTAATTTTTTGTTGAAGTTTGTCTTTGCGTTTCTGAATCAATTTCTTCTTCTAAAACAGATTAGTTTTACTTCAACAGCAATTAAACGATTTTATAAACCTTTAATCACTTACTATAGAAATAAATTATAAATACCTTCATTGTTTTAGCTGGAACCAACGACAGTTCTTTCTTCTCTTTGATTTTTGCCCGTAACTAGAATTTAAGAAAAAAATGAAAATTAACGTAGATAAAAGTACAATACAATCAAAAAACTTACAGAGTAAGAATTTTCAAATTTTACAATATTTAACCCAAAAAATGTTTGAAAAATTGTTGGAAAGGTGAAAATTATAAAGGCCCCAGTGGTATTCGAACTCACGACTTACAGATCCGTGGTTAACGCTCTAACTCATTGTGTTTCATTGTTAGGTAATATTTTCGGGAAAGAAAACATTTCTACAAATTACACATGATTTTATTGTTTATTTCAATCGGAATACGTCACACTATAGAAGTGTCACATACCACCTTAACCTCTAAAACATTACGTCACAGAGTGGCGATTTATAAATATTAAATGTTTGAAAATCTTATAGTTTTATATTCAAATTTAAAATTTTTTGCAAGTTGGTCACTTAACAAGCTAGATTTTTCTTATTGTACGATTTACCTTTTCCTTTGTTTCTAAAAGTTTTTGCTTTGCTTGCTTGTATTTCTTTTTGTTATCTTTAAGCTTCTCGAGAATCTCTTTGGTCTGAAATAGAAACATATAAAATACTTAAATAAGAAAGAAACAGGTGAAAATAATTAAATGCTAGTATGTCTTATAATTGATTCTGATCAATCGACCATAATAAGAACAATGCATTTAAAGACTATTTAATGTACCTTTGCAAAGGAAATTTTGACCCCTCCTCTGGGAACATATCGTTTTCCCCCAACTCCTGGGATTATTTTCTGAAATATTATGTAGAACCTACATAACTTGAGTTGAATTTGAAGATTACAAGCATTTTTATGCTCACTTTAAACACAAATATATTCTTACCATTGTATGTTTTTTTGGATATCTTCTACGTTTAGTTATAACTTTTTCCTTCAATACAAAAAAGTACACGTATCATGAATATCAAAATATAAAAAAAACCACTTTACATATTTTCTCTGTTTAAAATTAATATGACTTTTTTTTCCCAGATGCATTAAATTAGTCATTTTTGTTTTAAAATTTTGTCGTCTTTCAATGAAGTGAAAACCAAGAACACGTAAAACATACCCTTCGATACTTTTCTTGCAGTCTTCTTCTCTGGGTAAATTCAAGTAAAAGCAGCATTTGAAATATGATTAGGAATATATTTTTATTGTTTACTTATAGTAATTGGGGGAAAAATGCCTACTTATAAATTTTGAAATAGAAAGTTTTTTTCCTAAAACAAACCAAACAAATACCCTTTCTCGACTTCTTCTCAGCTCTTTCACGGAAATACGGCAGATTCTTCGGTACTTTTTAATTTTTTGTTGAAGTTTGTCTTTGCGTTTCTGAATCAATTTCTTCTTCTAAAACAGATTAGTTTTACTTAAACAGCAATTAAACGATTTTATAAACCTTTAATCACTTACTATACATATATACTTATAAATACCTTCAATGTTTTAGCTGGAATCAACGACAGTTCTTTCTTCTCTTTGATTTTTGCCCGTAACTAGAATTAAAGAAAAAAATGAAAACTATCAAGATACTTCATTATATACAGCAACACTTAAGGTGGAATAAATGGGAAACATGTCGATATTAACGTAGATAAAAGTACAATACAATCAAAAAAACTTTTACAGAGTAAGAATTTTCAAATTTTACAATATTTAACCAAAAAAAATGTTTGAAAAATTGTTGGAAAGGTGAAAATTATAAAGGCCTCAGTGGTATTCGAACTCACGACTTACAGATCCGTGGTTAACGCTCTAACCCATTGTGTTTCATTGTTTGGTAATATTTTCGGGAAAGAAAACATTTCTACAAATTACACATGATTTTATTGTTTATTTCAATCGGAATATGTCAAAATATGAAAGTGTCACACACCACCTTAACCTCTAAAGACATTACGTCACAGAGTGGCGATTTAAATATTAAATGTTTGAAAATCTTATAGTTTTAAATTCAAATTTGCAATTTATTGTGTATTTGACTTTAATATATAATTATCATGCACAATGCTATGATTATTAAATAATTTTCTGTTGATTTGAGAAACTATTTCAAGGTGTAGTGAGCTACATTATTCCTTCAACGATTAAGACAATAATAAATCCCGACTCATCCCTTCCACGCAAGTTGGTCACTTAACAGGCTAGATTTTTCTTATTGTACGATTTACCTTTTCCTTTGTTTCTAAAAGTTTTTGCTTTGCTTGCTTGTATTTCTTTTTATTATCTTTGAGCTTCTCGAGAATCTCTTTGTTCTGAAATAGAAACATATAAAATACTTAAATAAGAAAGAAACAGGTGAAAAAAATTAAATGCTAGTATGTCTTATAATTGATTCTGATCAATCGACCATAATAAGAACAAGGCATTTAAAGACTATTTAGTGTACCTTTGCAAAGGAAATTTTGACCCCTCCTCTGGGAACATATTGTTTTCTCCCAGCTCCTTGGATTATTTTCTGAAATATTATGTAGAACCTACATAACTTGAGTTGAATTTGAAGATTACAAGCATTTTTATGCTCACTTTAAACACAAATATATTCTTACCATTGTATGTTTTTTTGGATATCTTCTACGTTTAGTTATAACTTTTTCCTTCAATACAAAAAAGTACACGTATCATGAATATCAAAAGATTTCAAAAAAAAAAAACCACTTTACATATTTTCTCTGTTTAAAATTAATATGACTTTTTTTCCCAGATGCATTAAATAAGTCATTTTTGTTTTAAAATTTTGTCGTCTTTCAGTGAAGTGAAAACCAAGAACACGTAAAACATACCCTTCGATACTTTTCTTGCAGTCTTCTTCTCTGGGTAAATTCAAGTAAAAGCAGCATTTGAAATATAATTAGGAATATATTTTTATTGTTTACTTACAGTAATTGTGGGGAAAATGCCTACATATAAATTTTGAAATCGAAAGTTTTTTTTCCTACAACAAACCAAACAAATACCCTTTCTCGACTTCTTCTCAGCTCCTTCACGGAAATACAGCAGATTCTTCGGTACTTTTTAATTTTTTGTTTTAACTTTTCTTTGCGTTTCTGAATCAATTTCTTCATCTCAAACAGATTAGATTTACTTCAACAGCAATTAAACGATTTTATAAACCTTTAATCTCTTACTATACAAGTGTACTTATAAATACCTTCAATGTTTTAGCTGGAATCAACGACAGTTCTTTCTTCTCTTTGATTTTTGACCGTAACTAGAATTAAAGAAAAAAATGAAAATTATCAAGATTCTTCATTATATACAGCAACACTTAAGGTGGTATGGGAAACATGTCGATATTAACGCGGATAAAAGAACAATACAATCAAAATACTTTTACAGATTTACAATTTTCAAATTTTACAATATTTAACCAAAAAAAAAATGTTTGAAAAATTGTTGGAAAGGTGAAAATTATAAAGGCCCCAGTGGTATTCGAACTCACGACTTACAGATCCGTGGTTAATGCTCTCACCCATTGTGCTTCATTGTTAGGTAATATTTTCGGGAAAGAAAACATTTCTACAAACTACACTTGATTTTATTGTTTATTTCAATCGGAATATGTCACAATATGAAATTGTCACACACCACCTTAACCTCTAAAGACATTACGTCACAGAGTGGCGATTTAAGTATTAAATGCTTGAAAATCTTATAGTTTTACATTCAAATTTGCAATTTATTGCGTATTTGACTTTGATATATAATTATCATGCATAATGCTATATATCATTATTAAATAATTTTCTGTTGATTTGAGAAACTATTTCAAGGTGTAGTGAGCTACATTATTCCTTCAACGATTAAGACAATAATAAATCACGACTCATCCCTTCCACACAAGTGGGTCACTTAACAGGCTAGATTTTTCTTATTGTACGATTTACCTTTTCCTTTGTTTCTAAAAGTTTTTGCTTTGCTTGCTTGTATTTCTTTTTATTATCTTTGAGCTTCTCGAGAATCTCTTTGTTCTGAAATAGAAACATATAAAATACTTAAATAAGAAAGAAACAGGTGAAAAAAATTAAATGCTAGTATGTCTTATAATTGATTCTGATCAATCGACCATAATAAGAACAAGGCATTTAAAGACTATTTAGTGTACCTTTGCAAAGGAAATTTTGACCCCTCCTCTGGGAACATATGGTTTTCTCCCAGCTCCTGGGATTATTTTCTGAAATATTATGTAGAACCTACATAACTTGAGTTGAATTTGAAGATTACAAGCATTTTTATGCTCACTTTAAACACAAATATATTCTTACCGTTGTATGTTTTTTTGGATATCTTCTACGTTTAGTTATAACTTTTTCCTTCAATACAAAAAAGTACACGTATCATGAATATCAAAAGATTTAAAAAAAAAAACCACTTTTCATATTTTCTGTTTAAAATTAATATGACTTTTTTTTCCCAGATGCATTAAATAAGTCATTTTTGTTTTAAAATTTTGTCGTCTTTCAATGAAGTGAAAACCAAGAACACGTAAAACATACCCTTCGATACTTTTCTTGCAGTCTTCTTCTCTGGGTAAATTCAAGTAAAAAGCAGCATTTGAAATATAATTAGGAATTTATTTTTATTGTTTACTTATAGTAATTGTGGGGAAAATGCCTACATATAAATTTTGAAATCGAAAGTTTTTTTTCCTACAACAAACCAAACCAATACCCTTTCTCGACTTCTTCTCAGCTCGTTCACGGAAATACGGCAGATTCTTCGGTACTTTTTAATTTTTTGTTTTAACTTTTCTTTGCGTTTCTGAATCAATTTCTTCTCCTTAAAAAAAGACACAGGAGAAATTAATCAATTAAAAACAACATTGACCTTGTCATATTCAAACATATTCATAACTTACCTTCAATGTTTTAGCTGGTAGCAACGACAGTTCTTTCTTTTCTTTGATTTTTGCCCGTAGCTAGAATTGAAAGTTTTAAAATTGTAATGAAACAAATACTGAAACAAAATGCACCCCACCCCCCCAAAAAAAGAAAAAAAAAAAAAAAAAAAAAAAACTAGTAATGAAATATAAAAGAGCTCTCTGAGATGAGACATTACTCTTTAAAACCATATTGTATCAAAATAGCAAATGGAATGCTCTGGTTGATCTTATGATACACTAATTTATTGTTTATACATTAATATTAAATTTCATATTGTATCATATTGTAAACAATACTATGTCATATAATATGAAACAACACAATATTGCATTCTATGGTTATTATAGGCACATGTTCCAAAAAAATTAACTTCCTCTAAAACGTCGTCTGGCAACTAAAAAGTATTACTCTGATTCAGCATGCAAGTCCGTTAAGCTTAGAAGCATGCCAAGATGCACCATCCAAGCCAGTCTGGCGAAAATGGGTCAAGAAAAACTTAAAATACAGTACATGCTCTTTGTAAAATCTTTAGCCAATCCGGAAGCTGACGCCATGGATAAGCTTCCTCCGATTTCGTCTTGGTGAGCGTAAAAAGGATCAATTAAATAACATTTTTAATACCATGCATTACATTTCTTGTTTCTATTTGAATAAAAACATCACCTCTTTCTTTGTTTTCAAGAGTTTTTGTTTCGCTTGTTGGTATTTCGTTTTGTTGTCTTTTAGCTTTTCCGAAAGTTCTTTTCTCTGAAAAAGAATTACCAAAATCCCCAAAACTAAATAAAAACTAGTTTTAAAAAATCACATGTATTCACAGGATTATTATTACGATTTGAGGTTATAGTTTTATTTTCATTTCCGTCACATTTGTGTCCATAATGCCTGATTAAGGTATTTTTATTATGAACCGAAATTCACTCATGGGGATATAAATGAGATACACTGCTCATAACTCTTGCTATGTAAACAAAGCTCCATCTTCTTTTTTATAATGTGACATACACTAGATATTGTTTTTGTGTGTTCTTAACGACCTACCAAAAGGGAAAAATAGCTTAAAACAAAACAGGTATGTATAAAACAAAGGCATGGCGCCAGACTTGTTTATATAATTATCAAACAATTGTTTACTCTGTTTCGTTTCATGTGACTTGACAACTGCTAAGTTGTTTGCTGACATTGAAGAATACCCCGATAAAATACAGACTTCACAGTACTGTATGTTTTAAGAGACGAGTTTAATGTACCTTTGAAAAGGAAATTTTACCAACACCTCTGGGAACATATCTTTCTCGTCCTGATCCTGGAATAATTTTCTGAAGGAAAAATTGTATAAAATACAGATTGAATTAGCTTATTATTTCAGTAAGTATTATGTAAATATTTTTCCCTTCCAGCACCCGAGACAATTTTCTGTAATGAGTTTAATATACCATTAAAATATTTTTTTCTAAATAAAAATTATGTAAATGGGATGATTTAAGTTGAAACTTAATGTGTGCAAAACAAAAAGAAATGATTTCCAACCATAATACGGTGTTTCCGATTTCTTGTGCCTTGCTTTTGAACCCATTCCTTCAATATAAATAAACAAAATTTATGAAATACAGGTATTGGACACAAAAAATAATAAATGTCATTAAGGGTGTTGTTTACTCAGGGTTTGAGTTCTCAAATTCGGATTGTTATAAAGTTCAACGTAATGAGTAAAATTTGTTCAAAACAAAAAAAGTATTAATAAAATGAATAATTATTCACAAAACATTTGATATTTTTACCTTATTACGGAATTAGGGTCTAACAAAAATAGACTTTTAGCCAAAAAGAGGAAATTCGGACTAAATTTTGCAGATTTTGTTTTCCGCTAAAACATTTTTGGCAGTACTCTAATGTTGAAAGTTAAGATTTTATAATTTAGTCTATATAATTTTTCATATTTTCTGCTGGTTTTACCTCACTTATTCATTAAAATAATTGTATGGCACGAATTGCGAAAATATTAAAAAATGCTTAAAAACGATAGAAGACACCATATCTCAAAATTTTGATCATTGACCTCATATAAATTTTATGCCAACAGAATAAGGTCAATTTAAGTAGTTCAATGCTATAAATGTTTCTGTATTATCATCATTCAATTTTTTGTAAACTTAGATCAAAAATGGGTAGGAATTTGAAAACTGATCGAGGAAATTCGGACTGGAATATTTTTTCGAATTGTAGCTGAAATCTTAATGTTTTGTACCTATCTAGTGCCACTGCCATTCATAAAATGTATTACATTTTTTAAAGTGTTTTATTATTTGAAATATATTTACAATTAAGAAAATTTCAATTGTAGTGTAAAATTTTATGGGATTTTCCTTGATTTTTCAAAACATATTCAATGGCCATTTACTCAAAAAGTAGGTCATTGACCTACTTTTTTGAAAGTGAAAAATAACACTATAATCAAAGGTCTATAACATACAATAGATGGGGTTTCATTATCATCAGTGGAATTTTTTTTCATTCTGAGTAAACGTCATCCTTAAGATTAAGCCTTGATATTTTTGTTATCAGAATGATTTGCTTACTGACTTTTTCTAACTCTAGGTAAGATATATTCCCGAAACGTACCCTCCGATACTTTTCTTGTAATCTTCTTCTCTGTGTAAATAACATAAAACAGATTTTAAAAAAAACCTGTTAACATAAAAAAATACGCATTTTTTCTCACGTGCACAAAGTTCATTTTGTTGGAAGTAACTAGCTTTCAGTAAACAACTTCTGGAAACATGCTTAGAAAACAATACTTCTCTGAATTAAAGGAATGGATACTGTCATCCATCTATATGAATATCATTACTTTAAATTTTACTTAAATACTCATTCATATACCCTTTCTCGTCTTCTTTTCATCTCTTTACGAGAGATGCGACAAATTCGCAGAAGCGTCTTTAGTTGTCGGGTTAGCTTATTAATGGATTTCTTTTCCTAAAACAATAAAACCAACAACAAAAGTAACCAATACAATCCTTTTTGTTTTATTATAATTTTTAATTGAAAGAGTCGTCATTAATAAACAGGGAATTCACGAAGCATACACTAATATTTATATTTGAATGCATGGATTACCTGTATTGTTTTGGTTGGAAGCAGCATAAGTTCTTTTTTCTCTTTAAGTTTCGTTTGGATCTAAAAATAAATGCAAAAAGACAGTTGGTAAACTTCGGTGTTCATTCTGAAAAGTCCTACAAACGATCATTATACAATTTTCGTAATTGATATACATGTTTATCAATGCAAACATATCACCTTTTTCTTCGTTTCTATAATTTTCTGCTTGGCTTTGTTGTATTTCTCTCTGTTTTCTTCGAGCTTTTTAGAAATTTCTTTTCTCTAGAATATTGAATCATACAATCAAGATGTTTATAAGCTTAACGGGCTTGTGGGAACAAAAATCGAATTCCATCAACATCCGCCATTCGAATTCAATTCAAAACATGTTTATAGAAAAATGTATATGAAATTAATAATTCAAAGTAGTTAAGAACAGATGAACCCTAGTGAAATTTCTCATAATTGGAAATTCATAGACAATTTTGTCTTTGATTTTGTAAGGAAACATTTATAATTATCAGCTTTAATTGATTTAATTAAGTTAAACGTTAGCATAAAAATTAACGGACCAATAGATAGTATTTTGAAATAAATCACCAATATTTGTTTTCCTTCTCTATAGTCAATACATATTGGTGAAAAGTTTAACGATTATGGTCCATGATTTGAAAAAAAATTATTAACTATTTTAGGAATAGTAAGCTTTGCAACTATTTACTATAACACCTTATAAAGGCTTACGAATAGTTTAATTATTCTTCAAAATATCAAGTTCTTTAGTTAATTTTGTAAATGTACTTTTGACTGAAGGCGACGGCATATATTACCTTTGAAAAAGGAACTTTGGCTGCGCCACCTTTTACATGTCTATGTCCTGTTGTCTTTGGTAGTATTTTCTGAAAATATCGATATAGAATACAATGTACAAAATAAACTGCTGGCCAGATTTGATACAAACTTTAAAATGTATTTACACTAATGCACAAAAATCTTACAACCATGATACGATGTTTCTGGTGTTTTCTTCTCTCCTTTTCTTTCACATTCTTTGAAAACACCTGAAACGTTGAAAATCTTGGAATTTGAAATATTGTTTAATCTTTAAAGGATAATGATACTATTATAAAATATCAAAACTTTTGCAAAAAGTGTCTTGTGCATTTAAAATCTTTTACAGTAAATATGAATAACTTTTTTTCAATGTATATCTTTTATTCCATTCGGTTACAATTATCTTATACAAGCGTAAATCATTTAAGCTTTTTGCCCTTTAAGAAAAATCTGGGCAAAATGGCAGATTCATTAAAGAACTATATATGATAAGAGTTAAATTTGGCCCCCATAATTCGCCATTTTTTAAGTGTTTCGGGTACAATAAAATGTTAACTAATTTTTTAGAAGAGTTGATATAAAATATATTTTTCATCTATTTATTTGATTTATTTGCACTCACTGGCAGTATATGACGTCAGAAGTTACACCATTTCTATAATTCAATGAAACTCAGCCAAAAATTGACATTTCTCTTATCTATTTACGAATGGGAAATATAGAGCGCATGCTTGAACAAAGACATTTTTTTTGTCACTTATTAGTTTTGGCTTGATACATCTCTGATTAAAATATTTTATTTGTTCAAGAATGCGCTCTTTGTTTTCGGAAGGAAAAACTGCTTGAAAACAAGCTGTTTTACGCTAAAAATGCAAAAATGGCGGGAAAAGGTTGTCTTGACAATGTCATATTTCTAAATTGTGGGCACTTGAACCAAAATGAATATTATGTAAACACATCACATACATATCTGTACTAAGAAAACAAAGAATGATAGTAAAATGATGATGTTCATTTTAGGGGGCCATTTTAGGCCCTTATCATATATAGTCCTTTACATGTATTCATGTATTTAATTTCGATTATAAAAAACACATTACCAAATCATAACGATTTTTCCTTTGCAGTCTTCTTTGCTGTAAATATACAAAACCTTCTTTTATTATATGTTATTAAAATAACTTAAAATATGATAAACAAAATACGATTCATTTATTTTTTATTCATTTTAGTAAGGAAATAAATTCAATACCCTTTTCCGCCATCTTCTCATCTCCTTCACCGACACACGACAGATTCTTACGTATTTTTTAATTTTTTGATCAATCTCTTTTTTGCGTTTATTGATCAATTTCTTATCCTAAAATATTTTAAAAAACACACATTTGGTCATACAAAGTATACAATATATGAAACAAAAACATAATACTGTATTCTCTTGATGTTTTAAATTCGACTTTGGATTTAAAGTAAATGCCTCACCTTCACAGATTTAGCTGGAAGTAACGCCAAATCTTTCTTTTCTTTTCTTTTATCCTGTATCTGGAAAAAAATGGTTAACTTTAAAACTATCTGTGTGTCCTATCATCAAAACCCTTTTGTACAAAATCGCTCATACTTACTTTGAAGCTCAAATAAGTTACATGTATAACTTGAAAAAAGAAATAAACATTCAATATTTAACAACTTGCTCCTTTAAGTAAAGGCATGTATAATCTGTGTCTTCCGCTAGAAAAAAAACTTCATTGGAACTATTTTGGATAGGAGTTCTGAATAGTCTCACATGTATAGTGAACATAGTATCATGTTCATTTTTTTAAAGTAGGAGCCATGAAAAGCTTTATTTAATGTAAATGGAAACCCAACATGTGCACAAATTTATCTCATCTTCAAAATAGTTAATCATCAGACCTACTTCAAATTCTATTTTATAAATTCTCCAAAATTTTCAAAAATCTAGTAAACAGTAGATAAACACAGCATTTAAAACTTTTTGATAAAGAATTTCACAACATGGATCTATATATCAAGGGTAAAGAGTATTTGACCTGCCGTAAAACTGTTTTCTAAGACACCGATGCTTATTTAAAACCGATTCAGTCCGCCAACTCTGCTTTTAACGTCAATATTCATGACATTGTCATGAGGATTCATTCTTTTCTATCAGTTTCAAGTTAAAAGAAATCTCCACTTCCTAAAATGTTCACAACTAAACTATGTTAAAATGAGTTAATAACAGTAATTGTGAATTTGAAACTAATTAAATAGAAATATTACCTTTTTCTTTGTTTCCAAGAGCTTTTGTTTAGCACTTTTGTATTTCTTTCTGTTCTCTTCAAGTTGTTTTAATATCTCTTTTCTCTAAAACAAAGAAAAATGTAAGAAAACATCTGTTTTAAGTCTGTATATTGAAAAATAAACAAAACTATTGGACGAAAAACTGATTTATTACGTATAGCTAATTGAAGCAGGTTATTTTGGTTTCTTTTATTCAAGAGTCAAGAGGAAGAAAATTTACAATCTAACAATCTTCTGTAAATTATTATACATGTACTTGCCAATCTGTTGATGCAATTTCATCCACACACCGATACCAGTTTTCCACTAATATTGATAGATGATACAAAAAACAAGAGGCCAATAGGCCTCAACGGTCACCTGAGTAGCAATAACCAATATACAAACTTGTCGAGGAGTCTCATATTCATTTATTTGGGTTTCATTCTGGAGTAGAAAAATTATAAATTTGTAATGATTACCACCTCCCTGCCTGAAATCTTTCAAAAAGAACTCTGAAACCTATAGTTTTGGTGAAAAACTTAAAGATCTGGTCTACAAAATCATGAATTCAGTTAACCTTTCAGGTGTGGGGGAGTAAAGAAGATAATCTTTAATCATAATATGCATTAACACCTATACATCCATTTTAGCCCTGCCCTAGAGTCAAAACCAATACTCCAGGGGACATGAAATTTAAAATTTTAGTAGAGGACTTTCAGGTAAACATAATTATGAAGTCAGTTTTTCATACAGATGTGTGTGAAAAGAGAAGAACATTTTAAAACATTATATGCATTAACACTATATTGCCATATTGTCCTGAACCCTGACCAAGGGGCCACGAATTTCACAATTTAGGTAGAGGAGTTAGTGGACATCAGAACCATGTATTCAGTTTTTTGACCACATGTTTGGGAGTAAAGAAGAAGATTTTTTAAGACATTACATTTTTACTATATGGCCATATTAGCCCCACCCTAGAGCCTGAACCTCTGACACAGGGGTCATGAATTTCACAATTTTGATAGTGGACATCATAATCATGCAAATAGTTTTTAACAAATATATATTGGGTTAGAGAAGAAGATTTTCTAAGATTTAATACATCTTTACTATATGACCATATTGGCCCCACCCTAGAGCCTGAATCCCTGACCCAGGGGTCATGAATTTCACAATTTTGGTAGAGGCCTTCATAGACATCATAATCATGCATTTAGTCTTTAACAAATATTTATGGGAGTAGAGAAGGAGATTTTCTAAGATTTAATACTTTTTTACGATATGGCCATATTGGCCCCACCCTAGAGCCTGAATCCCTGATCCAGGGGCCATAAATTTCACAATTTTTGTAGAGGCCTTCATGGACATCATAACCATGCAACCAGTTTTTTCTTCACATGTGTTGGGAGTAGAGAAGGTTTTTGAAAATTTGGCTTTTTTGGGCATATTTGGCCCCACTTCTGGTGCCAAGGGGGTTGTAGAGCCACGAATTTCACAATTTAGATTCCTCTTCCCATAGAGATGCCTCAAACCCAAAATGGTAACAATTAGCCGTATAGTTTTTAAGAAGTTAAAAATGTAAATTTGTTAACGCACGACGGACGACGCAAGAAGACAGACGAAAACGGATAGCAATAGGTCACAAGAGTTTACTCAAATGACCTAAAAAAGTTCATAGTACCTTTAAGAAGAAAATTTTTGCTGCGTTCTTTGATAATTTACGGTGCTTTTTAGTCTTTGGCATCACTTTCTGGAAATTAAAGTTTTATGCATAGATAAAAAAAAAAGACCAACAACTCTAGATAACTGACATTTGTATTAAAGAACGTAAATATATACAGAAAAAGAGGCCCTAACAATTTTTTAGTACAAATAAATAAATGTAATTTGATTTTGTTAAAAAATCCGTTTGAATAATAACACTGTTATATATATTATACAAATATTGACTGGGGTTGAGGGCAACATTGATTATATTAGCCCCCGAGGGACGAAATATTGCCCGACGCGAAGCGGAGGGCAATATTTTCGTCCCAAGGGGGGCTTGTATAATCAATGTTGCCCGAAAACACAGTCAACATTTGTTTTGTTATATGAAGAAACAAACCAAAATTTAAGAAAGTAATTGAAAACAGATTGCCGTAATTTTCTCAGCTCAACAAAGAATTCACGAATTCAATTTTGCGCAAAGTTCATTTCCAAAATATCCTCAGCATCAAACGGTCACTAGTGATATTCCATCGACCGTAAGAATTAACATACAGATGTTCTACCTGATTTTACTTCACAGTAATTCGCAAATCCTTATATCCGTTATGATAGCAAACCGTCGCATTGCGCGTCCGTTGTTTACTTGCCTTGACTGACTGTCTTTTATGACGTCACCTTGTTTTGGAGTCGCGCTGAGTTATTTACGTCATCGTTCACGAATATATATATATATATATATATATATATATATATATATATATATATATATATATATATATGTGTGTGTCTGT
This sequence comes from Magallana gigas, assembly GCF_963853765.1. NCBI lineage: Eukaryota > Metazoa > Mollusca > Bivalvia > Ostreida > Ostreidae > Magallana > Magallana gigas. Next base: position 34,217,390 of record NC_088858.1, read on the forward strand.
GTGTGTCTGTGTGTGTGTTTTCTGCATTCAAAAAAGGTACTAAGCAACTTCAGTTCATAATTTTAACTAAAAAAAAATATTATTACTGTAACAACATTCCTACAATTTTTTTGTGGCGAAAAGACTGTGGTTTCCTCTCTTCTTTGGTTCCTTTCTTAGAATAAAAAAAATCTTGAATAATAAATATAATTTGAAATATAACATAAAATAATTAAATTAAAATCAAAGCGTCTTACAATTTGATTATAAGAGTTTCGAACAAAATTCGTTCCTTTTAGAGAGGATTGATATACGTACCATTTTTTTGTGGGGAGTAGTTTTCCCTCCTTCTTTGGTTCCTTTCTTTAAAAGAAAAAAGAAAATGAGGCCCATGAACCACACTGCCAACCGAGCATTAATGTTTACGTTGATCCAAGTGTACTGCATTGCTGCCTCGCTGTGCAATTTCATATGTACATATATGGTAATAGAAACAGGTTATATAATGCCAATGTAAAATATTCTGTAAACTAGATCACTTTTATATTGAATCAACCATGTTTAGCTTTCAAATGCTTCAGAATGACAAAATTCTTAGTAACAACCCCAACTCCAGATTTTGTCGATCATTCTCTCAAACGTAGTTGTTTAGGTGTAAATAAGTTTGAACCATTCTTATGCTGAAAAGTTTCAATTTATAAAACGTTAAATGGGTTTTTGTCTTCAGGCATTCCTAAATTATTTTAAGAGTTATTTTATATTGTTTTGTTTGAAAGAAGCTCTTCATTTGATAAAATGTAACCCCCCCCCCCCTAAATGTATGGAAAAAATTAAGGTTTAGGAATGTAGTGTTTAAAGATCAGCACACATATGTACTTACAGATGGACAGACGAACAAACAGTAGGACGCCGGATAAGTATTTACTTTCATTATTATCTCTCTCTCGTAAATGCAAAAAATCAATGTGAGAGAGAGAGAGAGAGAGAGAGAGAGAGAGAGAGAGAGAGAGTATAATTAGGATGCATGTAAATAAATAATCAGAAATTAACAAACTATTAAATTACCTTTGGAAAAGGAACCTCTGCTGCATTCTCTGAAATTTTTCGATGCTTTACAGTTTCTGGCTTTATTTTCTGTAAATTAAAAGTTTTTCAATTTGAATACGTTTGGTATATATTTCTGCTTAATAAAAACAGTTTGTTGTTAGTCTATTAAAATGTACTATAACAGAGTATTTCCAAGATTTTTCATACCATTTTGTGTCTACTTTGTTTTTCTTCTTGCTAAAGAAAGGTGATGATATAAATTTATACAGAATTTTGCACTACACTAAATGTACTTTAATCAATATTTATTGAAACTATTAAATTCCATTTATATTTGTTCATTATCATCAAACTATCAGTAAAATTAATCATAATACATCAGTTCTGCTCAATGACCCCTCTTTTCTCATGCTACTTTTTACCTGTTCTTTTATTCCAGCTTTTTGTTCTTTTTCATCTTTCTTCATTAGGAATGGTAAATGAATTTAGAATAAATACTATTAGAACACGTTTACATATTTTAAAGTAAATAAAGTTTTCAGACACATTAGAAATTTGTTTGAGTACAAAGTGTAAATTGAAATCTACCATTTTTACCATTATGACTTTTTTTATGTTTAATTACTTGCATCAAATGAATTGCCAATAAAAGTAGGGTAATCTTAATTATTACTGATATTGTTAAGATTTGGGTACAAACTGTTAATCTTTGATCTCATTTGAACAAATGATAAACTCTAAGCACCTTTTGAAAAGGGACCTTTGTAACTTTCTCTGTAATTTTTCTGTGTTTTCCAGATTCCGGCATAATTTTCTATAAATTAAGATTTTTTGCAAAAGCCTTTGGTAAATAGGATAAATATTTAACATATTATATATAATCATGCGTTCTATATCGAAGAATTTCCACCAAAAAAAAACCTTTCATACCATTTTGTGTCGATGCTTTTTCTCTTCCTGCTGAGGAAATATTAAAGTATGTTTTAATACAGACTGAGTATATTGCATTGAGGTAAACTAAGATTTTTGTTCAAAACAAATTACTTCATTTGTCAACTTTTTTTTCATTAACCTAGCAGTAAAATGTGAAATTTAACCTGCATTTTACTTACAGAACCCCCTTTTCTGACTAGTTTTTACTTTTTGTTTTGTTTCAACTTTTTGAACCTTTTCTTCTTTTTTATTTTTAGAAATAGTATAGGGTACATGTACATACATTGAGAATAAGTTAGAATAAAGGATTTGTTTACAGACTAAAAAAACTACAATAAGCTATTGCAAAATATAGAAACACACTAAAACTTTTGGTGGCTTAACATTCCCAAGTATTGTTTTAATAGGAACCTAGTATATTTGATTTTACAGTTAAAGGTGGATAAAATATATTTTTGATGTGATTTTTGACACACCTCATCATAATTTTATAATGTTTAGTTTTTAGACAAGAAATTGAAATATTGTTCATTAAAAATCGTAACACTCATGAGCTGTATATCTAAGTAAACTGAAACAATACATAATTACTAGTGTCAAATAAAAACAGAACGTTTAAAGAAATGGTACTGCTGAAAAAAAGCTAATGATTTTAACTTGATGCATCCTACTATAAACAGGTGAGTAAAAACCAAATTTAATTGTTTCAATCCTAATTATTACATTTAAGCATAATAAGGAGATTAATTCCATTCATTTTACTTCAATTTTTTTGAAAATGCCTATGATATACCGATATTTGTGTATACGTATATTAAGATTCTCTTATCAATAGTATAATCAAACAAACTTTATCCCAATATTTTCAGAAATAATTCATACCATTTCGTGTTATGTTTTTCTCTTCTTGCTAAGCATAGAAAATAATATGGTTTTATACAGAATCTTCTATTTAAGTGTACTTCAACCAATATTTATTATAACAGTCTAAATCATTTTTTCATACGTTTTACTATTCAACCCTCCGACCAGGGAATCATTTTACCTGCGTTTTACTTAAAGTCCCTTCTTTTTTCCGGCTGGTTTTAAATTTGTCTTTTGTTTCAGTCTTTTGTACCTTTTAAAAGAAATGATACAGTGTAAATGCATAAAGTTAAGAATTTTAAAAAATGCATTTGGAAAATTTTTTGATGTCCAATACTCTTATGGCAAAAAGAGAAACATACTAAACAAAACGGTGACTCTGAAAAAAATTTATTAAAGTTTTAATACGTTTTTAATAAACTTTTATTCTCTTTTTATTATAGTTATAACATTTTTAATTCGCTTTGTGAGCTTAAAATTTGCTGTATTTAACATAATTACTTATCTAATAACATATTTAAAAAATTCGGTATTATTTATCTTTTAAAGAAACCTTGTATATTTCTGTAAATAAACATCCGTTGATACTGTATTTATGATGTATTTATTAACCAATTGCAAAATTAAACAAAAATTATAAAACTGTATATTTGTTTAAAATTTAAATGAATAAAATATTGCTTATTTTCGAATCAGCATTGGGACCACTAAATGATATTTGTGTGTTTTGAGTCACAATAATAAACTATTTATTGAACATTGATTATTTGAATTACATAAAGCAGATTAAACATTGTCAATTATAATTGTGTAGATTTTGACAATTTATGCATAGTATTTGAATGTTCTACCAAGATTATATTCATATAAATGATTATTTAAAGGTACCTTTGGAAAGGGAATTTTGGCAGCATTTTCTGGAATTTTCCCATGCTTTTCAGTTTTTGGCACCACTTTCTGTATGATAAAGTTCTAAATGCATTAATCACATTCTTTAATGAAACATTAAGCATTAAACATTCATCGTTAGCATTCATGTATAATTTTAGGTTTTTAGATTTTGTTGTTGTTGGTTACCTACCATTTTACGGCGAGTTTTAAATTTTTCTCTCTGTCTTTTGGCTTCTTTCTTTACAATAGATAACAAAGGTTTAATTACTACATGGCTATATGTAGATGTATTTTTTTCAACGATAAGAATCATATTTTCGGCTCTCTCTCATGAAAACAGTACATACATCAATGGTGTGAGTATACCCAACCTGTTTACTGCCCTTTAAACGCGCCATTATCCGTCTTATTTTTTCTTTTGTTCTATTTTCAGCTTGTTTCATTTTTTCTTCTTTCTTAAATATTATTGTAAAAAAAAAAGCAATTTGAAAAATCAAATTTAAGATGACTATTCAAGGCATTATGGTAGTTCCTTTTGTTTAATCAACAGCAAATCAATGGGAGTTTGGCATTTAAAAAAATAGTTCACCAGAAGTTCACCAGAAGTACTCGGCATATCTATCTAAAAACAAATTAATATTACACAATTTTGTAATTACCAGAAATACTCAGTATATCCTTAGTTAATCTCATTAATAAGTAAATTTAATAATAAGTAAATTTTACAAGCAAAAAAGAAGAAAGGAAAAAAGAAACCAATACAAAAGATGAAACAAAAATCATTTTCTTGTATTTTTAAGAATATAACACCTTTTTTATTGCTCCAATTTTGAAGGCAAGAAATATAACATTCTTACTATCGCATCAATAGATAAACTAAGCTACTTACTTTTATGAGTTCGTTTTTAATTTTTGTAATTTTCTTCATATTTTTATCTACTTTCTTTATCTAAAATGAAAATCAACATTAATTTGATAACAAATTTAAGAAATGTGCATGTTACAAGAATGGTTATATAGTGGACATCAATCATCATCCCACCAAACATTAATCCTAAAAATATATATTACAACTATCTAGAATCTATGTACTTGTGTTTCATAACAATGATCATTGCTAATCTTAATTGAAATTAACTGGTTCTATAGAATTCATAAATCATACATGAGTTACATTGATACAGAAAGACGGACAAATGGATGGATACACCGTAGATAATCAGAAAAGTCCACCAGAATTTCAGTTTTGGTGAAATGAAATTATGGTAACTTTAAAGAACGGTGTTAACTTTTAAAAATGTGCAAGTCATCTTATGCAATGTTACCTTTTTCTGTAGTTTCTTGTTTCTTTTGTTTGCTGAATCTTTAAATTTCTTAGTCTTCTTTTTCATCCTGGTAATTTGTGCTATTAATTTTGCTTTTTGTTCTTCATTTTTCTGGTATGCCTACAAGTAACAATGAAAAACTGATGTTTCCAATAAACCATACTTAGCCAAATACTGACATATGCATAAAGTTAATGAAAAGCAGATTCTAACTATATCATACCGATCTGGAACTAGTCTTCTGTGCTGACAACCTCGAGAGTCGGTTTTGAAGTTGTTGGATCTATAAAATGCAAACCCATGTTTTTAACAAATTTATTATTGAGTCAACAAAAGACATTAAAATTGATAAGACTTTGATCGATCACGAAATATTCCCAAATAAAAATCATCAAAGTATAAAATAAGACATCATTTAAGGGGGGTGTGCGGCCATCTTATACATTTGAGGATAAGAATGTAAACATTTATTGAACTGGCTTGTTTCTGCCCGAAGCTGACCAAAACTGTTGTCAGAAGATTAAAAAAACCAAATAATTATGATGTTCCACAGGTTGTTTTTTTTTTTATTGCAAATTATGCATACAAGAATAGAACGATGCGTTTTTAATAACTCAGAAGAGCGGTCTTATTGCATAGCTGCAGACTTATTTTAAAGATTTAAATATCAGATAAAAATAAGAATGGGTTCATTGGTGTCCTCCCTAAAACAAATTGTTGAGAAAAAGTTTAAATTTTGCACATTGATGTTGTAACTTTGTCGCAAAAAAGGGTACCATAATTTTATCAGTCAGCATGGGATCTTTTTAGAACAAGAAAATCCAGTCTATACTTAGAACTCCTGTGTCTATGAAGACACATTGACGTTATTTTTTCTTTAAAAAAATAATAGATGTTAATTCAAAACAATCTGTGTTGAATGTGACATACATCACCGAAGTTTGTTTTGGGTTTTTTTTTCAGTTCTACATGTATGAATTTAAATTTTAGTAAGTTATTTTTACAAGTGCGGCAGGATTCCCAAAAAGTGATTATCTGAAATAAGAAATAAACATGTATTTTTCAATGAAAATGTAACTCCAATAGACACAGACAAAAATATCTTGAAAGAATTAATAGGTTCTGAGACCCATTTTAAGAATAGGGTACCCTACTTTGAGACAAAGTAGCAACCTACATGAGCAAGCTTACACCTTTTCCTCAACAAATGGTTGAGGAGTGGAAAACATCGACCTCCTTTCATATTTTTTCAGATTTTACAAACTTGAATTTTAAGTCTGTACCTGTGCGGTTTTAAGTAATTAAACATAGGTAATCACAGATTACAAAGCTCACAGAGATGAGACATCACCCTTATGAGACCACCTTTATCATATTAAATGAAAATCATACTTTATAATCTTGGATATTCATGGATTCTGTTTTGACACAATATCGTATATCATCTGTTAAAAAATTGTATGATAATCATATGTTCATATGTTAATCAATACAATAATATAAAATTCAATATTGCATCCTATCATATTTACAACATATATCATAAAATACAATAAAATACCATAATAAACAATGATGAGATATGATATTGCAACGTATGATATGACATTGTATTGTGTTATACGTTATTGTATTTGATCACATAATACAATATCATAATATATAAACCAATATAGTATTATATTACAATATCAGATTACATAATACATCATAACATTGAAACATTTGATATTATATTGTATAATATAGTATGATATTGTATGATACTCTATCATTTTTGAAACATAATATGATATTGTGTCATATGATACAATATAATTTGATACAACATTATATAATATTAAAGTATCATATTATACAATTTCATGTGATATAATTCTATATAACTGAAACTTATATCATATTATACAATATCGTATGATACAATATTATAGAATATACAATATTGTATCATAGGATACAATATAATATTTTGCAATATCTTATGTAATATTATCATGTGATAAAATAATAAATTAATAATATAATATAATATTATACAATATTGTATCATAATATACAATACTATACATAACGATATCATGTTACAATATCATAACATAAAATATCAAAAAAATTGATACAATATCATATTGTATTATATAACTTTTTATAATATTACATATGATATTATATTGTTTCATATTAAACAATATTGATTCATACCATACAATACTATATCATAGGAATCATGTTATATCATTTATCAACAAACACATCTATCTATCGAGCAGGTTCGAGTGAGGTAGGAGATTTCTTTAGCATCCTTGATAATAGAGATGAGGCTCTGCATCTGAAGCAACCTCTGCGTTTCATTTATAATATAGTTAAATCAACTATGCAAGCTATCATCTATAAAACATGTGACCTGTTCCAAAAAAACTAAACCTCATCCAGCATCCGAAACCTATGGCTCAGATTCAGCATTCAAGCCTGTCAGGTGCATCAGTATACATAAGACGCATCTCCATGCAAGTTTGGTGAAGTTCAGACCAGTAATAACTAAGATATCATCATCAGAGGGCACTAGCAATTAAAACCTTAACCTGCTCCAGCATCCGCAACCTATGGCTCAGATTCAACATCCATGCCTGTCAGGTGCATCTGTATCATAAGACACACCATCCATTCAAGTTTGGTGAAGTGAGGACCTGTAATAACTAAGATATATTTTTTAGCATCCTTGATAATGGAGATCAAGCTCTGCATCTGAAGCTTCCTCTGTGATTCATACATATTACAGTTTAATTAACTATTCAAGTTTGAAATAGTACTATTATCTATTAAACATGTGACCTGTTCCAAAAAACTTAACCATATCCAGCATCTGAAATGGCTCAGACTCAGCATTCAAGCCCGTCAGGTGCATCAGTATCATAAGACACACCATCCATGGAAGTCTGGTGTAGTTAGGACAAGTAATAACTAAGATAAAATCATCAGAGGGCACCTGTTTCAAAAACTTTAACCAGCTCTAAAAACCTTAACCTCCTCCAGCATCCGAAACCTATGGCTCAGATTCAGCATTCAAGCCTGTCTGGTGCATCAGTATCATAAGACGCACCATCCATGGAAGTCTGGTGAAGTTAGGACAAGTAGTAACTAAGATATAATCATCAGAGGGCACCTGCAACAAAAACTTTAACCTACCCCAAAAACCTTAACCTCCTCCAGCATCCGAAACCTATAGCTCAGATTCAGCACTCAAGCCTATCTGGTGCATCAGTATCATAAGACACACCATCCATGCAAGTTTCGTGAAGTACGGACCTGCAGTAACTTAGATATTGCTATCAAAGGGCACCTGCAACAAAAACTTTAACCTTAACCTCCTCCAGCATCTGAAATTTAGGACTCAGATTCAGCATCCAAGTCTTTCAAGTCCATAAGTAGGTCCAGATGCATCATCCATGCAAGTTTGGTGAAGATAGGACAAGTTATAGCTTAGATACAGGACCTGCAACAAAAACTTTAACCAGGTCCGGACGCCGACGCCGACACCGACGCCGACGCCGAGGGTATAGCATAAGCTCCCCCTGACTTCGTCTCGGTGAGCTAAAAATGCATCGTTCTGTTCATGTGTGCATAATTTGCAAACAAAACAACATTTACATATAGAACCTCACATTTATTGCTTTTTTATCTGTTGGCAACAACTTGGTCTGTTTCGAACAGAAAGAAGCCAGTTCGATAAATGTTTACATCCTTATCCTAAAATGCACAAGATGACAGCACATCCCTAACACATTGGTATTATTCAGTGCACAGGTACATTTAGGTACTTAAATAAATAAATATTGCGTATAAATCAACTACGAACATTATAAAATGATACGTTTATAAGCTATTTCAGATAAAAAGTTCGTGATGAAATAGTTTTTGCACATTTCAGCTGTTGCTAATTTCTTTTAATCAAGTCACCTTTTTAATTGCTTCTTTTTCTTGGCGTTGTGCCAATTCGTTTTTCTTCTGTATTTTCTGTCTAAAAGCTTTCAATTTTTTCTTCTCTCTCCTTTGTTTTTCTTGAATTTGTTTCATTTTCTAATTTGTTAAAAGCATTCAGTTAGATCAAATATGTATCAAAAATTTAAAAAATCCAGTATTCAAATTCCATACAAAACACATACCATTTTATCTTTTCTGCTTTTTTCTGCAATCTTTGCTTTCATCTCGATTTTAGTATTTTCAAGCTGAAATGGTTTATAAACAGTTGCACTAATTAAAGCGCGATCTGCAGAACTTTAAAACAGAAAATAGTGTACGTAAAATACGTATCAATACATGTCATTTAACGAAAATAAAGATTCAATTTTTATGTCATTAATATACTGATCGTTTAATTATTCTCACACTTGCCGAGTTTAGTAAGTATTACTATTCTAGGATAATATCAGATAAGACAATTTTATTCATGCAAATCAATATTCGTTTATTACTTCGCTATAATTGATACTGTAGCTTTTGATAGTAAATTGGGGAAAAAAACTGTGTGTGTGTATATATATACATTCACACATATATATATATATATATATATATATATATATATATATATATATATATATATATATATATATATATATATAATAAGTCGCTCTTTCTCAACTTTAATTAAACCAAACAATGTCAATTACTTTCACACGTTACTGACCAAACACTTGTACTGTAATGAATTTGTAGTTTTTATTGGTACATGCATCCTCATACGTATTTATATTTAATTTCATGTCCTCGCGATAAAATGCACCCGAAGATGAATTATCAACGTAAGTTTGAAGCAAAAAAATAAAAATTATTGCTGGGAATGAAGTTTAAACATGTGCAATGAAGCACAAGCAGCATCTAAAAACTGTTTAATATAAGTTATATATAAATGCAAATGGATTTTTTTTTCATGTTCAAATAACAATTTACACGTTTGGTTCAGGTGTAGATCAAATAGTTACCTTAGAGTTGATCATTGTCAGTATAAGTTTGAACAACATTAAAATAATTACTGGTACGTGTATTATGTATTTTTGAACACAGCATCCTTTTTAAAACCGACAAAAGTAAAAAATTTTCAAATGGGCACAACAACCATTATCGTTCAAATAGCAATATGAGGTGCAATTTTCATGTTGATTTTTTTTTTACGAAAATGTTATTTTCTACTAACATGACAAAAAATATCATAGTTTTTAAATTTTTGTTAGGCATATTTTTGTGTAAAAGGCTGTTAAGAAGCCTTGATTGGGGCAGAAATGAATCATTGTCGTCCTGTACAAAAATTGATTTGCTATATATTCCTTAGGAGAGAAATCTTTCCTCTGAAAAAAAATTATGATTTTTTCAAATCTTATTTATCATAAAAGTTCAAGTTATATGCAAACTTATCATTAAAAATGTGCAAGTCATCTTATGCAATGTTACCTTTTTCTGTAGTTTCTTGTTTCTTTTGTTTGCTGAATCTTTAAATTTCTTAGTCTTCTTTTTCATCCTGGTAATTTGTGCTATTAATTTTGCTTTTTGTTCTTCATTTATCTGGTATTCCTACAAGTAACAATGAAAAACTGATGTTTCCAAGTAACCATACTTAGCCAAATACTGACATATGCATAAAGTTAATGAAAAGCAGATTCTAACTATATCATACCGATCTGGAACTAGCCTTCTGTGTAGACAACCTCGAGAGTCGGTTTTGAAGTTGTTGGATCTATAAAATGCAAACCCATGTTTTTAACAAATTTATTATTGAGTCAACAAAAGACATTAAAATTGATAAGACTTTGATCGATCACAAAATATTCCTAAATAAAAATCATCAAAGTATAAAATAAGACATCATTTAAGGGGGTGTGCGGCCATCTTATACATTTGAGGATAAGTATGTAAACATTTATTGAACTGGCTTGTTTCTGCCCGAAGCTGACCAAAACTGTTGTCAAAAGATTAAAAATATCCAATAATTATGATGTTCTACAGGTTGTTTTTTTATTGCAAATTATGCATACAAGAATAGAACGATGCGTTTTTAATAACTCAGAAGAGCGGTCTTACTGGATAGCTGCAGACTTATTTTAAAGATTTAAATATCAGAAAAAAGGAAGGTGTTCATTAGTGTCCTCCCTAAAACAAATTGTTGAGAAAAAGTTTAAATTTTGCATATTGATGTTGTAACTTTGTCGCAAAAACTGGTACCATATTTTTATCAGTCAGCATGGGATCTTTTTTTAGAACAAGAACTTCCAGTCTATACTTAAAACTCCCGTGGCTTTGGAGACACATTGACGTTATATTTTTTTTTAAATAATAAATGTTAATTCGAAACAATCTGTGTTGAATGTGACATACATCACCGAAGTTTGTTTTGTATTTTTTTTAGTTCTATAATATAAATTTCAGTAAGTTCGTTTTACAAGTAGGACAGGAGTTCAAAAAAAGTGATTGTCTGAAATAAGAAAAAACATATTTTTCAATATAAATGTAACTTCAATGTACCTCCATAGACACAGACAAAAATATCTCGTGAGAATTAATAGTTTCTAAAACCAATTTTAAGAAAAGGGTACCCTACTTTGAGACAAAGTAGCAACCTACATAAGCAAGCTCAGACCTTTTCCTCATCAATGGTTGATGAGTGGACAACATTAACCTCCTTACATATTTTTTTTCTCAGATTTTTCTATCTTGAATTTAAAGTCTGTGGCTGCGCAGTTCTAAGTAATTAAAAACGCATTGTTCTGTTCATGTGTGCATGATTTGCAAACAAAACAACATGTAAATAAAGAACCTCACATTTATTGCTATTTTATCTGTTGGCAACAACTTGGTCTGTTACTAACAGAAACAAACCAGTTCAATAAATGTTCACATTTTTATCCTAAAATGGTTCTTTTTATCAAGTCACCTTTTTAATTGCTTCTCTTTCTTGGTGTTGTGCCAATTCTTTTTTCTTCTGTATTTTCTGTTTAAAAGCTTTCAATTTTTCCTTTTCTCTTCTTTGTTTTTCTTGAATTTGTTTCATTTTCTAATTTGTTAAAAGCATTCAGTTAGATTAAATACATATTAAAATTTTTAAAAATCCAGTATTCAAATTCCATACAAAACACATACCATTTTATCTTTTCTGCTTTTTTCTACAATCTTTGCTTTCATCTCAATTTTCGTTTTTTCAAGCTGAAATGGTTTAAAAAACAGTTGCACCAATTAAAGCACGATGTGCAGAAATTTATAAAAAAAAAATAGTATATGTAAAATACGTATTGATACATGTTATTTAACGAAAATAAAGATACAATTTTTATGTCATTAATATACTGATCGCTTTATTATTCCCACACTAAATTTTCGCTGAGTTCAGTAAATATTACTATTCTAGGATAATATCAGATAAGACAATTTTATTCATGCAAATCAATATTTGTTTATTACTTCGCTATATTTCATACGGTAGCTTTTGATAATGGATTAGAAGAAGAAAAAAATATATATGTGTGTGTGTCATAAGTCCCTCTTTCTCAACTCTAATTAAACCAAACAATTTCAATTACTTTCACACATTACTGACCAAAACACTTGTACTGTAATGATTTTTATTCATACATGCATACTCATCAGTATTTACATCTAATTTCATGTCTTCGCGAGAAAATGCACCCGTAGATAAATGATCGACGTAAGTGTGGACCAAAAATATGCAAATTATTGCTGGGAATGAATTTTAAACGTGTGCAATGAAGCACAAACAGCATCTAAAAACTGTTTAATATAAGTTTTATGTAAATGCGAATGGTTTTTTAATGTACAAATCATAATTTAAACGTTGGGTTAAGGTACGTGTACGTCACTTAGTTACCTTAGAGTTGATCACTATCAGTATAAGTTACATTATATTATATATAACATTAAAATAAAATTTGGTATTATGTATTATTGAACGCAGCATCTTTTTTAAACCGACAAAAGTAAAATGTTTCAAATGAGCACAACAACCATTATCGTTCAAATAAGAAGAATTAAGAACACGGGATTACTCGAGTGTTTGTTATAATATGGGGGGGGGGGGGGGGGGCGCTACGAAATAAAAGAATATACATACATCTATATCAAAATGCCAAACATTTTTAGATTTGGTAAATTGTTCAACATTCTTGATATTGTGTGCTTATTAAGTCAAACAAAACAAAATATTCATTTTGTTTAATTACTTTTAATGAGCAAATGAAAATTGGACAAATAAAAATGATATGTGTAAATTCCTTGTTTGTAATTAAACAATTGAAAATGTTTTGCGTTATCAAACCAGTTTTTACTGCCGATTTGGCTCAAAATGATGTAATATTGTTCTTCTCAAAGCTCTGCATCCATATGGTTTTCAATGTCAATTACACTGACTTCATCTCTATCTTTACCTTTTTCTTTAGATCTTCTTTTCTTTTGCGTGCTATGATGGCCATATTCTTTGTTTTCTTTTTGATTTTATTGATTCTTTCCTTCAGTTTCGCCTTTTCTTGTTCTTTTCTTTGATTTTCCTAACACAAATGAAAGAAATTCTATACATTAAGTAAAGTTTGATGATAAACTTTGAATTGTTTGATTTGAAAAATATTAAGAATTTTAATATTTTACCAATTTTGTGCGCGCCTTCTGTGCCTCTACCTTTGAAAGTTGATTTGCAATCCGTTGTACCTGCAAAATGTAAAATAAATAAACATATTGACGAGTCGGTATATTTACTGAGTTTTTAAGGGATATTTCCAGTTTATAGAAACAATGTTGAATGTAGATACATTTAAGGTCAGACTCCTCGATTCCTCGAGAATCTTTTCTGTATCTCCTCGTAATAAAGAGTTCCAATAAAAAATATTAATTTTATAATTATTTTAAAAATGATTAAAATTTAATGGGATGTGTTAATGTGTCTAGATGGCCAAGTGGTTAGAACCGTGGCCGCTCACTGCCAGAAGCGTAATGGTTCTAGAGGTCGTGAGTTCAAATCCCTGCCCCGGCCAAGACAGAGTTCCACCAAAGTGAATTTTGCTGTGCTGTGTATGTATTTATTTTTATATCAGCAATTCAAGTGTATTTTCAAGAAGATTATATAGGAAATTGCATACTCTAGTATTTTGCAGAAATGCCTGGTAAGGTACCCTAATTTTTTGAAAGAAAGCTTGTCAAAATAGTAGTAAACCATTAACAAATTCCTGGAAAAAGTTATATAAAATTGAGGAACGTGTCGTCTGACCTTAACTGAAGTAACCTTCCACAGACGAATAAATGTTCTAGTTAACATTTTTTTCATTTTCTCGTTACCTTTTTATTTGCCTCCTTTTCTTTTTGTTTCGTCGCTCTGTTTCTTTCAATGATTCTCTGTTTAAGTTCGTCCATTTTTCTCTGAATCAACCGATTTTCTTTGATTTTCTAGTATTTAAAAAAGATGCGGATTTTGGTGTGTTTTTAATGTTTATAAGGAAAATTAAGCAACTTAATTTTGTACACAAAACACATACCTTTTTCTCTTTTCTTTTTTGAGCAGAAATCTCTTTTTTTATTTCCCTTTCTGCTGTTCCAAGCTGAAAATGATACAGCTTTATAGAATATATTTGGAATTAGTACCATTAACTATTATATACATTCACTTTAAATAAATAAAATGAACATAATGATAAGCTTTATGTATCAAGTTATACGTTTGATAAACATTGTAGATATCATGTTTAGATTCTGGATCAAATATTACATAAAACATTAAAACATTAAGATATTGACAATGAACATGCAGTGCTATGTAGTAAACAGAACTGATTGGTGATAAGTACACTATCTAATTTAAAAAAAAACACCTTTTACTAATTATTACAATTAAAACAACAAATGTTTTTTTCTACTTTGTGTTCTTTGCAATACTTAAGCATATTTTGTAACTAAATGAACCATTTTCAATTTTTTTCTGAAATGAAAAATAAACCAGTATAATAAGGTTCATTCCAATTGAAACAAGCAATCAAGCAATTAATACCAACTACCTATCCCTCGAAAAACAATGAAAAAAGTCCCAATAAACATTGTAATTCTGAACAGAAATTATTCTATTCAATGAGGTACCTCTTTCTTCAGTTTATCCATTCTTCGTTGATTCTTTTCATTCATACGTTGTTGTAATTTTTCAACCCTTTTTGTAGCTGCTGCCAATACTTTGCTCACTTTCTTGTTTCTCTTTTCATAAAAAAAGTTATTATTTAGTATAATTAATCAAAATATCTCTTATTTATTTCTTGAGAGGGATAACTTCAATTTCATTGCACGGTAACACATTACATTTCGTTCAGCTTTCTGGGCGATTTTGACCTCGGCCTTCCTTTTCTGTTCTTCTATATCTTTTACCTGATCGAAATAAAAATGATTCCAAACACTAATTCCAACAAGAGGCCAATTTGCCTTAACGGTCCCCCGAGTAGCATATAACCCATACACAAACTTGTCGAGGAGTCTCATATATGCATTTAATTAATTAGGTTTCATTCTGGAGTAGAAAAATTATAAATTTGTACTGATTACCACCTCCCTGCTTGAAATCTTTCAAAAAGAACTGTGAAACCTATAATTTTGGCGAAAACTTAAAGATCTGGTCTACAAAATCATGAATTCAGTTTTCCTTTCAAGTGTGTGGGAGTAATGAAGATAGTTTTTAACATTATATGCATTAACATCTATACATCCATTTTGGCCGTGCCCTAGAGCCAGGGGACATGAAAATTAAAATTTCAGTAGAAGACTTCCTAATAAACAAAATTATAAGTCAGTTTTTATACAGATGTGTGAGAAGAGAGAGGATAATTTTTAAACATTATATATGCATTTACACCATATTGCCACATTGGCCTCCCCCATGTCCTGAACCCCTGACCCAGGGGCCATGAGTTTCACAATTTATGTAGAGGAGTTAGTGGACATCATAACCATGTATTCAGTGTTTTTTCCCACATGTGTGGGAGTAGAGAAGAAGATTTTTTCAGATATAAAACATTTTTACTATATGGCCATATTGGCCCCACCCTAGAGCCTGAACCACTAACGAAGGGGTCATGAATTTCACAATTTTGGTAGAGGGCCTCATGGACAGTATAATCTTGCATTTAGTTTTTAACAAATATATATGGGAGTAGAGAAGAAGTTTTCTAAGATTAAATACATTTTACTATAAGGCCATTTTGGCCCCACCCTAGAGCCTGAACCCCTGGTCCAGGGGTCATGAATTTCACAATTTTGGTTGAGGGCCTCATGGACATCATAATCATGCATTTAGTTTTTAACAAATATATATATGTGAGTAGTGAGGAAGATTTTGTATGATTTTTTTTCATTTTTACTATATGGTCAAATAGGCCCCACCCTAGAGCCTGAACCCCTGACCCAGGGGTCAAGAATTTCACAATTTTGGTACAGGGTCCCATGGACATCATAACCAGGCATTTAGTTTTTACAAATATATATGGGAGTAGAGAAGAAGATTTTCTAAGATTTAATACATTTTTACTATATGGCCACATTGACCCACCCTAGAGCCTGATCCCCTGACACAGGGGTCAAGAATTTCACAATTTTGGTAGAGGGCCTCATGGACATCATAACCAGGCATTTAGTTTTAACAAATATGTATGGGAGTATAGAGGAAGATTTTCTAAGATTTAATACATTTTTACTAAATGGCCATATAGGCCCCACCCTAAAGCCAGAACCCCTGACCCAGGGGCCATGAATTTCACAGTTTTGGTAGAGGGCTTCATGGACACCATAATCATGCATTTAGTTTTTAACAAATATACATGTATATGGTAGTAGAGTAGAAGACTATCTAAGATTTAATACATTTTTACTATATGGCCATCTTGGCCCCACTCTAGAGCCAGAACCCCTGACCCTGACCCACCCCTGGTCCTCTTACCATAGAAATGCCTCACACCAAAAATGGTAACAATCAGCCTTGTAGTTTTTAAGAAGAAGTTAAAAATGTAAATTTGTTAACGCATGACGGACGAAAACGGATAGCAATAGTTTACTCAGGTGACCTTAAAATGAATTATACGTCACATAAATATATATGTATATATATATATATATATATATATATATATATATATATATATATATATATATATATATATATATACACACTGATATTGCACAATGTCTGCAATAAATCTTTAACCGATAAAGCTGCCCTACCCCATTCAGAAATTCACCGAACTGCATCCTAAGTTTCTTTATCTGTTTATGGTCTTTCTTCTTGGTTGAAGACACGGAATCTAAAGTCTTCCTCACTGCATCTTTAATTTTTGAGAATTTTCCAGTCAAAACTTGTTCTACGTCGCCAGATTTCTATTTGTAAAAAAGAATTATTTTATTTTCTACTATAATAAGGTTATTGTAGTCATCGAAATCATCGTCTATTATTTCAAGATGAATCCTTTTTTTCTAAATTTCAACTAAAATGAAATTTTCAAAAGCAAGAAAAATCTAGCACATACTTCATTCATAATAGCTTCTACATTTTCTTTCAACTTTGAAAACTGTACATTTCCTAGAGCTGTGAGTTTTTTCAGTGCTTCTCTGATTTTCTTCTTCTGGCGTTGCAGTTCTTCATTTTGGACTGCCAATATCTGGTTCTTTGCATCATTTTTTGATAATTTCTTTAAAGCCTAAAATATACATTACCTTTTATTTTTAATTTACTTGGTATCCAATCGTTATTACATGTATCACATATTTGTAACATCATAGAGTTGGTTTAATTCAGTCTTTTAAACTGAAACAATGAGTAGACACAAAAAAATACTAAGAACAACCCCATTAGGCACACACGTTCCTCCTTATGGTACAAATATATTACAAAATAAAAACAGCATGTGTCTTTGCACATGTTTGAGTCAATAATAAAATATTGCAATAGAGCAAATACGTCTTCCATAGTTTGTATCAGTTAATGAATTTAAGGGGAAAATTGAATAGAAAAGTTAAGGTCACCGAGAATGTCAAGGTCAGTTGCTTAAATGCTTTCAACCATATGTATATTTGATTAAAATTTGATAAAATGATGACCGTTGTCTTTGAAGTATGGAAATGTACAGTACATACTGAATTATAAACTAAGCTTAGCGCAAACGAATAAATATTTAAACCAAGGATACGGGAAAAGTGAAAGTTAAAGGGAAGTTTGACGCAAAAAGAAATTATGATAAAAGTAAAGTTTCTTCATCCATATATGTATGTATCACTTTTTGAAGGTCGATGAAAAACAGCTTTTTTGAAACTTGGCTAACACTGAGCTAAACTCAGAAACTGAGAGACATGAAAGAAAGAAAAAATAAAAGTTTTTAAACTATTAAATGTATCCATAACAAATAACAAAACAGTGAAAATACTAACCATTTTTTCTTTACTTTTTGTAGCAGAAACGCCCTTCTTTATCTTATCTTCTGCTTTTTCTAGCTGAAAGTTTTACCAATATATCTTCGAATCGATACCATTAAATTAAACTTAAAAATTGCTGGTGAATGTTTACTTTAATACATGAATCAAGGAAACAATTTCATTAAAAAAATGAAAAGCTGTGGACATTGTTTAACATAAATACTAATGCAGAGCTTAAATATTTAAACATTCATAATTAGGTAGTTATGAGCTTTCATTAAATTTAAAAAATGATTGTACCTTTTTCTCCAATCTGCCGATTTTCCGTTGATTCTCTTTGTTCATACGTTGTTGCATTTTTTCAACCTTTCTTGTTGTTGCTGCCAATACTCTTCTTACTTCCTGCTTTTTCTTTTGAAAAAAAAGTGCAAATTTTTTATAAGTAGACATTAGGCTTCACGCACGCAATACATAACACATAAACACGATATATATGGTTTTAGAACAGAGAAACTTATTAATGTAATAATAAGATTATCCTTTTTCAAGGTGATTAAATTATACCTTTCTTTTTGCTTCTTTTGCGTTTTTCTTGTCTTCCACTTTTCTTTGCTCTTCTATATCTTTTACCTAATTCAAATTTAAATACGTTTCAAAACAGTAAATTAGAACTTAATCCAGTTTTTGAAAATCTGAGATGTTCATGTATAGAGAATTAGAGAAACAACAATGTCTGTTCAATTAATCGTAAAATTTTCAAAATTCTTACTCCATTCAGAAATTCGCTGAACTGCGTTCTTAGTTTCCTTAACTGTTTATGGTCTTTCTTTTTTGTTGAAGACACGGAATGTAACGTTTTCCTCACCGCATCTTTAATCTTGGTGAGTTTTCTCGTCAAATCTTTGTCTACATTGCCAGTTTTCTGTTTTAAAAAAATGACAATATCATTTTTTTCTATTTATATATGTATATATAACATTTTAGCAAAAAGTGGCGACAAATTAAAATAAAAAATTATCAAACTTATTCAAAATGACTGGTAATTTTGTTAGCTTTTTTTGAATAGATATATGCCTACCTCATTCATTATAGCCTCAACGTTTTCTTTCAGTTTCGAAAACTGTACATTTCCTAGAGATGTGAGTTTTTTCAGTGCTTCCCTGATTTTCTTTTTCTGGAGTTGCATTTCTTTTGCATTTTTAGCGGCCAATAATTGGTCCCTGGCTACATTTTGTGATACTTTTTTCACTGCCTATAATGTTAGAAGCTCTTTGTGAATTTCAACTTTGCATTCTACATGTACATGTAAATCTACCTCTAGTATTTTAGTTAAAGTCTCAAATAATGAATTTACATGTAATACTTTATATATGTAATTAAGAAAGATTGTACAAAAAAAATTCTAATTTCGAATTTCGTTCCTTACCGCTTTCACTTTGTTTTCTATCTTCGTTCTAGTTTCTTTTAATTTCTTTGCCTCAGTTTGCTTCATTTTTTCCAATTTTTTGTCAACCTCTTGGGCTGAAGTAATGGCATTTTGTATCTTCTTTTCCGTCTTCCTCTGTAATTTGTTACTTTGTCTGCCTATGGTCTTTTGTTTGGATAAAGAATTGAAAATGAAAGTGTGATCAAATTCTAAAGGAAGCATTGGCAATTTTCATTACAATGTCAGCAGTAAAAACTGCACAGATTTTATACTTGGCAAAAATATGGAAATTTCAATGCAAAGAAAATGAATTCCGGAAAATAGAAACATTTTAACACCTTTTTCAGTTGATTGTGTAAATCTTTTTGTAATTGAACAGCACTCTTGATGTTTGTTTCCTCTAAATTTTTCAGCGATCCAGCTAATTTCTCCTCTTTCTTGTTCACCTCGTGTATCTTTTCCTTCAAATGATGGCTATCCAGTTTCGCTAATTTGCTTCCCTCTGACAGTTTTTGGGTCTAAAAAAAGGCAAAAATTCACTATTATCATTTCATTATACAGTGGTTAGAACTAAACGTACGTTTGACAGAATTATATTGAAATTAACTGTTGCATTAGAAATAACTGCAAAATATTCCAATGAGAGTTAAAGAACTTTTCAGAAGGAAATTTAAGTAGGCTTGTCATCAGAGTCAATATACTTAAGACAGAGAGGAGGCATTGCATGGATGGTCTCTAACTCACTTTCTGTGTCAAGCTGTCTATTCTTTCGTTCAAGCTTCTGACCACCTCCTTCACATGACGAGTCCACACGGACAGCGACATGAGGGAACTCTTCAGGACTTGTTTCATCGTCTCTATCCTGTTGCGTGCAAGCCATTTTCTCCTCTTCTCTATTTTTGAAACGCCTTGTAGTGTCTATAGAGAAACAAACACTATTATTATACATTCATGTTAAATACTGAAATCTCATTGGTTTATACTCAGTTGATAATCCGTTCTATTACCCTCAGCGTTAGCAACACACTTGGCAACGGGTAACACAACGAATTGTTACATGCGCGTAAATTATGCGCGTACGGTTCGCCGTAGAATTCACGTCATTTCTATATAACAGCAATAATAATTTTTCTAAAATTAAGACATTCAGCTTAATAAAATGAATAGTGCCTGTTTGGGAGGATAACAGTTACCCTCCCAAACAGGCACTATTTATATAATGTTAATCATGCTCAAATTGCGATTTTTATTCTATTTTTAATAAGTCTTGAAAATGTATAGCAAGTCGCTTTTACCTTTAGAAGGAACCTGTTCATTCTCTGGCTCATCTTTCGATACCTATCGATGTTTGCTTCATTCAGTTCTCTGATGTATGTTATAAGCGTTTTGTGCATGTGATCCTTATTAGTGGTCAAATTGTATCCACTTCCATGAAAACCCCCTAGTAGTTGTACATTCTTTAAAAAAACCAAATTTGTAATTGATTTAACACATCTATAGTATCAAAATTTTGAGTCTAAATGCATAATAAATGATATTTTTCCTGTTTTTCCAAAACAAACGAAGAATACATTTCACTGGTTCCAGTCATATCGATGAAAACATTTTTGAGTCGACAGAAAAAAACACCTTGCACTGGTGAGTTGTTATTTTTAAATTGAAACCAGAAAACATCTTTTTTTTCATTTTACATACATGCCATATGTAGCTGTTCTTAACTGCGCCTTTAAGAGCCTGCAATTCCTGGTTGATCTTCTTAATCAAGACTCTACTTTTAGATTCTTCGATTTGGGACAGTACAACCGCGTGAGCCACAAGTCGAATGTTCTGTTCCAGTCTCTTGATCCTTCTCCAAACCCTTTTGTCGTGGTGGTGCATATTTGCCAGAGATCTGAGGGATAACTCTTGAAAGCGTTGCATTTCCAACCTACTTACTTGCTGTAAAAAACAAGAAACATACAAGATTTTTACCAAGATTGATTGGTCTTAAAACCTTTGAAAGGACGCATGTTCTAATGTTTAGTCTTAATAACATAACTTTTTAAAGTTTTTGAGGATAATAAAAAACTCATTAAATTGATTGTCTTTTCGTTATTATTATTATCATGATTATTATTAGGATAATCGTTATTTTTTCTACATTCTGATATATGATTGTAAATCATACTGATATTACTTTATTTTAAATATCATGTTTACAACTTCTGGATACGTGTTGATAAATTTACATATCGTAATTGGTAATCCAAATTGATATCACAAATGTTAAACTTTCTAATAAATGTTTCAATTCTTTCGAAAAAAAAATACAACAGAAAACCGAGATTGATTGCCTGAAAAATTGTCAATACCTGTCTTTTCAAGGATTTCAAGTTGGACATAATGACACGTATTAGTTGGTGAAACGAGGACATATCGAGGTGCAGTTTAGCTATCCGCTGTTGAAGTGATCTAATATGGGCGCCAAATCTGGCCTTGGCACTTTTCAAGTCGGCAATGCTATCCCGTACATATTCCTTGTTGGCTGTGTCGTTGCCTTTCAAGCCTTTCATCATGGCTGTCATTTTGTCCATATCTTGCCTGGTCCTCATCAAATCTCTGTATATGTTGTGCAGACGTTTGTTAAAGTGCAGTAAAGAGCGGATTTGAACCTCCCGTAGCCTTGTAAAATTTCCAGCTATGATGCTGGCAAGGACATTAATCTTCTGTTTAAGCTCCTGAAAGTTAGAAGAAAACATAAATATATCAGATAACAAAGCTCACCCAGAAAAGGCATCACCTTAATGAGAACACCTTTATCATATTACATGAAAATCTTACTTAATGATCTTGGACATTGGATACAATAGTGTTGTTTGAAGTTTTAAAGTTACATAATTCATTAAAGTAAGTAAGGACAGTTTTTTTTAATAACAGGTTTTTTTAATACCATTCCATCTACTTTAAAAACTTAAAACTGCTCCAGCATCAAGATAAATCTGATATGATCAAACTCTGTATCTTGGGCTATCTCTATTTACACTTCCCAAGTGGTATTGAGTATGAGCAGAATTTACTTCATTTTATAACCAACTCCAAGAGCCTGAAACAATTTAAGTTGTTCCAAAATCTTAAATCTGTCCAAGCATCTAGATAATCAAATTCACTTTCTGTATTTGAAGCTACTAATGCGATTCATTTTTATAGTTAAATCAACCATTCAAGTTTGAAATAGTACTATTGTCTATATAAACATGTGACCTGTTCCAAAAAACTAAAACTCCTCAAGCATCTGTAACCTATGGCTCAGATTCAGCATCCACGCCTGTGAAGGGCATCAGAATCACAAGATGCTTCATCTATTCAAATTTGAAGCTTGATTGAAGCAAAATAATCAAGATTTGTCTATCATAGGGCACCTGCTCCAAAACCTTTGCCCGACTAAAAAAACCGTAAACCTCGTTCAGCACCGGTAACCCAGGGCTCAGATTCAGCATTCAAGCCTGCCAATTCATAAGTATTGTAAGACACACCATCCATGCAAGTTTAGTTGAGTTAGAACCAGTCATAACTAAGATATAATCATCAGAAGGCACCTTCTCCAAAAATGTTTAACCTACCCCAAAACCTTAACCTCATCCAGCATCCAAAACCTATGGCTCAGGTTCAGCATTTCAGCCCGTCAAGTAGATAAGTATCATAAGACGCACCACCCATGTAAGTTTGGTGACGTTAGGACCAATCGTAACTTAAAATGGTTCTCAAACGCCACCTGCTCCAAAAACTTTAACCTAATCCAAAAAGCTTAACCTCCCTATCATTCGAAATTCATGGCCAAAATTCAGCTACCAAGTCTATCAAGTTCATAACTAGGTCAACATGCATCACCCATGCAATTTAGTGAAGATAGGAAAAGTAGTAACTTAGATACAGGACCTGCACCAAAACATTTAACCAGGTACGGACGCCGACGCCGGGATTTTGCATAAGCTTCCCCCGACTTCGTCTCGGTGAGCTAAAGATTGGATTTATTTGTGGCATGATATTTTAAAAATAAAAAAGAATGTAGCAACAAAACAGAAATATGAGTTTTGTGGATGTGAGAATACTATCGTCGTCCCGTCCAGCTGAAAGATTTATCAAGAAAGAAAAAAATATATATTGAAAATAGAACGATAATAAACTGAAAAGAAAAGAAATAGTACTTACTCGAACTTTGTTTAGAAAATCTTCTAGATCTTTCAATTTTTCTTTCATTTTATTTGAATTAAATTGTCCTGAAAAAAATAAAACATGTCTAAATAGAAATAATCATCAAATAAAAAAATCTGCACCCTTACAAATGTACCTATATTCTTCGACGAACAAAAAAAAATCAAAATAATTGCCAATTGCCAAATGCTTTCTCTTATTTATAGGCATCATAATTTAAGTCCATGGACATTAAAAAGTGTATTAAATTAGATGTTCTATATTCTCAAATTTTTATTACTAATTTTAGAAAATACCCTTTTTCTTTGCGTCTTCAAGGTCTGCTCTCAATTCTAGTACTGTTTTCTCCAATGGGTTTGGTTTTGGCACAGGATTTTTCTTCTTCTTATGCTTTAATTTTATCGTAATCTCTGATGGTTCTTTTGACTTTGGTATCACTTTTGCAGCTTGTTTGATGACACTTTTCCCTTTTTTCGTGGATATTTGCATTACCCTCTGCTTTTTAGCACTTGGCTTTTCGTTTGTGGTTGATTTCCCAATCATGGCCAACAGTCTTGAAATCTCCTGAAGTTTAAGTGCTTGCTTTTCATCTGAATCAGGCGGTTTGGCCGTACCTTCTGTGGCGGCCATGTTCGTAATATCTTTGTCAGTGAGATAGCACATTTTCTTTTCGCTAATGTATTTGATAAACAGACATTTTATCCTCTTTTCTTCTCTGCAGAGTTTTTCGCATGCTTCGTGTGTCAGTACATTGCTGTGCCTGATCACAGTGCCTGGTGCGGCGGTAGAGTTGTTGTTAGTCGGTGTCGTCTGCGGAACCTGTCGTCTGAGGCGTGAATTTGAGATGTCTGAAATAAAGGATAAGTTTGATTGAAGGACACAGATAAGTAACAATCAAACTTTTTTTTCTCAAGTTCGAAACAAAAGAAATTGCCGTAAACCTGGTATTACATGTAAAGGCGTGCAATAATTACCCGCCATATTCGCTGGCAACTTCTGTTCACGGATTTTCATAGATATTAAAGGGAAATGAACAAAGTCAGAAATTACTCGCGGACAAGTATTCCTTTTAAAGGAGTGATCGGCAAGAATGATACATTTATAGCTAGAAGCAATCAACATGATCAGTTTGACGTAAAATAATTTAAAAAGTACTGTATTTTTACAAAATATAGAATATTTTGAATCTGTACACCATAATTTCATCATTATAAACCGTCAACAAATTTAATTTTGAAATAAATTTGGGGAAAGCCGTTCGTAAACAAAACTCCTTGTCTAGTTTTATATTTTTAACGTAATTATTAAATGTTAATGTATCTTCTTCTTCTTCAGAATACTGAGTAGGGCTCTTCAAAGAGCATTAACACGTATACAAAGAAAGAGTTGTATTAAAATAATTTAATGCGACTGAAAAACTTTGAATGCCATCATAACTTGCTATTGAGGTCGCATTGTAACGTAACCTTGTTTACAAGTAAAAGCTTTCCAAAAAGCTTGCCTGACTAAACAAAATTATTCAATGGAAGGATGCATGTATCAATTAGGCTATCTTATCAGAAATGAATTTTAATTTTCGCTGCTGATCATAAATTTATAAATGGAACGTGCAAATTTAAGACGAAATGTTAGTCTTTTCTTCGATCTAGAACATGTACATATATATCACTTGAAATTCATTTATTTTATTAATTCAATTTTTTAGGAATGCACACATATCATATAAGTGCATGTAAGCTGGAGAGTAAATAGTCGTTTTTTTTCAAATTGTATTTGTTATATATATTAATTGCAAAATCAACTGAAAGGCATTTTTTAAAACTTCCAACCTTATGAAATGAGAGGGTTTTGAATGTGTGTGGGCAGCTTCATCAAAATCATCTTGACAAGCAATAAAAAAGGGTGAATTCTCAAATTCATGAAAAAACCCTAACTGTAACTTTAATTCCCCCCCCCCCCCCCCACTTTTTTTGGAAAGTTATACCTAACCATTAGAAACATAGCATGATAGAGTGTTCAGCCCCCCCCCCCCCACACTTTTTCTCGCAGGAAAGATTATTGTTAATAAATTTACCTTGAAAGATTGAGAAGTTGAATTCAGAAGCATACTAGCCCCCCCCCCCCCCCCCTGATTAGGATTTCCATGATTTTGGGAATTACTTTTTTCTCAATATTACTGAGGATTAGTCTACCCCCCCCCCCCCCACCCCCACTTTCAATTTGCTTCCGACGCCAGTGTCCATTAAACATTCCAGCTGTATAAATATGTATGTTTTAATTCAAACTGATGACTCTCTTGTAATAATGATAATCCAACACCAATTATTACTTACATTGTACCGTATTAGACAATATGTTACAACTTGTTGCGATGACCCCCTCCCCCTTTTTCACCGTTCAAATATGGTGGAATGCTGATCTATTTTTAAATCAGGATTACACACGTGCTCTGCATGGTGACCGTCCCTTTTACTTGAAAACTCTTGCTCGCTGTTGTTATTACATGCCATATAACATTTTCATCAATTATGAACGTAAATGCTGACATCTTAAACAAGCATCGGTAAATCCTTTTTGTGAAATATCATGATATTGCTTGTTCCATTGTCTGCACTGTTTCGGAGATTGCAACTTTTAAACCTTAGATATGCCTGACGTCATGACGCCAGGTTATAAATCAAGCCGTCTTCCTAGCTACTATTATGCAACATCAATAGATCGAGGTCAGTTCATGGAGCATCGCCTTATGATTGAGGTCAGTTCATCGAGGTCAACTGCATTACTGAATGAATCTTCCGATTGAAATTCTTACGCGTGAGACAAAATGTGCATTCTTGAATTAACAGGTCGAACTGTATTATATGTATGTTTGCATCTCTTAAGGTAAATGAATTGAAATAAAATTGAATAAAGTGTTATATAAATACTCAACCAAACTTCAAGTTTTTATAAGAACTACTTATGCAAGCGGAATGTGTGCGCACGTGGAAGCATTTGCCGGATGCCTCATATGGACACAACAGTGATCGGCCGAAGCCGATCACAAAAATAACCTTTGAAGATTAAAAATTCTGTTTTTAATCGTTTATTTGCGAAAAAAGAAAAGTTCGTAATATAATACATGGTTTTCTATGTTATTATTTAACGTCATTCCGACATGTTTACTACAAAGAGTGAGGTAAAATATAAAGACAGTGTACCTTACCGGCCGGGTATGCTATCTTGTGGAATACTGTTGATTAAACGCGAGGAATTAATATATCTGCGTTTAATTGCAAGAAACACCATTCGCGGATTTTAAAATCTCGCCATTTTTTCTGAGAGTTGAGAATTATAAGAAATAAGAAGAAAAGTTCCGCGTTCGTGGTTTAATATTCTCGCGATTTGATGTACAGTTAAACTTCGGTATCTCGAATACCACGGATATCTCGAGGTATGTCTGTGGTCCTGGCCATTTTTACAGTATACGTGATTATAAAAAACCTCGATACGTCGAACACGAAAATCTCGAATATCCTGCTTATCTCGAAGTAAATTTGCGGTCCCAGTCACTAAAAGACATTCGTTATCTCAAAGTCAAGTCAATTAACCGCCTCAATAATTGCACACCTTGTATATACATAACAGCGGGATCGCGGAATGAAGTACTAAGTCTTGCGTAATATATTATAAAAAAAAAATAGGAATTTACAGTAATTACCAGGATGACATATTTGCTCTCATTTAGATATAACTCAATGTACAATTTACTTTAAAACAATTTGCGTAATATTATTGATATGTACCTTGATAAAATTTAACAATTTTTACTTTTATTTTTTCTTCACGGAAAGAGAAGATTATCATAACTTTATCAATTATTTCGATGTTAAAAGGGGCATTGGGCATGCTCACGATTTTGGTCCACTATTTTTTCTTTTATTTTTAATGCTTTAAAAATGAATTTCTAATGATCAACCAAAATTTTAGGATAAGTCGTACATTTAAAAGCAAGCAACAGAGCTCACAATTCTTTTTTTTTTGGAAACAAGGCTCTTGTCCTGTTTATGTTTCCATTGGTTCAATAAACCGGGAAAAAAGTCCTTTATCAAGCTGATTTCTCTCTCTCTTAATTCGTTTTAAGCATACTGGATTAACAGTTCATCGCATTCACTTTAGGTCTACAACTGAAATTTTTACTTGAACTTTCAAAACGTAAACAAAAGCTTTGTTTACATGACAGAGAATTGTGAGCTCTGTGTCTCGCTTAAAACACGACGAATGACACTCAAATTGTGGTTGACAATTAGAAATGCTGAAACATTGTAAACATTAAAAACATTAAAAACAGAAAACCAAAATTGTGACCACAACCCTTAAAGGTCAGCCCTTGCAAGTCCGTGTACTTTGAACTCTCAATGTACGTGTACAAAACAGTATATTATACAATTATTCAATGCTTGAGCAGTCGATAGACCCGAATATTTTCCCTTGGTGCAGGGAACAGCTCAGTATGATCTATTGCCCGAGGCCAACGGCCGAGGGCAATAGATCATACTGAGCTGTTCCCTGCACCAAGGGAAAACAATTCGGGTCTATTGACTGATCAGGCATTAAATAATTGTTTATTACCTAATTCCGTGTTTAGTATTTTGTGTTTACAGTTATAAATTACAGAAGGTTTTCATACCATGAGGATAAATTTTAAGAACAATAGTAAAATCAACATATAAATAAAGTTATTTTTGAATCTTGTAGCAATTTCACTTTTTCTAAAATACGTTGCCGGTCCAATAGATCGCAGTTTATTTACCGGCGGTCTATTAGATCGCAGTCTATTGACCGGCAGTTCAATAGGTCACTTTCAAATCTGAATACACATGCAAAATATACGAAAATAGTTAATTTGTAATAAAACAACAAAATCCCGTTGATTAGGTAATAAATATATATATATATAATACGAACTGACATCAACGAACGACACATATAGGTGCTGATAGTACTTGTATATTTACATCCACAGTATTTTCTCTCTTTTACTTACTATATACAATCGATTACACATGTAATTTATACAGCTCTAAACTGAAAACTAAATCTAAACTGAAAAGGTTCAAATCTACTGGATCCAGCTCCAGTTATACGCTTCCTTTACTTTAAAAAAACTGCTTTAAATGCAAAATTTAACTGGTTTGATAACTTTAATTCAAATAAGTATAATAAATATTGTATTACACTGTTTCATATCATATTATGTAATTATTTTTATATAATGTACTTATATAACTTAAATATACACTCAGGTGCTAAAAGTAAGTCAGTTTTTCCCTTTTCACTAAATATTTCATTGAAAACAAACATTTTTAGAGAATCGTTAAAATTAAACCCCTTGACCGATCTTGAAAAGACTTAGATTGATAAATTAAGAATATTTCTCTCGCATTTAGGCATATATGATTTTTTTTCAAATATATTTTTTATACTAGTATTCACTATCCAAAGTAAGATTTTTTGGCTCGAATATTTCAAAAGATACATTCTAGTAGCAGAGCACTTAAAAAATATTTTCGTGTTGTGTTTGAAATATCAAATATTACAAATGAGTTGTCAAAAAACTATTTCAACGTTTGTCAAAAAGTGCAAATTGAATCTTCTTTATACAATAAAAATTTCTTCAAAATCTGACGAAAAAAATAACAACAAAAACCCTTTTAAATAATATTTAAATGATACATACTTGTAGTAGAGCACTTAAAAATATTTCCGTGTTGTGTTTGAAATGTTTTAATCAGTTTAGTCTTGCTTTTAATAAAATATATAGGAAAAAAGAAAAGTTGAAACTTTTGGCACGTAAGTGCAATTGAATATCATATAATATAATAATAATAATATTTAACAATAAATATAATTGAATATCATTTGTTCCTTGGGGAGAGGACTTACATAGGCGCTGACTGATGTCAAACCTTTTATTATCATTCTTTGAATATTATGAGCTGATAATTTCGATCGGAGCGTGGTTAAATCTATCATAAAGCCCTTCTTGGATTTGACCACGCCCCGACCAAAATTATCACCTCATAATACTCAAACTATAAGAATGATTCCTAGTTTCCTAAGTATAACTTATTATCGATTCAGTATTGGCAGTATGCGTATGCAAGACGTGTCATGGGTTGGGTTGGGTTTGGTTGGGGGGGGATTCACACGCCTTCACGAATAAATACGTGTCCTTGTTGTCTCGTTGACTATGTGATACATTAACATACGATTCATAAATATTTAAAAAAAAATATCAAAACTTTAGTCAAAAGATTTTTTGACTTATAAATGCAGTGATAAAAAAAATCTGTCCGACGATATTAATGCGCCGAATCTATCAAAATGCTGCAAAACTAAAACCTAAATTTCGTTATGATAGACAGTGTAGTATTTTGGCGATTCAAGTACAAACAAAACTTCTTACCTGTAGTTTCATTCTGTGAGCACACTAAAAACAATGTACATAACAATGTCAGTTTTAACATTGTTAATTTCTTTCTTGTTGTTCTTTTGCTACATTCTGTGACACTAACAGTCTGCCATTAATTTTTGTCAATAAAATGACGTTTCATGCATGATCTATGACGTCATCATTTAGTGCACTGCAGAGAAAAACGAACGACAACTCTGCAAATATGCTGAAGAAGGTACTTTTTAGTGAAACATACGACACACGTAAACTTATGTTGTTAAATGTTTTATAAAATCAATTTACAAATATTCTGTGAGTTTCAATCTGCCAGTGATATCATGTGAATATTCATAAGGAGCTGATTATCGTATTTCAGGATTATTTTTTTGTAAAAGGGGGGGGGGGGATAGGCTAGAGGAGGGGATTGAGTCTGCATGACTCAACCAGTGTTGAACAGTGTTCCGAGTAATGATTTAGGTCCAAACTAAACTAGTTTTCCCGGTTCTAGTATATTTTCTCACAGGTGCCAAAAGTATATCAATTTTAATCCCAACGATATGTCCAATACCATTTGCTTCCATTATTTCAGATATAAAACATTTTGTTTTTATATTTCACTTCTGTATAAACAGGTCTGGTACATGTACAATCATTTTTAATTACATAATGTACGTATAATCATTGAGCCATTCCAGTCAAAACAATGTTAAAATGCTAAAATCGACTTAGTCCATGAATTTGCGCATGCACTTGTAAGCCTAAAATAGAATAGGCTATTTTAAAATTAATTACAAATCGATGATATGTTCAAATACATATGTATACATTACTCTTAATGATTTAAAAATTTTTATCAGATTTGTTGGTTTTATTTGTCACACTATATTATCCGTCTTTATATATATACATGTACATGTAGCCGGGCATTTTACACAGCTTATCCACCCATTTTCTTATCTAGTAAAACACCCATATCTGGGATGCGATGATGACTACAAAATGCCTTGCCGTTCACATTTTGACAGAGATTACCTTCAAACCTTTAAAAAAATGTTAATAATAAAACCTTTTTACAAATTTTACCTTCTCTGCTTTTGACCGATTTCTACGCTGCTTGTATCCTTCGTTTTCCATATTTTCACTTAATTTTTTTTCACGACAAAAATACCATTTTTGGAGCTTGGTTTTCTTAAAATGCTACTTGAATAGGAACAATATTCGTGATTAGATTTCACTCGCTGAAAGAAGTTTATATCAATTGGAGTTCACTCGACCATACATGATCACGAACTGTTTCACTATTACCTAAAACTGTTACTTATTTTTTTTCTACTATATTGCAGACAACATGCTATAATTTACATTGTCTAATATAAATTTTTTTGGGTAATTTTATTATGTAACGTTATGTGAATACATGTACGTACAACCACATGATGCACACCAGGTTTTACTGAAAGTAATAATCGGATATGATTTTCACCCAACCTTGAATCCCATGACCAAATAAAAAAAATCAAATTACACACACAACTAAAAAATAACGGAATAAATGATTGTTCAAATGTATTAAAAACGGTAAGAGAGAGAGAGAGAGAGAGAGAGAGAGAGAGAGAGAGAGAGAGAGAGAGAGAGAGTACGTTTTGTTTATGTTCAATACTGCTGTCAGCATTTCAGAGAGTTACATGTAACATTAAATACTGACCGGTGTAATGACATTTTAAAAAATGTCTTTCACTAGCTTTTATTTATCAATTAAATATATTATACTTTTCAATAGGTCACATTTTTTTTACAAAGTGTCATGTATATGAATTTATTTACGAGAAAATGTTTTTACGAAAAAACGAGCAAAATGCCGGAAAATCTTGACACACTGTTGCAACTGTCAACATCCGGCGAAGAGGTCGTCTGATTCCACGGAGCTGTTTTGAGGAAAAAAAGAACAGAAAACTGTAAGTAAACTACAGACAAGTGGATGGGCAAAATATTGTCAACAAACAGTATCAATTTTCAACGAAATTATACTATTTTACATGAGTTGGTATGATTTTGAGGAAAATAAGAAAAATTAAGATTTTTTTTAATGCATTGATAGTTTTTACAATTATTTACTTACAAAACGGTCGTAGCTTTGCAGCTGTTGGTAAATTTGTAGTATCTTTAACAGATCCAGCAAAATGTCCCTTGCTAAACGTCTCTGGCTAAGTCGGAGCATTCCTATTACACGGTCGAAATTGGCATCGAAGACAGTCTTTATTTTGTCGTCTGTTTTGGTGGAGTTTAACATCATGAAACTGGATCGTAAAAGCTTCACGGATGACTCCATGACCTGTCTCTGGTGACCTGTCAGCCTCATTTTGAGAATCTGTAAGTTTCTCTTTGCCATGGAAACCAATTTCGGAGACAGCAGACCTCGATCAGCCTTGAGTAGCAAGAATTCTTCTGTTCCAGATAATAATTTCTGTAAATATGAACGTATTTTAAAAATGCCTTTCTTGATCACGTTTTTTTTCTTCAAGTATGTAAATAGTATGTGTGGAAAATGAATGCATAAATTGCTTATTCTGTTGTCTAGGGGGAGGGGGGGGGGTCTTAATTGTTTGTAATTTTGCTGTTTGTTGTTGTTGTTGTTGTTTTGGTTTTTCCTTGAGACATTCTTTGGATATTCAATTGTACATACATGTATTTATTTTCTCATAATTGTTTGCAATAGTGACAAAATTGATTTTATATGAAAACGGACACCTATGATTCATAATTACCTGAAACTCAATGCTTCTTTGCTGTAAGCGCATTATCCTGTTCATCTGGACCAACATTTTTACTACGTCCAATGAAGTAGCGTCTAAGGAGAGGCAAGCAATTTCAGTTTTAATAAGGCCTACATATGTATGCATCGTTTAATACCATTTTACACATCATTTACATATATCTTTATTTCAAATCCCTTTACTCTGTAATCTATTATACTTACTAAATTTAGGCGAGGACTTTTTGGCCCCAAAGAGTCGAGTGAATTTGATCAGGCTTTTCCTATGTTCTGGTCGCACCGTTAGCCATCCCGCCAAATTGGAATATTTGCTCTCAGAAATCAAACATCGCTGCGTCTCCTTCTGGTATTTCAGGTACTGGCATTTAATCTTCATCTCCTTGATACAGATGTGGATGCACAGTTTCAAACTTGGGACTCCAGTTCTGGTTATTGACTTTACTTTTGCTTTGTTGATTTGTAAAGGCGTTCCTAGAAATTAATATACGACATTCAATTTCATAAAGGGACATAGACACGATTTGAGTACAAAATTTTAAATTTTATTTTTCCATTTTTATTGTTTGAAATAGTTAAACATTGATTTATAAGCAAGACATAAAGTTTGACTTTTTTGCTTTTGTAAACTAATCTCGAGCCTTGATACTGTTTTACATATATTTTTGCAAATAAATATTGCTTTCCTGTTGATTATTTTATTTATGAACATATTGACCTTGCTTGTCACGAGTCATTTTGTCAAAGAAATGGTAATTACATATATTACATACTTAATTTGTAAACAATTTGTAAACAACATGAAAAAGTAGATAATTATTTATAAGACTCGAGTTTCGTTTACAAAACTGATTTTTTCTCCGTATCTCTGTCTTAACTTGACTTTTATTCGTCTTTTAACATTCAAATTTTGGTCAATCATTCAATATGCGCAAGTAAACCATTTTATACATATAAGACAATCAAAAATTGTGTCAAAGTCCCTTATTCAGATTTCAAAGAAAAATTAAACTACTATCTAGTATCTAAAAATCGTAAATTAGTTGTTGAAAGATAACTGATACAAAATATTACGTTTATTTTATAATAGTCTAAAGCCTGAGAAATTGACACGCCTTCAACATGTTCAACGGTTATGCCAGTTCAGGTACGTCTTCTCCTATGTAATCCGTAATGTTAGGTGTGTAATGATAAATCAGTAATAAAAAAAATTCAAATTTTTTGGAATTCAAATAAACCATGCACTGCAGGCAACGTAGTTTTCTGCAAATATTCTCCCGGCTGCTATATATATAGCTGTAAGCTGGATGCTTGAACAACAAAATAGATCTATAAAAAATTATTTCATTGCGGTTGCTAAGTAAGGCGGAGAGGGGGTTAATATAACACTCAGTCAAGTGACAGTAAATGCTCTTACACTGTGTCATTCTTGAGGGATAATCTGAATGAGTGAACTTTATGACCTACTTTTACGTTTGCACCATCTTCTCTTGTTTACTGGGGAAATGATAAGAATCTTACCAGACTGTATTTCATTCCACTTTAAAAGCAGGAGTAGCAGAAAATATAAACATTTCATCCTCATCTTTGTACAAACTTGACCATTTATGTGACGTAACGTTCAAGTTACTTCAATGAGTGACGTCAATAATAGTTGTTTTGACATCGGGTTCGGTATTCACCTGTCATAATCACGTGATAAAACTGCAGCCATGATGGTGGGTGTCCACAAGTTTTGTTTTATCGCTTCCTGAAAATAGTATTTTGTGTTCTTTTACGTTGTCAACTTTTTAAAATGATCTTCTTTATACTTTAGGACGGAATAGATGACAGCCCCGACCTTTTGGCGGGCGATGGAGGAGACAAAGTAAGCAAATATGCACCAACTCGTGAAGTGTCACTCCCCCTTGTCAACTAGCAATAACAAGATTTTTGTGTGTGTAAAATGAGAATAACGTGTCATAAATGATTATATTGCATTAAATAATTTCTTATTTATTGTTTTGGATAGGGAATGTTATTTGTAGAAAATCTAAGCAAATTTGAGTCTTTAAATCGCCGAATCTTTGATTTTGTACTATATCACTGTATCAGAGTGTCGTGAAATATTTAGTTTCAAAATCATAGAAATTTTATGGAAAATGAAATATTGTTGTAAAGTATCTATTACACATCTTTTATACATGCTTAATCCATTGAATTTTGTTATGTTTCAAATTTATAGCACAGGGCAGAGAGCGTTGACCTGTCAACAGATACATCATTACTTGTTGACATATCAGATGCGTTAAGTGAAAGAGACAAAATTAAGTTCACAGTACATACAAAGGTAAAATGCAGGAACATTTTTATACATGCAGTGCGAAGTATGATAAGCAATGTTAAAGTTATCAATATCTATATTTAATTTCACTCTGCGTTATATACATATCATATTTAGACAGACTATTTTCAATAAATTTCAATCTTATGCTTGTATTCCTATGTGCAAATTTTTAGACAACACAGTCCAGATTCAAGGAGTCAGATTTCTCAGTTGTGAGACAACATGAAGAATTTGTGTGGCTACATGATAGATTTGTTGAAAATGAAGAATATGCAGGTGTAATTGTAAGTTATAAAGTATTCTTATAGAAATATGGTACATTTTTACAAGTGTATAGTGTTTTGGGGCATTTTTTGGTAAATTGATTGTTGTAAGTTTTTGAGTGGTCTGTTTTTACAAAATTTGAGGTTAGGGGGTAGTTCTTGTTGAAAATATCAGGATTTTTTTTATATTAAAACTACATCAGATTTACGTTGCATTTGCTTTATTCTATTTTTTTGTGTTTAAATGTTCACAGAAATCTAAAGCTAATTGACAAGAAAGGTCGAACTAGAATTATCACTTAGGTTCATATTCTTAGACTTGAGGGTAATCCAGAGAATTATTTAATTCAAATTGTAGATACCACCAGCACCACCTAAACCTGATTTTGAGGCTTCAAGAGAAAAGCTTCAAAAGCTCGGAGAAGGAGAGGGAACAATGACGAAAGAAGAGTTTACAAAAATGAAACAAGAATTAGAAGCGTAAGTTACGAGGGCTTAACAATCAGGGCCATCTTTATACTATTCATAATGTCTTTAAAGAAGAGCTTTGTTCATAGATATAGCAAAGCTAAAATATTTGGAATTTTTTCTTTACTAATTGATAGTTTTTAGCAAAATCTTATCAAGAAATCTTATCATGAAAATCTAAGTAAAATCTGATGGTTAATTGGTTGACTGCCTGGCCTCCTTAAGTAACTCGATCATTTAAATATCTTGCCACACACTTGCATCCATTTTCTTTTTTCTTTCTCATTTCTAACTTTTGAGATTTTATTTGTTTCTTTACAGAGAGTATTTAGCTACTTTTAAAAAGACTGTAGCTATGCATGAAGTGTTCTTACAAAGAATTGCTGCTCATCCTCAGCTCAAAAATGATGTGAATTTTGAAGTGTTCCTTGCTTATGATCAAGATGTAAGTTAAACACACATTTTAATCACACTTGTCAGAACGTGCTATCAAGGAAATTTAACATGTATATCCTTTGAATGCTTTTTTTTTCAATCCTTTTCTCTTTAACGATACAATTTTTTTGGGCAATGTGGGTGACCAAGTAGCACAGTGGACAATGCACTCGCTTATCACCACTGCGACCCAAGTTTGATCCCGGTGATCGACTAGTTGTATGTGAAAGGGTATAGTGGTCACCTGCTTGGACATGTGGGTTTTCTCCGGGCACTCCGGCTTTCTCCCACATCTATGACCCCCTCATGCTAACATCTGTGCCAAAGATATTAATATAAGTTGTAGAACTTGTTTATCAAACGTTTTAGAATAAATAAAGTTCAGTTTTTTTTATAGAAACATGTTGTAAACAACTTAATGTAGGTTTTTTTAATATCCATATTTTAGTTGAGTGTAAGAGGTAAAAACAAGAAAGAAAAGATCGGAGGATTTTTCAAAAGCATTACAAAAACTGCAGATGAAGTTCTTCTTGCAAATCTTAAGGTAAGACATTTGAGATGATGTTAATTACAGATATTTAGAGTACCAATTAATGATAAACCTGATATTGTTTAAGTATTATTAGCAACAGTATGTGATTAGCCTGACAGTATTGTTATTTTCTTTTTTGAAACAGGATGTTGATGAATTCTTTGAGAATGAGAAGAGCTTCCTAATGGAATATCATAACAAAATCAAGGATGCTACACAAAAGTCAGACAGAATGACAAAGTGTCATGGAGGTGAACATTTTGAAGATTGATTTGTATAAGCTGTCAACTATGTTTTTTTTCAGTTCAGATCACAGTATGATCTGCAATTGATCTGCTGGCATATTTCAAGTTGGTCAATATGTCAGGAGAGCTTTAAATTTGCAGTTCAAAAATGCCATGTTCTTTGGAAAATGTTCTTCATTACTGGTACTAGTATTTGAATTTGAATATTTTGTAACATTTACCTTCTGATTGGAACAATTGCATTTATGGAGTTATGAACACAATTCAAGGTTGTAGGTAAGCAAACATACATGTTTAGGTGTAAACAATAATTTGTGTGTCTTATATGACACAGATAAAATATATTTATAAATGCTGTTCTTGCCTCAATATTAGTTTAACACATACTTCCTTGTTAAATTACAACTGTTCCAAAAGTGCATGCACTTTTGGATTGTGTTTTGAAAAATTGTGATTAGATCAATTGAAAAGATAATAGTGGAGGAAATGTTTATAGGCTATGGTGAAATGAATTCCATTTATTTAAACATGTGTTGCCATTTATACACCATTCCTTCTAATTTTTATTTTTATTTTGCAGAAGTGGCAGATAGTTATATCCAAATATCTTCAGGTTTCGTTCAGTTGGCAACAGTTGAAAATACAGAATTAGATAAGTATGATCATTATGAAATTACTGTGACAATTCACTTATTGAAACTCTGTTGAATGAATATTGAAGCATATTTAATTCCATTTTAACTTCAGTTTTAGTGTGGATATACTTGCGATATAAATTGGCCACTTCCTGTTGTTTTTCAGAATATTTACAAAGGTTGCTGAAGCACTTGAAAAAACCAGGGTGAGTTTATATTATTACTAGGACTAAATTGTTTAATTTATATAAGTACCATGGGATCCTCTCAATTATTGAATGACAAATGTTTACATTATGTCATCTGAATTGACTAATTTGTTATTACCGGAACACTGCATGTATGCAACTATAACAAATTCCACTAGATTATTGAATGAGAATATTCAAGAGTTTGTCATTTGAATTGACAGAAATTGGAGGGGAGGGTAGCAACAGACGAGGACCTAAAATTGAGCGATACGTTACGGTACTACATGAAGGATTCGTCGGCAGCCAAGGACCTACTTTACAGGAGGGCGAGGGCGCTTGCCGACTACGAGAACGCCAACAAAGCCTTAGAGAAAGCCCGCCTAAAGAACAAAGAAGTCGCACAGGTACAGGATTTTTCTTCTTGATGTCACAAAGTCATTAAAGCTGAACACTGCTCGTAAATAGGCACCATCAAACAGGTGCCTGGTATATAAACCCTTCAATTATGTTAAACTCGTGGCCACGTGTAGTATTCCTTTCGTGGTTCTTTGGATTTTATGCATTTATTTCTTATTTTATGTGCATATTTTGTTTTTAAATTATATTTTGACCGGTTAATTTGATGTTAATATTCTACTGGCTAGTAAAAAGTGCGTAAAACTTGATAATTTCATCGCAACCGAGTAACACGGCGAGGCAAGATGTACGTCCACACAGGTGAGACCTCTACAGCAAAATACTTTAATAAACTGCTAAGAGGTCTGCAGCTTATATAGGGGTTGTAGGGATAACGGTGGTGAGAGAGAAATATGGCGGACAGTGCTTATTTACGAGCGCTGTTAAGCTTTAAGGAAAAAAACAAATCAAAATGCGAAAAACTGAGGCTACAAACAGATGAATGATTTTATAACATGTACTGTGACTGTGTATCAAGAAATACCTTGCAATATCAGGTATGTACAAGAAAACTGTCAGTCAATGTGACATGTATCCTGTAGATCAATGGACTTTTGTAGAAGTTCTGATTAGCAGCAAAAGAATAACTACATCTATGAACAAATATGACTTGAATGCCATGACATTTGGCTTTGATATACACTTTTACTGTAATTTACAATGTACATGTTTATGAAGGTTTAATCATATGCAGAATGATTCAGGTTGATAAGGAAATATTTTAAAAGCTTTATTATACTGCATTGGTGATAAACATGTATGACCCCTATTGTGGTAACTAAAAATGAAATGTAGAGATCTGTTACCTTATTGTGACACCCCTAGCATGCACTGTAATTGAATAAAAGGAATATTATTTGAAAGTATTTATATTTACTACCGGAAGGTAATTTCAAACTAATGCAATACATTAATGTTTCAGGCCGAGAAAACCCAGCAAACTGCATGTGAAAAATTTGAAAAAATATCTGAAGTAGCAAAGAAAGGTAAGAAATGGACAAGAAGGTACATGTATCATAATATAAACCAAAAAAACTGTTTTAATTATTTGCAGGCTATATATATGCCCATAAATTATACATGTATGTTTTTTGTTTTCTTTCACAGAATTAACAGAGTTTAAAACAAGAAGAATAGCATACTTCAAGAAAAACCTGGTGGATTTAGTAGAACTAGAATTAAAACATGCCAGGGTAAGGACTCCATTGAAAAAAGTTTTTGATCATATGAGTTGTACTAAAAGAATACTTTCTCATTCATAGACCTAGATGTTTTCTTGCACTTGTGTATGATATAATGTATTTTTAAAAAAAAAATTTTTTTTTTTGTTTGTGAAGGCGCAGACCCAATTACTAACTAACTGTATAAATGCTCTTCGAGACGATGCATGATTCCATTTGTAATCTGTGATATTTCCATTTAACAATCACAAACAAATCACGGGCCAACATACCAAGGGTTGTATATCCTGCAGTCAGCAACAAATCAGAAAGAGGAAGTGAAATCACCTAGGAGACATTTTCAGGGTGGATGTATTATCGTTTGATTATTTTTATTATCAATTGGTTTAGTTTCGGGGTACGTTGTTTTGTATATACTATCTACACGTCAAACACATTTCATCATAATAAAACATGCATATTTATAAGTATGATTATGTATCCTGTAATTTCTTTCTTATATTTTCTCGTCTTCGACTGTTTATGAATAGACTAGATGACCATGTTTAAAAACAAAGGTAACGTGTTAGATGTTAATGTTAACTGTTTTTCTTTTTATCATTTGCATATTGTGAAAGTACTCATGGAACAAATTTTATATCTTGTTTGTGTGGTTTTGGTGCATTTATTTTTCATTAGTGCATTCAATGGATTAAAAAATCTTATAAAAATTTTTTATTCTCTTATATAAATTTGCCATTTGAAGCTACAAAGCAGTAACTATGATGACCCAGAAAATTTTTGGCTTCATTTTTAATTTTAATTAAACAGTCAAATGTTGAAATAGAAAACTTATTTGACTATGAAAGTTTGTTAAAGGGAAACACAAACAGAAGCAAAATTGTACGTCATTTAGCATAAAATCTTTGTATTGAGATGAAATTCAAGCTACTATTTGGTACATGTATTAAATTTTAGTATGAGCTGTTGAAAGGCTTGCTTTCTTAATTTTCAATATGCAAAAAATGAAATTGAAATCCAATTTTTGAAAAACCAAGAAAAATTTAAATAACAACCAAAAAAAGAGAGAAATAGTGTGACTGCATTAAAATATGTTTTATCTAGACCCGTTGTTTCCACAATTTTCACTCAACACCGCCCATTTAACCAATTTTCCTGACCAATTATCTTTAAGAAAAACTGGTGCAAAACCTCTGCAAGGTTACCGGTATTTTGAGCAGTTTTTCACGAATGTTTAAATTGGAATTTTTGTATTACACGTCATTTTTAGCCCATTTTTCATAAAATATATGAATATATCAATTTCTGAAATTCATACATTTGAATACAAACGAAGTAGCATTCCATATTGGCTTATTAGTATAGAATTGCAGTTTAAACAATGATGAAAATTACTTGTTCTTTTTGATAAATTTACTTTGTTTGTATTTACATGTGCAGGTATTATAGTAAAGTTTTTTTTGTTTGGTAATTTAATCGCTAATACTCGATTTTCTGTGGCTGTATGTACATTTTAAAACATATATTCTCTATCCTCCTTATTTTTGGCAAGATGTATTTGTGATTTTGTTTTTATACATAAACAATCATGTATGTGGTTTTATGTATTTGAAAATGAAATTAAATTCTCTGTTTCCATGTTAGTCAGATGACAAGAATTTTTAATTCATGTACATATGAACAAAACCTTTATTTTTATTCCAGCTGGCTTTGAAAATAAATGTCCCATTACTGGGAGTGCTTAAAATAATATTGCATGTTTGCTAAGTATATGTGATAAATTAAGGGGACATTACTAGTCTGCTAAATTGTGATGTGTATACGTGCTGTTTGAATTTCCTATCCTATATATTACTTGTACATACATGCAAATGAATATTGAATATACCATACATGCACACATTATGCGTAATATTTTCGTATTTTTACTCTATAGCTATAGGTCAATTGCAATGTGATTTCAAATATTTTGCATTACACTTTTTTCGTTATTTTTTTAACAGTACAAGGACAACAAAAAATACTTTCTATATTTTGTTTAAATGGTGATCATTACTTTATTTTGAAGAAAAAAGACTGTGCTGCCTTGTTCCAATGTTACAAATTTCTTTTAAATTGTACATTTAATAGTGTCTTTTGTAATAATGTGATGAGTGTTTGGAATGGTTGGTTACAGCAAGGCAAGAATAAAAGTAAATTCATTGGAAAATATATGTGTTTTCTTTTGTACAGACATACATGTTGCTACATGTTGGAATGTATAAGCCTGTAAAGATATACACGTAGGTGACAATTTTATCGAGTTTAATATGAAGAATCTGTGTTGGTTAAACATTGATTGGGATAATAAATTATATTTATAGAGACAGAATCGTTTTTATCCATTTTTTTGGGTAGTTTTATTTAATATTATTTAAATACAAGATTGCTCTTTAACAGTATTTTATGCCAAAATATTTTTTTGCCTCATTGGTGTTGATTCTTTAAAATGACAGCAGACTACTATAACATTTATGTTGCATAGCAAAAGTAGGTACTATAAAAGTGGTTATTTACGCTGGTTGTTAAGTACTGTATGCATTTTCTATAGTCAAACAACACATGTGGGTATAAAAAATGCAGATGTGCAATTTACCACACTAAAGTTTTAAATTTTTACCATATGTGCAGGAGTACATGTATTTTTAATACATGGATTTAAGCTTACTGCGTAACGGGTGTAAATTTCCCCCACACATAAATAACCACTGATACAGTGTGCAGATGTAACATCTTTTGGTGATAATTAAAATTTTCTGCCTGGATTATTTAAATAAAAGCATTAATTAAAGATACGAAAATTGATGCCAATTTGTGGTAAGTTCAACTGCTTGAGTTTGCTCCCTTAATTAGAGTAACTTGAAATAAATAAAGCAAAATATTATGCATCAAATTTTTATATTACAAACAAAAAATATCAAACAAGTAAAATATACACTGAAAACAACATGTTATCATATTCTCATTTTGTAAAGGGATATCTAAGCTTAGATTATTCTTGATGGGAAATTGTTATTTATAATTTAATTCCTCTGCAAATGAAAAAATCGTGTTATTTGTGCTCTATGCTTAATCTTATCCTTGTACATCTAATATCCAAACAAGATGTTAATCTCTACCATGTGAAGCTGCTGACAGAGCAGTTAAGAATGGTTTAACTATAATAACAAAGAGTCTTGGGCTGGAACATGTTTTAAGCTGCATGGTTTATAGAGAAAATTGTCAAATTACTCCAGAAATACATGAATAGTTGAGCAGAAATCCTCTGGGCAGTATGTAATATTACAGTATCTGTTTCAATTGAAAAATAAATATCATTCTCACTTTAATAACAATTAATCTGTGATATCTCCTTATATGTTAAGATTCTTTCACTTCTGGTTCATCAACAATCGTTACAGTCTTGGCCATTTTGGAATCGGCGCGAGTCGGAGGTCTTGTACTTATACGACTAGGAGGAGCGTTGGTAGTGTCTACATCCTGTAGTTTACTGTGAAGAGCTGATTGGCTAATTCTACTGGCACGCCCATCTTCGGTCCGCCTACTGGAGGCGCGGCTTCCTGATTTTCGACTTGGTGGTGGTGTGTCTGTAAACGTGTATAAATCAAATCAATGTTGTTACATGTATAAAAAATAATATATGGTATAGAAATAATCTATGATAAAACTTGAAACTTTAAGCATCATATCATATTTGTATTAAATTGTATATACAGTGTACTGGGTAACATATGAGTGTATGAATAAATTTCCACATCCAGAAAAATTATGCTACAACCTAATTGATTTCCTTCAGAAATAGATGAACAGATCAGTAATTATAAGCTTTAAATGTTATAAATACATGTATTTATATAAATATTTTCAAATTCTATTTCCATGCATACAAACATCCTTATCTAGGGCATTTCAGTTTCTGCAGCTGTCTAGAAATCACAAAAGTCTGGTAAACAAACATGTTGGGGAAAAATATTTTTTTGCAATTTTCTGTGCTAAAAAATTCTCAAATTACATTTTGTGTATAAATAATGGTATTAAATTAAATTCTCAGGATAAAACTGCATGGGGCACTACCTAAATAAAACAAGACTTATTCTGCATTTCAACACAGATCTAATTCATTCTAATAGTATCTTCTTTTGTTAAAAAATTCCATTTTTTCTGTAATAAAGCATCTACATTCTGGCCATTAATTGTGCATGGGTGTCAAACATAAACTACATAAGCTCTCTTGTTTATGGTTAGGTGCAGTTCGTGATTTATCTCTCAATAATTTCTCTCCGCTTTATATTTGGTACCTCTCACTAAATGCTAAGTGTATAATCATTTCAATACCATCTACCGGTATATTGTATATGCATATGGTAATAATACTCATAATATGTAATTTCATTTAGCAATTTTTATACCAATGCTGAATATGAAAGTTCCGACATGGTAAATAAATTTTTAACACAATGCTTCAATAATATTGGCTAGAATTTAATACATAATTGATGGATACCTGATTTTAAAGCATTCATAACTTTTAAAAACATGTACTTGAAAAATATAAATTTGCCTGCATGAATACACATATTGTACAACGTCTCCATCAAATAAGTGAACCAAGATGCAGCATGCATCAACAGAATTTAAAATACAATATGTAATGTATAAAGTTTTTAAAAATTAAATTCATGCAACACACAAAATATGTTGTCATTTCTAGACATTGTAATTTTTTCTAATAGGTGGTTTTACAAATTTGATATCAAAAAGTGCATCTCGTAATGCATTTCATACAAATTGAAAATTAAGAGGAATTTTATATATTTTATTATGATGTAATAAATCAATATTGGGATATAAGTTTTGCTTAAATTCTCAGTGGACCTATATATAACTTTGAATTTATGATGGAC
Organism: Magallana gigas; assembly: GCF_963853765.1. Classification (NCBI taxonomy): domain Eukaryota; kingdom Metazoa; phylum Mollusca; class Bivalvia; order Ostreida; family Ostreidae; genus Magallana; species Magallana gigas. The sequence continues at coordinate 34,262,358 of NC_088858.1, forward strand.
TCTTATATGTATATTACATGCACATATATGTGTGCTTGAGATGTATCCTTTTTAATTTTTCGTAAATTATTTTGGGCTATCTTATTTATCTTTGCAAACAGAAAGACGACAGACATGAAATAAAATCTTCCTCAGAGCTCTAACCTATAACATAGTTCAGGTGAGCTTCATAATATACATGATATAAATACCCAAACAACACTGAAAGAAAACTTCTCATTACAAATGGCAAAGGCATGCAAAGGGTGGAATCTATCTATTCCTGGCATCTCATTTCCCTCTTGAAAGGATCAAAACTTTAAAAACTCTCTTTGGCCCATGCGCTTTGCATCACTTTACATGCACAACACAACAACATGCCTTTCAAGAGGAAATGGGGTGCATACATTACCTGTCTTTCTTTGCAACTTTTTTACCACCTAACATAATGATTAAGACACAAATATTTGTAATCAAAGGGTTAAACTAATTAAAACATTTAAAATGTACATTAGCCACACACAGCAAACAAGTTAAATCATTGTTAACAATTCTTCTGAAATCAAAATTAAAATACAGCTATCTTTAATAACTCTGCTACATTTTTATGTTTCTATCTAGTAAACTTAAAAATTACACCTTTTTTGTTAATTGGTTCAATTATTCACCTGATAGAAGATAGAAGGAAAAAAATTGATATCAAAACCAGGCTAAAATATAACCATGAAATTGTATACATCACTATGCAAAATACATGTATTACTATATCTGTCTTGCATAGACTGGCAAAATCTGATTTAGATATTTGGACCCAGTCCCACACTTTTAAGATATACTGAATTCAAACAAAAACTTTAAAATTAATAGCAAAATACTGTATGTGTGCTCACAGGTTTGCTTGAATATTCCTAATGAATTAAAATAAAATTCACAGGTTCACACATTATCACAAGTAAGCTTTAAGATAAGGATTAAGATGAAATTAATAATCTGTTTTACTAGTATTTCAACAATGTGGCTACAATATACTCCCTCTAATTATGATCCCAAGAAAAAAAGGTAGCAATGTGTTTGAGAAATTATATAAGTCATTGTTAACTTTTGTTATGGAAAAGATTAGAGTTAATAAAATTGTACATGTATTAAAAATTGCACAATTACCAGGGTATGTATTAAAAAAAAAAAGGTTTAAAATGAAAAAAAGGTACTTGTATTACATATGTAAATGTGAATCAGGGATGATTGTATTTCAAAAAAAGAAAGATCTACTAAACCAAGATACAAATGAATCATTAAGATATAAAAATTAAAATCAGTTATTAAGGGTTGAGGGAGAAAACCATCTTCTGTAATAGCAAGGATGATGCCTGGGTGGGGGGGGAGGGGGGGGGGTGGAGAGACTTACGCTGGGGCCGCCTGGTGGCAAGGTTCTCCAGGAACTTAGACAAGTACATCAGTTCCTCGTTCAGACGCTTGGTGATTTTGTTAATTCGGACCTCCCTCTCCTCCGTCTGGTGGAGAAGTTCCGAAAATCCCTCCACTACAATCTGGTCTTTGGCTGTGAAGAGCTGTATAAAGGGAAAGAGTTGGTGATCGATAATAGACAATATGTAAGCTGATGAAAGTATCGATATACATGTATAGTATGGGTAATTTTTTTCAGCTGGTTATCTCACAACTTCTTCACCATGACTTCATAAGCCCAAGATTTTGCGCAAATAAAGATTTACATTTCATTTAAATTATTTACAATGAAATTGCATGGTCCTTTAAAGTATAGAAGATTTCATTATTTTTTAAATATTAACTTATTTATGACAATTACATGTATTTCAAAAAAAAATTCTTTTTAACATAGATGTATTTTGTAGATTATCATATCTGCATGCATCATACTAGTATAAATTATTGAACATACTTCATTAAGCTCCTGATCAGTCTGCCAGCTTTTGACAAGACCAACTAAAAAAAAAATACAAGAAATTTAGAAATTAAAAATAGAAGGATACATGTACATCATTTATGTCCAAGTTCATTCCAACCAGAAATTTTTAAAGAAAAAAATGTACCCTGATGTTAAGCAATATTTAAAAGGCCAACAGTTTTCACAATTAAGATAATGACTGAAAAAGCATAAGGTTTTCAATACTTGTATTTAAAACAAACAAACAAGCATACAAACATTTGTTTGTTGAACAAACATGTGTACTTGTTACTTTTGGAGAAAACAAACTTACCTTTGACTGCCTCCAACTCTTCATCCAGTTTTTGTTTTAAACCAGCATCCTCTTCCATCTGTTTTCTCAAATCCAATATTTCTTCTGCCAGCTTTTGACAACCCTTAATTATACCAAATCAGTCTACCGGTAATCATGCATGTATCATAGAATGAAGTAATAAATCATAGTTTTGTTTGTTTGAATTTCCTCCCCCCACCCGATATCAAGGTTCTTATAGGTAGTCCATAAACTGCACTGTAGTACAAGGTTATCTCCCCCTTTTTCACTTCACTGAGTCTACATACATCTTCCAGTTTCTGATTCTCTTCCATGATGGTCCTCAGTTTACATCCAGCTGTAAAGATTTCCTGCTCCAGTTTCTGGCGATCATCCCCTTGTCTCTTCAGTTGATACATTGTCTCTTCCCTCTTGCGTTTAAGATCTTCCTTCAGTTGTTTCTGACAATTTATATATATATACCCAAATGAAATAAATGTCATTAAGAGAATTCAAAGAGACATTCTTTATTTCATATTCTCTTAAGAGGGGAGGTAAATAATGTCAGTCTTTTTTTTCTATTTCTCTCAGAGGGTGGAGGTTCATAATGTACATGTATATGCTTTATGATTTCTCGTAAAATACTTGTATGCAGGTTATATAAAAGTGAAAATTTGGAATCTCCTCTTTCCTGCATAGTAAATGCTCCTGCAATCCCCGTTTGTTGGTAAAGAATTTAAAACTGTTGATGAAACTGCCTTAAGGAGGCCGATTTGGGTTTTTTTGCGGAAAAACTACAATAGCATAACTCTTTATTTTTTAACCATATGTTATTTAAACCAACTCTAGTTTATTTGCGAAGGTTCATGAAAATCGACCTTCTGGTTCTTTTTAGGGACCATCTCAAAATAGAGGTACATTTACTATAGGAATATATAGGAAACTGTCATTTTCCACACATCAAAGCAGTTTAAAAAAATACTACAATAGCTTTTTTTCTCAAATTGTTATATATGATTAGTAATATCATTTCCTACCTTATATGCAAAAAACACAAAATTCTAACGTCTGGTTTTTAGTGGGGGCCATCTCAAAATATTAAAATGCACCAAATTTTGCTATATATTTGGATCATCACGAATGATGATTGGTATAATGGATTCATTCCAAAAATGAGGACAATGTAATCGAGGATAGCATCATTCTGTATATAAAATTTCAACAGTCTACAATTTTTACTTTTTCTTTTATGTTATTTCTCATAACGTACTCCTACAAAGCTTCATTTTATCATAACGTCATAAAAGCGCAATGGCAACGCTCCCCTACCGCACAATGTAAAAATCGTGTTAAAAATAAAAATTTCCTTTAAAAATCTAAATATTTTTATCTGTATTTTGTTTATTGTGTTCAATTTTATATATGATGTCGAAAAAAATTCATAAGAATTAAGTATAAATCAACTGTATTATATTAGAATGCGCAAAAACATGCGCAATGCAAACTAAAGTCGGCCTCCTTAAATGCCTCTTTTTGTTGGATCTAAGTATAAATGCAAGTACTTTTATGCAAGTTACCATGTAATAAGATATTTTACCTTTGGAATTTCCATTTTTTGTTTCTCTTCTCTAGTTTTCCTGATGTTTTCGTCAAGTTGGGACTTCTTTTGCCTCATCACTAAAAAGACAATTCATGGCAAGAAATTTTAAATTCAAGACAAAACGCAAAGGACAAATCTTTCAAAGCACCTGATACCTCTTTGTCTAAGGAGCCCTGAAATAATCAACCTTAATTCACACACACCCATCACCACTGATAGTTAACCCCCCGTCAAAGAGTGGGTTTGTTACTGTTTTGCCAGCTCTAGCTTTGAAATTAATACTACTTAGTCTTGTGGCAGCTGACATGCATGTGACAACATATCTGATACGTGTACTATGGACATTCTTCCATACAGTGTTCTCAGCCTTATGCAGTACTGAACACTGTTGATCTCGACCGACTCAGAGAGTTGGTAGTTAATTACTCTAACATTGATGGCAACAAACTGGTCAAGCAAACACACACACACACAGTGTCAAAATCTGGGTAAACACACAGGGAATCTGCTCTGATTTTGCTAAGGTTATTTCAATTATCTATAGTGTTGTTAAACTAAGTATATTCCTGTTTGCATTTCACTGTTGGATTAAGGGTTAAATCAACTACAGCAGCAAATGATCTAAAGATATCACAACATTCTGTGCTCTATTAAATATTTCTCTGCATGATCAATCTGGATAAAACAAATGATTGGTTTTGGTATCTAGTATTAATCAACTTCCATTAAAATAAATTACAAAAATTAATCGTTAAAAGCATTTTTCTATGCTCTTTTGAATCTAGCATTTACACTACTAGTCCATTCCAAAACTGTCATGATATATAAATGCATATAAAAGATATTACATGTATATATACACCACAACTTTGGAAGTGTGTTGATTAAGGGTAGATCACTCTGCATAAAACCCTCTGAGTCAACAGAAGAACTTCATAAACTCAGCAACAGACTATGATGGGGGAGGGGGTTCTGAGATGAAATCTACATATATAATGATTTCTATAATTCTTTATCAAAAGTTAAGTTTCATAAAATAGGAAATTAGGGTTAGCTTCTATTTCTTTTGCAAATATTTTCAATTTTATGAATAGTCTGTATATAACTGGTTGATATCAAGAGTTATGCCCCTTTAATTTTACACTGTATTAAGATTATCTATATTGTCAAAGTTTATCTAAACCATCAGTTGCTGTGCTTGCAAAAAGTTCTCCTGGCGATAGAAAAAAAAAATAATCTGGAACAGTGAATAACTGCCTTTTGAATGACCACAGTACCACATACTAGCTATGTTCTTTTTCATTGCATTATAAGCATTAGTTCTCTCTTCAAACACTTTCTCCAGTTCCTCAAAGATGGGTGTTCTCTCCTCTATCAACTTCTTCTTCTCCTCTATCTGTGTTTCAAAGGTGTTGATTTCTTTCTAAAAAAAACGGTAATAATAGAAGGTTAATTGCAGCTATGGATTCTTTCTTAATCAGGGATTTAGTTTATTTCAAACGAGCATGGTCTGCAATCAGGAGGCTGGTTAGAGCAAGACATACTAATCAAACCACTTAGATTTACTTAAAAAACTTGAGTGCATATTGGCATAGGAATAGTCATTTGTATTCTTTTATATTACTGTTTTAATACTGCATCATTTTCAATTACAGTCCCTGAAATGCTCTATTTTTCCATTTGAACAGCGAGCGCATGCTGAGCAAATGTTGAGCAAACGTAGAGTACACGCTGAACAGAATTTGGTGAGCGCCTATGAACTATGAATGATGAGTGAACACAGAGCGCAAACGGAGAGCAAACTCGAGCGCAAAGTGAATGGTGAACGCAAGGTGACCAATATGTGAACGCAAGATGAACGATTTATTCAGAGAGCCTTGGGAGTTATTCTTACATTGTATTTCATCCGTAATCAGGAAAAATAACTTATAAACTACATGTATTTATTGATATCAGCCTACATATAATATCATCCGACTTAACAATAAGTAAACGCTGAATGAACAGTGAGCACAAGGTGAATACTTTGTGAACACACAGTGAGTGCTTTGTGAATGGTGAGCGCAAATGGAGTGGAGCAGAGAGCGCAAGTGCACACAATATTAGTGCATGGTGAGTGCACGGTAAACGCACAGAAAAATGGGAAAATAGAACATTTCAAGGACTGTACATGTAAACTTCAACAAACTCTAATCTGTTGGGAGGTACATGTAAAATTACACTGCAATATCCAGGCCTAGGGCCACCTTAATATCTGTACCTCTGTTTTGTCCACTTTTCCCTGCATGCTCTCGTACATCATGGTGTATCGAGACTGAGCTTTCTTCAGATTCGTGTCCAGGTCTTTGATCACTTCCTCTTCCTCCTTAAGCTCCTTCTGTAACTTGGTTCCCTAATTAAAAAAATAGAATAGTACTTCCTTAATCAAAAACAGTTACTCACTTGTTCCAAGGATTCAGAAAACTGTTCACTTGTTTATTTGTATCTTGTTCATCCTAAGTTCCTCTAGTTCTGTTTCTTATTCCAACAATTAATTTTAAAATGTTTTTGTAGTTGTACTTTCCTGACACAGTTGACAATAAAATTAATCAAGATAAACAAATTTCTGCCTGCAAATATTTTACTTTTAACAAAAAAAGTACGGTTTTCTGATGCTAGATTATGCTTTAGTTCAGGTTTATCTGACATCTCAAAAAGTGTGATGACATGTATATTTTTTCTTATAATTGATGAAATTTAAGTCTATTAAACTGAAATCAGTTCTGTTTTTTAACTTTCATCAGAGGGTTTTATGCATATGGAGTTACCTTAAGTTACACTTTTCACAAATAATCAAACCTCATTTGTCAGTTCCATATGTGCTGCTTTTCCTTCTCTGATTTTCTGATTCATTTCGTTCAAAAATCTTTGAGTCTCCAGTTTATAATCTTCAACATCTTTCTGCACTGAATTTTTTCTCTCCTGAACTTCCATTCTGAAAATTTTACAAATAGACAAATTACAATCAAAACTGATTTAAGGCCACAGGACCAGATTTAAGTTTTTCACCAGTTTAAAACTAAGATCTTTTTTATCATATGGTAAAAATGTCTAATAAAAATTTTTTCTAGCTGCTTATCAAAGGTTTATCTGAAAAATAATTGTTTATAATACCAAACATTCAATTGTCTGAAATTACCTTTAACCTAGATGATTCAATGTAGTACGTATAGTAAAATTAGAAAGCGTTAAAAGCAAACACCAATCCATTAAAAAGTCTGTTGCTATTGCATTTCTCAGAGCTAAAAAATATCTTTAAAAAAGCATATCAAATAAGCTTAATTAATTAGTCTTTATAGTACTGCAAAGTTAATAAGCATTTCATATATATAAGTATTATAAAAAAATTTACACAAACACATAATTATATAAATACACAATGAATACTGTCAAAATATCCATATATGCAACATACATGCATGCATTCTTTTTCTTTGCATTGTCATCCACACATCAAGAATTAAAATCATCAAAATAAGTTGGTAAGTTTTTAATTTTAATTTTCATTATGAATCCCATTCTAGATATGAGTTATAATGGCTATTATGACGATTCCACCAAGGAATCTAGTTAATGAGAAAGCCACGGCAATGAACCACTCCTGTACCCCTCAGGCTCGGGCGAGTCCGAGATTTCGGACGACGATGCTGTAGAGCTTGCAGACGTGGGTGCCTTCTTCTTGAACAAGTTATGTCTCTGGCTTGGTGGGCGGGGATTGAACTCGATCAGGCTCTGCGAGTCAGAATCAGTTGGACGACTCATGTTTGAACTCGCTCTCGAGCCTTCCTCAGAACTATTGAGCCGATGCAGAGTTATAAAGGATGATATTATAATTGTCCACATTCAAAATTTCTTCTTATATGAATTTTAAAACACAGCTTAATTTTTATATCAATTTTTTATCTTGTTGATCAAAAGAAACTTTGGATGATGTAATGTGAAATAAGGAAAATATATAAATCTGTGTTAAATAAACTGAAAAATTATTGAAGAAAATGTTCAAGATGCTTACTAAGAGACAAATATAAAAAAAGATTCTGAAAATGAGAGACTGTACGCATCACACTTTTAATAAAATAGATCTGACAAATTCGTAGTACATTCAGATCTTTAAAGCACTTACATTCTAGCATCACTATATTGAAAAACAAACAAGTAATCTACATGAAGCATAAAATTAATATCTAGTGACATGTCATTAAATAAAAAATTTTGCCAATAAAGAAACAGCTTGCATTCTAAAGGCACTGTATATAAAAGTATTAAAGCATTACAGAAGATTTGTATGATATGCATTGGACAAAAAACAACCCCAGTTGTTAATTTTTTAAATTTAAATTTTATTCTAATTGATATATCAAATACTTCAATAAAATTGAAGGGAAAATAAAACTAAAAAAACAATTTAGACCTACATTTTTAGATTTAACAAATTTAGTTTAATTAACACATTTCAAGTGAATATATAACACACCGCATATCCGGTAATTTTCACGATGATCTATTTTCGCGATCTCTTTCAAGTAGCAAAATATCGAAAACGTTAAAATTATATCCTATATTATTTTCTAAAAGAAACGTTTAGAAATCGCAAAAAAAGACTTACACAAATGAAAAATATGCTACATATTTTCCCCATTTTTGCAAATTTTGTGACACGCGATAAAAACCCGAATATAACATACCTATCTTTTCTTTCCTTTGCCAACTGTTCTCTGAAACCCTCGATCTGTTTATTCAGTTGCGCCAGAACTGCTCTAAAATAAGAGAATAATAATCATATAAAAAAAAAATTCAAAGAACTGAATGTGACCTACTTTCAAAGAGTCTTTAACAATTTGATTAAAATTGATATTTTTCCCATCAGAAAAATTTGATAATTAAAAATTAAATAGGTTTCTGCACTTAGTCAAATGTCTATCATTCTTGAAAAAGGCCAGGATGATGAAGTTTTAGATTTAAAAACGTGTATACCACTATTGGCTTATGACTCACAACTCCTTGTCCAAATCAAGACTTAGTTTATAACTAGATATACTGTGTAAAGGAAATATTTGCCCCCGTTTTATTTTTGCACCTTAGTTCACCCTCATGATCAATGGGCGAATTTAAGACTTGGCTGATTTCAATGGCCCAAATTATCTCTCTTCAAACACAACTATGTCTGGGCAAATTCAAAACTGTTTGCAAAATAACTGGGACAAAAATAACCCTGTGTAAAGTATTGTCACTTTGGGTCTTTACTATCATAAAGAGGAACAAGGTTAATATTTGTATGACTGTTTAATAGTCTTATTGTTGTCATTACTTGTGGGACTCCTCTAGCGACTGGATTTGATCTGACATCTCAACATTCTCCGACTGCATTCGCCCCATCTCTTCTGCCTTCAAAGCCAACGCTTTCTTTTCTCCTTGTAACCTAAAAACATGATTCGAAACAGTTACAATATATATTTTTTATTTCATATTTTTTTATTTTGAAAATTCAGGGAACATAGTTTAAGGTGCAAACAAAATAGACCAGGCTTGCATATTCAGCAATAAGAATTCATCAAAGTATCCAGGGATATTGTCTATACAAGACTACATTTATATACTTATATGAATATATAATATATGTGTACAACTAACTGTCAACCATATGCATTAATATACTGGAGTCACTCTACTTTGCTTTTTGTAGAAAATAATGAATATTATAATATCAGATATCATATCTCACTCATCATCATATTCCCTAACTCGAATAGCATCATCTTCTCTCACTCTTTGCTTCTCTTCCAAATCTGCAAAAAAAAATTGGAAAGGAATTTCCATATTTTTTCTCTCAATGCTACCATGGTATTATGGGAGTTTACATACTTTTTGAAAACTTTAAAATTATGAAAAAAAGCAAACGCATTAAAAAAAATTATCTAAATTAAAAAAAAGTTTTCATTTTTAAGACATTATATATATAGTGCAAAAACATTGGCAGGTATCACTTTGTTTCTGCCTATTTGAAAAAAAATCTCACCAATTCGGAGCTCAAGTTTTCTTCCTTCTAACTCTGCATTTTTTGCATTTTCCTTTGAGGTCTCAGTCTCAAGCTATAAAAAATATGGCAAATTAGAGAAAATTACATACTCAGTACCAGGTATATACAGTATTTATGTACAGTATACAGTAAAACAGGCTTATAACGAAGTCCCAGGGACGGACAATTTAACTTCGTTATAAGCGTAATTCGTTATATCCGTCAAGTTTACAACATGAAATACAGACTTGGGGAATGAAATTCACTTCGCTGTAAGCGTCAATTCATTATAAGCGTGTTTGCTATAACTGTGTTTTACTGTATATAATAAACATCTTAAAAAAATGATTTACTCTAGGTTAAGAAATACTTATAGCTAATTAAGGTTATACATGTACATCATAAAATTTTTGACTATGGCCTGTACAATAATTTATTTGCATAAATTCAAATAAGTTGTTAATTTTAGGATCTCACTTTTAGCATCACTCAATAAAATTTGAAAGAATTAATACCCTTTTCAATTTCTTTAAAAGTTGTTTTTCATTGTCTTCAAATTCCTTCTGTAATTTCATGTCTTCATTGATAATGGCAGTTCTAAAACATAAATGACAAGAAAAACAGCCATCAGAATTCATGTTAAAGTAATATTACATTTCATAAGGCCTGCAAGTATGAATAATCAAACAATCTGACATTACAATAACTGAAATCTTGAAGTTATGGAAGCCCTAAGGCTTGTTCTTATTATAACAGATTCTCCAGGGATAAAATTAAAAGGTTCTCTTTGCCTGACTTCACTTACCCTTTCCTTCTCATTTCCTCGTTCATTTTGAGTTGCTTTGCTAACTGGGCATTGAGCTGCCTTTCCTGACCTTCCAACTTGGCTTTTGAGGTTTCATACCTTCGTAAACTCTGGAAAGAAATATAATTTAATCAGAATGACCACATATAGTACAGGCTGCAATATGTGTGCTAATAAATTATTTACTTAAGTTCATTGTTGAATTAAATTAATGAACAGTTTATTAATGCATATGTCATTCAATGAATGCAAACCACTAAATAAACATGCAACTGTAAATTAATCCAACTAAAAATCTTAACTTTCGATAATATCCTGTTTTAACATAAGCTCTCCAGAAACTTCCTATTTTAGTAAAGCTAGATATGCAAAGTGCAGTCTGAAGCATACTATCCCATCAAGGGGAACAACTCCTGTTCAACTATTTTTAGCCGATATTCAATAAAGACTAAAAAGATAGGAAATCATATATATCATAAACAATTTCATTTATTAAAATGCTGGTGGAGTACAAATTATTAGCGTACCTTTCTAAGAGCCTCAAGCTTCCCTTCACTCTCCATCATTCTCTCATGGATTACATCTAATTCTCTGAAATAAAATTTAATCCAGATTACATGCACATGAGATTTCAATTTACATGTATATCATTTACCGTAGTTTTAATTATTAAAACGGTTCAATCATTAGTACTTTTTCTTATCCACATTGATCTGTTTCTGTTCCTTTGTCATATCTGAAGTGTCGGTCTACAATGAAAAATAAACAATTAAAATGACTATGGTACGTCATCAATAAAATTAACACTTTAAACTTTGTTCATATTAATCTTAATCCCTTGAAAACATTTTCACACAACCGACATGTATATTATATCATCACAAGCAACTATTTTTACTTATTCAACTACGTAAACTTGACTCTAGCTATCATGACACCTGTTTCTAATTACTTATAGCAGGAAAAAACCCCATAAAGACACAATTTCTTTTAGCATGATTAAATTAAATCATTAATTTCTGAGCCATGAGAGCAAATAGGGCTGGTGTTTATTATCCCCTATTTCTGTGGTGCTAATATAAGCAGATGAAAGTCACTAACTCGTCCAGGATGACAGACCAGTTTATAGCTTATACCTATGGCTACAGCAGCCGGTGTCTCAATTTGGGTTACTGGTCCAGCACCTTTGACCAATGTGCTCCACCAACTCTCTGCGTACATGTAAATTTACAAGGTCTCTTACCACTGCTCGTTTAAGCTTCTTTTTCTCCTGTCTGGCCTCTGTCCTCTCCTGTATCAGATCTTCCTTTAATTGGAGAATTCCATCCTCTAGGTCAACAATCTGTAGATGACGAAAATAATTTTACTTTTAAATAAACAATCTTGGTGTGAGAATGAAAGTGACGCATTAAAACAAATTTATAAAGTACTGCAGTCATTAAACTTCATTATCTCAAACATAGATACCTCAAATACCATGGATATTGTGAAAGAAATTTTAAGTCCAAACCATTGAGTTTTTTAATGCTTTTAAACCTACATGATATCTTTAAATCTCAATATCTCAAAGTCTTTTTTTCAAAGTTTATGAAAATGATGTGAGACTGAAGTATAAATACTATTCAAGAAGATTCTCCTCAATTATGACAAGGGTAAGCACAAATAAAATGAACATCCACTTACACTTTGATTTGTCTGTCTGACTTTGTCCCTTGTCTCATTCAAGATAATTTGCATACTGTAATTAACATTTCAAATTGTATTACTACAAAGATGCAGCAAAAAAATCATCAGAATGGTCAAATGGATGAATTAAGTTTTGAGCCAATTTTCAAAACACACACATAAAAACTAAAAAAATGAAATACAATTAACACTGCAACTTACTTGGCCTTTTCAGCCATTCTCTCATTTAGTTGTGAAATGATCTCCTCATGCTTCTGTCGAATAAGTTCTCGTTCAGGGCTTTAAAAAATCAAGGAAGAAAATAATATTAATGGACTTTGTTGATAAATTTGGGTATTAAGTCATATTTTCTAAGATGAAAAAAATAAACAAAAATCAATTATCATTTTTATAACTTTTATTGATTTTTCTATTCTAAATATAATTTTTATTTGCAGACTTTGTTGTATTAATAAACCGAAAAGCCTAAATATACATGTATACTATTACTTACTGCAGTTTGGCATTCTCTCTTTCCAGTTCATGTTGGTGATCAGCAAGATCTGTCATACTTCGCTGAATAGAATCCAGCTTGTCTTGCATTTCATTCTGGGCTGAAGCATTCAACTGTCTTGCCGACAAGACTGCTGCTTTGATTTCTTCACGTATCTGGGCTGGCAAGAATTGTAGCTTATGACGTAAGATGCTGGCATGTATGGTCTCCGTTTCCAGTCTGTCATGCATTTTCCGCCTAGCTTCATCCTATTTAAATTTCATTAATCTCATGATTAATCAAAGAGAAAGAAATCTCAGAATTTGCAAAATATATGTTTCAAATATATGTATAGAAAATTTAAAGGAACTAGAGTGTGATCGAGCTAAAAATATAAGGTCACCCATTTCTTAAAGTAGGGATTAACAAAAATAGTCTAGCCTACCTGTTAGTCTGAATATCAATCACTTACATTGTTAAATACTTGATTTGTATCCTAGAATGTACAAATAGTTGGTGAATATGTATATACTTACCAGTTCACGAATAGCTTCAATGATTCTATCTATGTTGATGATGTCTTTATCATTAAAACCAAAATCAATTATCCTCATTCGGTCAGCTGAAGAAAAACGGTACATTAACATTAATACAAGAAATGTTATTACATGTACATCAAATAAGTGAAAATTTTGTGTTGGATGTTAATAATGAGATCCATACGAACTATAAAACCAGTGCAGCAGTGCTTCAACGGTCATTAAATTAGTTATATATCAGTCAAATGTGCACCAAAATGGTATGTTCATCCCTATCAATTTATGCATCATGCATACGCGAAACACACGGCACTGATGTTTGTTATATTTCAACATTTAACAGTGTTTAACTGTTTAAAGTAAGTCTACATATAAAGTGCACTCGCTTGTCCGCATGGAGAGCATAGACAATCACTTACCAAGCTCCAAAAGTCTTTCCACGGCGTGCTTAACGCCGGTATTATCTACCTGAGCCGACATTTCCCTTCAATGTAAATACGTTTTGAGTATTTGTTACATTTCTATCCTTTAAAAGAACACAAAATTGTTATGAACCCGAGAAAGCTTTCTCGTCGTCAACAATAATATTTGTGCTTTTCAATCAAAAAGAGCTTTCAAAGGGCAGTAACTCTATCTCACTCCTTGCAAGTGCGCGCTATTCATGCTATATTGAATAAGTATTTAATATTTTCATGTTTGGTACAATGGCATATCTTATTACTGTAGTCACTCGTTCATTTTTATTACTTCGTAAGTTCACTATTAACACTAAGTACTTTAATTGTTACAAGTATATCTGTCTTCATTTGTCATGTTTGTTATGAGAGTCTTTTACATAATTTATAACTGTAATATACTAACTGTATATGTTTATTCACGAATCAAGTCACACGTGTCGACCACAAATGTAAACATTATTTAACTGACTTAAGCATGCCAAACACTGACTGAAACAGTTGTCAAAAGATACAAAAGCAATAAATGCATTTCTGTATGTATCGCACGTATATTGCACATACATGTACAGGCACAGAACTATGGGGCGCCGTATTAATATGTTTGAGGTTTTTTTCTGGTATCAAAAAATTATTTTTTATATATCAGAAATACGATTTCTTGATATAAGAAAATTGATTACAAGATCGAAGTTATCCATTTATGATTTTTATTTTAATTAAGTACATCACTGCATGTTCATAAATTAAAAAAAACTAACAGCTTATCAATTGGTGTGTACCCGCACCTTAGATTTTCTGGATCGCCAATAATGAAACGGGGAGGGGGGATTACATTTAAAAAAATCTTTTAATCAATGTCATTCCAACATCACATATTGTTGAATGTATTGTAGGTTTTTATATTCCTGTGTTGACCTTTCATCCTTCCTTTGGACTAATTTAAGGTATATAAACCTGCGTTATTTTAAAGTTTGCTAAATTGTACATAATATCACAGTACGTGGATCCAGAAAAGAAAATTCCGAGTAAGGGGGTGGTACGTCAGAGTGAAATCGATACTTATGTCTGCTGGGGAATCCGAGGCCTATCATTGGTTATTTTATGTATAGTTAATCAGTTTGAATTTTCCAGGATGGGAACAGAACCCCTTTTCCACCCCCTCCCCAGATTCGCGCTTGATCGAATTATGCCAACATCTGTACAAGTATATCACCCAAGAGTTAGACAGGGTATATATTCCTATGTTGGAATTTGAGTCGTAAGTAAGGTTTGAATATATACACGAAATAAGAACAATTAGCCAGACTGAAATATACACGCCCCGTTTATCGATTGGTCGAAATTTACAGCCACTGAAACTGACAAGAAAGTGACAGGACTGAAATTGACACGCCCTGTTTATCGATTGGTCGAAACAGTATTTTAACAGTAATTTAGTGAGTTTTACGTACTTTTCGTATTCAATTTATAAATTAGTTTAAAAAAGATGTTAATATAAACAATAAAATGCTTTCTTTGGTGATTCATGCGGGTTATGAAGATAGCGATCATTGCAGAAAAAATTTACATAACCTGCTAACGCGGGTTATGTATTTTTTCTGCAATGTCCCTACCTTCAATCAAGGTAACGCTAACGCGGGTTATGTAGTTTTTCTGCAATGTCGCTACCTTCATAACCGGCATGAAACACCAAAGATAGCATTTTATTGTTTAAATATATGTATTTATATCCACTAAGTATCATTCCCTCTATTTCTTACGAAAATTGATATTGTAATTAATAGCTGTATAGAAATATAGGATATAATCATGATGATGTCAAAGCTAAAATTTCCATACTACGTAAGAGTATTGGCTTTTCTTTTTTAATTACTTTTACTTACTTTTTAGACCAATTCATTAATTTGTTTAAATAAGATGTAAATATAAACAATAGACTACTTTCTTCGATTATTCATGCGGGTTATGTATTTTTGTTTTTTGCAATGTCGCTACCTTCAGATCCCGAATGAATCACCCAATAAAGCATACGGATGTTTCATTAGAAACGTTTACTTATTTCTATCAATTATGTAAATTATGTATAAACAATAAAATACTTTTTGTTCATTATTCATGCGGGTTATAAAGGTAGCGATCATTGCAGAAAAAGTTAACATAACCGGTCCGGTACCAATACACATAATTATGTATTTGTATAAAAAGCAATATTTTCACTTTGTAATAAAGCTTTGATATGATTTCAGTCTATGCATCTTTTCTAGTCTAGATCTTCTTGAGAAGAAATTGTCAATTCATTCATTTTTTCATGTATTTTTTAAGACAGGGTGTCTCCTATATGTGTTTTTTTTTTTAAAAAGAAGATGGAGGGATAATTGTAAAATGCAATTTCATATTATATTATATAATTAAATCTATTTGATAATGTTATAATACAGTTTTGCAAAAGCACAATTTTTAACCACAGCTGTTTATTCAGTTTTAAAGATTTTGACGAACGATAAGAACATAAATGTTGCACTGAGTTTTGATGGTACCCACGACCTAGAAATGTGACTTTGGCCACGAATTTACGGACTTGTATTATTTTTATAAAACGTTCAACTGTTGAATACAAAATTAAAAAAAAATGTATGGTGGGTCATCTCTCCACATATTTGTTGCTATGACATATTCAAACTTAAACATATTTAAGGGTTACAAATCGATGTTATATAAAATATACATTGTTTTGAATGGTTTTTGCAAATTTATCAGATTTGTTAATATTTTGATTTTTTCGTATTTTATTCGTCCTTATCTAGGTCATTTACACACCTTATCCACCCTCTTCTTTTATAAAAGAAGTGTCTTATAAAAGGTACACCCACCAAAGATTAACCAAACCAAACTCAACATTCATATGACTGTTTATTTCATATACTTTCTCTGGGTGCCGTTTAGCACATTATGAATAAAAAAACTGACAGGCAGTTCATGAAAAATATTTTACTTGCTTTATGTTAGAAATGAATCATTGATACAGATTATAATCTATACTTAATATGCATACATTGTATACTACAATTGAGAAGGTCGTCTTCCATTATCTTAGAAATAGTACGAACATGACACAAAAGCAACGACAACTATGATATTCCCATATCATAAAGAGAGAGAGAGAGAGAGAGAGAGAGAGAGAGAGAGAGAGAGAGAGAGAGCGAACTTAAAGAGAAGCTATCATAATTGAATTCTAAATCTATTTGAAGTTATTCAGCCAACAAATGGACGTTTATACACCAATTGGTATCATGTATAATAGGACAATTTTTACTAATTCTATCTTGAAATGAATCAACAGGTCGGAATGAGACATTCTTCCGTTCTTTGGTTCGGGTCTGTTGTATAGCACCACGGTTGTCTCCATGATGTAGGATTTCTACAGTAGTTTTCCTGGAGATAAAACAAAAGCCATGCATATGTAAATAAATTACATTGTGGAAATTAAACTAGCAGTTCGGTCGTGATAAACCTGCGATTAATGTGTAATTCTTTTTCTTGAAAAAGAAAGATGATTTTTTTATGTAATTCTAAAACTCAGATCTAAGATCAATGAATTTTAAAAATGTTCATTTAAGTGCAACATATGCTAAGACATTGTATGAAAAGGATCATTGACCACGAATTCACATGTAAACTCATTTTCACCATATTCATGAAATATGATTCCAACAAATATTAATGAAACCGTAAAAAAAACTTATCTGATTTTAAGGTGGTATGGGACATCTGTCGATATTATTGTTGATTAAAGTACAATCATAATTAAAATACTTTAGTAAACGGTTAAGAATTTTCAATTTTTTCAGAATTATCCAAAAATACGTTTTAAAAAATTTTGGAACGGTAAAAAGTTTAAAATCTCCAGTGGGATTAAAACTCATGATGTACAGATCCGTAGAGGAACCTCCAACTCACTGCGCTATGTTAATTGTTTGTTTCTTTTTGGGGGGGGGGGGGGTTGGGGTGCAAATCATAGTTGATTTCAATGCTTATTCCAGTAAGTAATATGTTACAACATGGAGGTGTCACATACCACCCTATGGTGAATCTCACATGGGAAACTTGTGACCATCCAACCTCCTTAAAGCCAAAATCAAGGTTATAAAAAACAACGGGAATAAACCGATTGACTTGAATTATTGAACAGTTGATATACTTCATAGATGGTATACATAGTTCCGACAGACTCCATGAATTAAGATTAAACAGGGACTTTCAAGGAGTGCCAGATCAACCAAATAACCTGCCAATCAACTCAATCCAGCCATTGGTACTTTCCTTTGAACAATATTTATTAATCTATCATCATGATTGATTTTCAAAATGTAAACATTAAGCAATTAACAGACAGTGTTTGCCAACTGAATCGTTTGTAAAACACTTTTTTTTTGACAAGTTCAATATATAACCACATGATCATGAATACCAATGTATAGAGAAATCAACGTAAATAACCGAGCCCAGAATAAAAATCTTAACAATTTTCTAAAGACTTATAACCAGAAGTTACTGATAAACATGAGCTGATACCTATACACTATAGTATGAAACTACGGATCGGCGTATGATTAAAAGATCTCAGTATAGAATATGCTATCTTACATGACAATACTTAGACAAAAATATTTACATTTAAATTCGTTTACAATTGCAAGAAAGGACATCTCGTTATGAAAACTTTCTGGTATAATGTATTAACGGACCTTGATGCAAGGAATCATTCATTCTTTTACAATACCAGTAATTGGTTCAAAAAAATTCTCGAATTCGAGCATTTAACAGGTATTTCATCCATGTATAAGAAATATGTCGTGTTTTAAAGCAACATGTAGACCATACCGGATTGTTTGGGTGGGGGTGGCTATGCGGTGTCTGTGAGTCCCAGCGCTGACACGTTTTACCGGAAAATGTCACGTTTTTGCTTCCCAAGTAATTCCATCCTTTTGGATCGGTCGACTCAATGCATTCTAGTACTACAATGAAATATGTGTACAAAAACACTTAATCACTTCTCTTTAACTTTTTTTGCGATAAAACTTCGACAGAAAACGCTTAATTTATTTAAACCATTTTTAACATTCACAAACTCTAGCGTAACGAAATTCTTGAAAATCTACAATCTGACTTATAAAGTAGTAAGTGCACATGACCATAATAGCCGTGCACTCGCTACAAGCAAGGAACATGCATTTTATTTCTCACTTTGAAGCAGATTAAAAGTTACTATACACTTTTAGCAGGATAAATTCTTAGGTTGCTCGATCGCAGGATTACTGCATGTTAGAATATTATAATTTGTCTGCTTGATCCATTGGTTTCAAAGTTTTATTTCGAAATTCGACTGCATGGTTAAGATGTTTTTATGTTTCAAATTAAACACAGTATCCCTAATGAAATCAAGCAACGCCATTTTAATGAAATCTATGGCACAATGCACATCTTTTTTTAATGAATCATTTAATATTTATTCGTTTGATGAGACATATCAAGTATTTTAGTCCACGGTCCCCTCTCCTTGGATGGTTAGGTCCAGTTGCATATTCCAGCGATCACACATGAAGACTAGTTTTATTACGAATTTTTTAGCACATTGAATAATATCACAAACTATCGCATGTATTTTTCTTTTGTTTTCAATTCAGCCAGTTCATATTTTAACTCACTATTTGTGTTTAATCCATTAATTCAGCTCAGTAGCTCTGCATCAGCTGAAGGTGCATCCATTTTAAATAGTGTTGCTGTTGTTGTTTTGTATTCATACGCGCCGCTTCATTTACATTATTCATCAATGACACTTAACATTTTTTGATTTGAAAATGTTTTATTAAATGATAAAAAATGAAGATAATAATTTTTCTATTGATCGACGTATCAAAGAAAAAATTGAACGGAAATCTACGCGCATTGATGAAGTTTTCCGGTCAATTTTTTCTTTGATACTTCGATCAATAGAAAAATTATTATCTTCATTTCTTAAATCAATAAAAAAATGTTTTACGCTAAGACATTTTAAATTTTTTTGTTATGACGTTACATGATACGTAAACGCAACGTCAGCATATTAAAAAAATGTTTTTGATAAAAAAAATTAAGGCATACAGTTAAACACGGTTATAAAGAATACAATTATTTTTGAATTTACGCTTATGGTGAAAGTGATTTTAATTCCTCGTGACTTTATTACTGAATATATGTTATAAATTTAAAATAGAAGAGTTTCAACGGACACTCATAATTCACAAAACGTGACCATATTTGGCACGTCGTTAAATTTTTAGCACTCGATAATCAAATTTTTATATACTAGTAGGCTGTTTTTACGCTTTTCGAAATATTTTTTTTTATGTCCTAAATCTAAATGGCGACGTTTACCTCTCGAACAACGGGAAAATCGTCGAAAACATAAAACTATAATGAAGATTCAAAAACATTCTAATGCTAGTTTGTTAATTGTGTTCAATTTCATAAATAGTAAAAAAGAAATCTGTAAATACACGGTGTTTTACAAGAAAACACAAAAACACACGCAATGTAACCAAATCTACCTGTATCTAGAAAAGAAGAAGTATAATTGGTGATAGATCTGTCTAAGTTTACTCCTTTACCCAAGAAAAATATTAAGAATAGATCAACCTTGGCATCTCGGAGTTTCCCACTGTCCGTTTGCAAGGCACGTTACACGCTTTTTGCCCACTGCAACTGTTCCTGGGGGGCAGGTGAAGTTCCTGCTTTCTCCAACGTTACCGTGTGTTTCGTCTGCGGTGTCCATGGAAACAGTTGGATATATGGTACCGGTGCTGTATTCGATGTAAGGTGGAGGTACCTCCCCAACACATCCTGTTGATATTCATAAAAACTTGCAAACTAATGACTTATTGTTCCACTACATTGCGTTATTTTTTAGCAGTTTAAGCCAACAATGCGAGATTTTAAATTCAGTTAATGTGTGATATAACAAACAAATGCTTTCGTATTTCAATTTTCATATTTTCGATTTTTTTAAATCTCAAACTAACGACTTCTATATGTCGTAAAAACCTGTTGTATCTCGTCATATCGACGTTTTTATAGTTTTGTCGAGATTTTTAATCAAAATTAATTTCGCTTTATACATGTACCATACAATGCCACTAAAGAAATTCTTTTAATCATTCTAAATCAGCCCTATTGAGTTCAATTTTTAGATTTTACAAATAATATCGTATTTTTGCTTAAAAATAAATAATCAGAAAAATTACATTATGTACTTGTTTTAAGTATTCATCGCAATATTGTGTACCTCACATTATGTATGGATACTATTACAAGAGATACCCATTAAAAATCATATCAGGACAGGTTTTTTTTTTATCTCACGTGATATGACACAGGTAGCCTCATTTGTTGAACGTGAGACGTGCATTTGTCCTTTGGGGCACGCCGAATTCTCGACTTCTCCTTCGGTTGGGGCTAAATCCTAGAATGAGGAACGACAAATTTTCAGAAGGAGAAATTTGTATTTGCTTGTAAAAGATGCAATAATATTGACTGAAACAAGTTGAAGTTATTTATCAGATACAGGTGATATGGATTAGAATATATTTATAATCCACAGACTACCCATCACAATAACTAAAAACTGTAAACAATCATATTCTTCTATCTCTGAAGTTGTAAACTGCATCTTGACTATAAACGTTTTGTCAAAATTCGACATCAGATATAAGAATATTTTTTTTTGGTTAAATTTAAATTGTAACGAAATAACAAATAGAGCCAGATCTTAAACGTGCAATGCTATAACAAAAGACTGGTCCAATTATAAATATAATAACACGTTTTAAAAAGTATACTATAGTAGTTTTTATTCCCCTAAACATTTCTAGCAACAACAACAAAACACTGACGTCTTTTTCGTCTTATGATAATTTATATACTAGTGTATTTATATCAATTTGTAATAGCTAACTACATTTAGATATCTCTATAGAAATCATTTATGAAGGTACAAGAAAATTTTCTTTAAAACTCACGTTTGGGAAAAATGTTTTGGAGATATACATGTAGATGAAATCTTCCGTCTCTTTGGTATTTTCCGTGACTTGGACAGTTTCTGTCTCCTGTTGTGAGTTCAGCTCACACAACAGTCGATTTCTGCTAAAATTGACCGAGAGACAATCTGCATAACCGATACACAACTTCAAACATTGCTTGTATCCTGTTGGACTGACATCTTTAAAATTAAAACCAATGAGCTTTCTTCCTGATTTCACCGAATTAATCACCGCGTATAGTAAAAACATATTATGTAAACTTATTCCAAACATCTTGATCAGTGAAAGTAAGAAATGCACTTAGATTTTGAGTTTCTTTCCTTATCATCAATACTAAATAAAGGCATGCGCATGCGCATGTTACAAGGGAAAATGATGTGATTTTGATGAGTTATTCATATCCTGATTGCATGATTCTAAAAAGTGGGTTGTGTTTTATTAGTAATATGAATATAGAACATTTGGAAGAAAAACACGCAATTCAAGACCTCATTGCTACGAAAATGTGCAAATGTTCACCCGATGCATTTTATAGTAGTTTAAAGTAGCATTTTAGTTTACAGAGAAGTTCAAAGGATAGAAGACATTTATGTCGTTACTTTTATTTTTAAAAGTTAAAGAGACCAAAGAATTTAATTTTTGTTTATTCCTGTTTTCAAAGACCTATGCCTGATTCGTGTCTAAATAGATATAGCAACTGTTTTTACCACAACAATCATTAGGTTCATATGTGAGCTACATACATTTGTACACGGAACAATATGCCTAGTATTTATGCTGTCATAAATGTAATTTTCACAGTTGATGATAGACAATTACGTGAAAAATTGATAATCTCTTTCATTGTTGATATGTCTTGCATTGAAGATTTTTCTGTTTTGTTTCATATTTATATGAAAAATACCCGATTGAACGAGCTCAGAAGCACACAGTCTTCACTCATATTTATCTCTTTATAAAAATAAAAGAGAATCTTGGATAAAATCTAAGTGTTGATTAGAACGACTTACATTGTATGTTTAGAAATACAATGTTTAAGATTTGTTTTTATTCTGAAAAAAGTGCAACAATCTCTTTTTTGGCAGAGGGTGTACACGGTGTAATTAATCTGAGCTTCAATGTTCTCGCGTACTTGTGGTCATTGAAGCGATCATGGTCCATAAAACGTAGCTTAAGTCTGAAGGTTTATTATCCTGATGGTCCAGTTATCCGAAGGTTCAAAAGTTCCTCGGTTGATAGTTTGAATCTGTTATTATTAATTAAATAAATTCAAAAGGTTCAGAAGTCAGAAAATCCAAATATTGTAAATTCTTGAACCAAACAAAAATATACTGACTACAAAGTATCATTATACGTACTATACAGTACTATATTTAGTTCTGTGCGGGCAAATTTCCGTGGCTTGCTATGTTTTAGGATAATTTAACCCCTGCTAAGGAAACGATGATGATTCTGCACATATTAAGTGAGAACAAATTAACTTCTTGGCCTAGCAATGAACTTTAAGCTGAAAGACCTTTTAAGATTATGTTATGCTGCATGATGTCACGTACAAATTCATTTGAGTAAAGAAGTAATTGAAATATCTCAATCATATGAAATGTATCGTAATTGGTACAATTTCAGTATTTTCAATCATATCTTTACTGTCCTTAGCAAAACGTTATTAGTCATTGGTATTTTGTACGTACACATTTGACAACTGAATTTGACTTCTAACTGTAAAGTCTATGCTGTATTAAAATGCAGCAGTAATCACTGCTTTTATATTGCTTTATTATCGAGCTTTCATTTTAAGTAGGAAATGACAAAATCTAAAGAAAACATGTCAAATGGTCAACTTCTGGAAATCTTTTTAATCTAAATCATGCTGTTTCCAATATGCAGGAAAAGATTGCTGTTTTATCTAAAATTCCGAGAATTTTTCATTACAGTCATCTACATCATTTGGGATTTATTTTGATTGATTTACACGGACTGATACATTTGAAATTAATCTTTTATACAAAAATATATCTATTTTTACTAAAAATTTAGAAAACTCTCTGATATCTAAAATTCCGAGAATTTTTCATCACAGTCATCTATATCATTTGGGATTAATTTTGATTGATTTACACGGACTGGTACATTTGAAATTTATATTTTATACAAAAATCTTATTTTATTTTACTGTGATGGTTTCATGGAAAGACACAAAGGTAAAAGTCTTGAAAAAAATACTCATTGCAATTCTTTGCATCTTTTTGATTTACATGGAATGGTACGCCGGTGCCGTATGAAATAATTATCTTATAAAGAAAACATAATTTAAAATTGATTTTAATTTGATTGATGAAAACGGAATGGTACATTAAGGTATGAATATTTTAAACGGCTTCTTTCGTTGAAATTGTCTTTCATCAATTATGGTTTATTTTGACTAATTTTCACGAACTGGTAGATTTTCAAACTAATGTTTTACATACATGTTGTTAAGTAATTTATGCGTTCAATCAAACGTAGCTGTGCAAATTAGTCACCCCTAACATTATTTCAGTTATCATTCAGTTGGATGGATTTCATAGGCTCATCTTGTCATCATGGCTTGAATTTTAGTAACATTTATAATTAGCATAATCACATTAACCAAAACGAACCGGAAAAGAATGAACCGGAAAAAAAGGAATGACGATAATTTTGGATAAAAAAATTTCGTTTTGAAATTTTAATATTGCAAATGTATGTGCTTTAAATTCCACGAAGAACGAATACATGTACATTCCTCGATACATATTTATAACATTTTGCAATGTTACATTTTGCGTTGTTAAAATAAATATGATAGCACAGAATATAATCATTCCTGATGATTGCTAAACACCTGCCAAATTGTATCATGATAACAATGAATAATTCACAAGTAATCAAGACCTTACCGATACTGGGACTGTACCAGTATATTTTATGATGGATGCCAAAATTAGACCCATTTTTAATGTTTGCTTCCTTATATCACCTCTTTCTATCGAGTTATAATATTTTACTAATCATGGAGGATTTTGTACTTTTTCTAGCACTATTGTGGCAACGCACTTTGAAAAAAATTACGCTTTTTGAAAATAATTTTCAAAGTGCATTGAATGTTGGACAAAATCAACGCACTTTGATTTTTTTTTCAAAGTGCGTTAAATTTTCTACCAAGTTAACCCACTTTGAAATTTTTTTTTCAGAGTGCGTTATGAAAGTACATCAACATTTTTTAGTATTGTGACACTTAACGCACTTTGAAAAAAAATATGATAAATCACAAATTCTGGAATTAAATTCCTAATTTGTTGATAGTTTGGTGTTTTGTTAACACTAACACTTATGAATCTAATTTACCGTCTTTAAAAACGGGGATAGGAGTGGGGGTTAACCAAAGATACAGGTCATTTACCATTACAATGTACTTCATTTCATTGAATACAAGAAGAAGGCCCCCTACCCCTCTTATATCCTTCCAAAACATATATGATATTCAGCAACTTAGAGTAAATGTATAAAATCGGGGAAAATACGCTTTGTTGTAAATTAAGTACAGAGATATTGAGAAAAAAAACCGAGCTGGTCAATCAATAATTTCTCCAATGGTATGTTAAAGAATCTATAATTGTTTCAACATAGTCCCTCATTTCAAATTCTCATCAAATTAATCACTTCATTTTAAAAATAATTACATGTACATTGACAAACATTAAATTATTATAAACTTAAAAATAAGCATTAGGGTGTGAGTTTTTTCCCCGTACTGTTCCTTAAAAGATCATATTGTTTTTGATAACCATAACTAACGTATCCTTTTTTCACATCATGATTGTTTATAAGCACATGCAATTGAAGACAGTTGAGATATGTTATGCATTATCTCCATTATCAATAAATGAATTAAATAATTTTCGTTTCTGGCACACAGCACAATGTACTAGTAAGTTTGCTGCATACAAAAAAAAGGAAAGTGCAGCTGCTAAGCGATGCAGTTTATGTCATATGTCGATACTTTAAATCTCCCGAGTTGTTTTTTATGTAAATTGTTAAACTTCGTAAGCGTATTAGAAAAGGAGAAGGAAAAAAAAATTCTTATCGAGAAACAAACTGTTTTTCAAGTTAGCTGAGAAGGCAGTGGTTCTTTCTAAAGTATATCCCATTAAGCGACACAAGGTTAAAACAAGTATTAATTGTATCTAAAGTTATGTATTATTTTGACTCAAACCTGAAGGATTTTTTTTTAAAGTGTGTAAATATCGACGATATCAACGCACTTTGAAAAAAAATTCAAAGTTCGTAAACAGATACTCGGTGACCATTTATAAGCTTTATAACTGAAACTGACATTTCATCAAACATTGTATATGTATTTTTAGTTAATAAATAGTATATAATTTATTAACATACTCTATACAGTACTGTATGAGTCAGCTATTGTTACAGCATTGATCAAGTTACTTAAGCTCTGCACTATATGTACTATTAAAACACATTTTTACTTTACTAACTTACATAAAACAATTATTCTGCATTGAATAATTACACAAAGAGCTCAGGGAATCTGAATGTCTGAGAATAGCTAATGTACTACATTTACTAGTAATTTTAAATATGGCTGTCAAATCGGATGATTAAATAATACAACTATTATGGACATCATTGTACAATAAATTTTGAAATAGCTTGACTAAAAATGGAGAAAAACTCAACTTAGAGCTGGTTAATAACCATACAATTTCAGATTTGACAACTTTTACGTCTTTTAATCAATTCTGTAAAAATATCAAAACGTGCTTTAAAAAAATGCCATAAGGACCGTTTTTTCATGCACACCTCACAGCCCACTCGATATTTAGGTTCATGAACCCTGGGGAGCATTCATTTTTGTACGCAAGAGGGCAATTCTTAAAAACGTGAATTGATTATAGTTCGTTTCTTAGTCTTATTAATACAGATAAATAGATTGAGAAATGTTTTGGAATTATTTTAATTATACATAATATATATAACAATGAGTAAAAGGCATGAACATGCATAAAAGAAGCACATAATCAAAAGTAGGCTGCCACATGTATCTGGTGAATATAAAATCCACATTGTTTGTAGGTACATGTAAAAATCTACACAACTGCATTCCAGTAAAGGGGCACGGTCACGATTTTGGTCAAATTCTATTTTTATGTTTTTATCATTTACAACGCTTTAGAAATGCATTTCTTATGATCAAATAGAATTTGAGAGTCATTCGTAGAATTATAAGCAAGATACGGAGCTCACAATTCTTTATCATGTAAACAAGGCTCGTGTCCTGATTTTTGTTTACATAGGTTCAATATACCAGTAAAAAATCTTTTCCCGGCTTAGTTGTCTATTCTTTTTTATTTATCTTAAGCATATATAAACAGTTCCTAACGTTAAACACATTCGATTTAGATTTTAAACTGAAATTTTGACTTCAACGTTCAAAATGTAAACAAACGCTTTGTTTCCATAGCGAAGAATTTCAAGCTCTGTAACTCCATTATAACTCAACAAATGACACTCAAATTTAGGTTGCCTATTAAAAATGACTTGTCATTATAAATATTTAAATCTGGAAATATAATTTTTGACCAAAATCGTGAGCATGCCCCTTTAATACAGTGTATTATGTAAATTGAAAAAAAATACACAGGTTGTAAGAGAACTTTTTTTAAAATGAAAAAGAAAATAATGACATTGTATTATTATATCATTAAAAAAATATTAAAAGTCAAAGACATGCGGTTCAACATCAAATAACTATAGTTAAGAGTTGTTAATCATACTTGCACAATCGTGAAAATATATTAATCAGATAAATTATGTTTTGCAATTGTAAATAGTAGTTTTCAGTGATAATTATAGTTTTACACTTCTGGTGCATAGATGGTCGCATGAACTATGGTTCACAGATGTGAAATATAGATTATAGATGGCGTCAAATAGGGTTTCACTGATGATAAACTAGGTTTGTCGACTTTAAATTATAATTTACGATCCGTTAGCTATAATTTTCATCTTCAATACCATATTATTTAACGGCTGTAAACTATAGTTTACGAATGTTAATCAAAAGTTTATCTGTCTGCAAATAACGTTAACGATCTATTATACTGATAAATATAGATTCACAGCTGTAAACTATAATTTGCATTCGTTAACTATAGTTAAGAGTTGTTAATCATAGTTTCATCCTCGTGAAACAATATTTATCAGAAAAAACTATGTTTTGCAATCGCAAAGGCTATTTTCAGTGTTTTTAGTGTTTTACACCTCCGACACATAGATGATAGCGTTAACTATGGTTCACAGATGTGAAATATAGTTTATCATCGTAAGCTACAGTTTTTTGTCCGTAACTATAGTTTACAACAGTTTAACCTAGTTTATCGACTGTGAAACTATTATTCACTCATTTTTGTGAATTTGGCGTGTCATAGATTACTTTACATTGTGCTGAATTATCACCATTCAATGATCATGTTAACCAGAACTGTTTATCATCATTAATCCATATTGGAAGTAGCTGTTTTGTAACATATGAACAGTTTTACAGAGCCCCAAAACTTCTAGAATTTACTGAATTTGAGCAAGCAGAGCAACATTTTCAAGTGTGATTTTTGCATGAATTGTTCTACGATTCACTTCAAAATTGAATATTGTTGCTGCACCTGTTTAGGACAAAATTATATTTGAAAAGCTTCATGTAGGTTAATGAAGCTATGTAAGTAAACCAAAATACATGCATAGCTAAATCTAATGATTGTGCTGGACCTGAAAAGAAAAAAAAACCCACCGAAAGTCTTTCCACGGCGTGCTTAACGCCAGTATTTTCTACATGAGCAGACATTACCCTAAATCTAAATAAATTGCACGTATTTGTCACGTTTCTTCCTTTAAAAGAACACAAAATTGTTATGAACCTGAGAAAGTTTTCTCGTCGTCAACAAAAGTCAACAAGTGCTTTTCAATCAAAAAGAATTTTCAAAGGGCAGTAACTCTGTCACTTCTCGCAAGACGTGCTATTTATGCTATTTGTGAAAGAGCTTTGATATTCTTCATGTTAGGTACAATGCCACATTTTACTACTGTAGTTATTTTCTAAGGCACTCTTTCATTTTTATTTCCTCGTTAGTTCACTCCAGTAAGGGGGTGTTTACTAAACTCTTACTTTGCTAAAGCTTGTATATATGTCTGACTCCACTTGTTGAGGGAGTCTTATACACAATCTTTATTCACCAATCAAGTCACATATGTGGGCCAAAAATGTAAAAAAAAAAATAATAATAATAATATTAATAATATTCATGCCATAAACTGATCAAAACAGTTGTCAAAAGACACAAAAGCAATAAATGTATGTTGTTTTTTTTAAATAAAATTTATATGCATATGATCCGGGTATACTCTCTGTGTCCACTCTGGGTTTATTTTGGGTTTACTCCGGATTTACTCTGGGTCCACTCTAGTAAACTTGGAGTAAGCCCAGAGTAAACCCAGAAAGTAAACCCTGGGTTTAGTTTGGTTTTACTTTCTGTTAGGTTAGGTCTGATCGGTACTGTAAATGCATATTGCAATTGCGCATACAGGTACAGATAATTTAGAACTGCGCCGCTGCAGATTTAAAATAAAATCTTTAAAAAAATATTTAAAATATAAAAGGACATGACATTAGTGTCAATTTTACAACCATTAGAACTGCGCCGCTGCAGATTTAAAATAAAATCTTTAAAAAAATATTTAAAATATAAAAGGACATGACATTAGTGTCAATTTTACAACCATTCGTTGTGCAAGGTTGAACCTTGCAAATTTAAGTTGTACTGTTGTAGCTTTGTCTCAAAACAGGGTACCCTATTCTTAAAATGGCCGATACCAACCGCTCGGTCTGATACCAGGGCCAAGATCAAAACAACTGCGTGATATTCTATGTGTATCAGTCGGCAAGAGATACACTGCATACGTGTACAATGTAGCCAAAGTCTGTAGAGATGTCTGTCACATTCCCCACAGATTGTTGTGACTTGACATATATTTGTTCTATGAAAATTTAACGTCAATGTGCCTCCATACCCGCAGGAGGTCTATATAAGTATAGACTGGGTTTTTCAAATAATTTCAAGTTGGTATTTTTTTTATTATGAACAAGTTAAAGACGTGATAAAATTGATTACAAGATCGAAACTATCCATTTATGATTTTTTATTTACATAAAGAAAAATTTAAATACATCTCTGCATGCATATGAATAAAAAAAACTAAGAGCCTATCATATATAATACAGTTTTGTAAAAGCACAATTTTTAACTACAGCTGTTTCTTCACTTTTGAAGATTTTGACAAACGATAAGAGCATAAATATTGCACTGAGTTTTGATGATACCCACGACCTAGAAATGTGACTTTGGCCACGAATTTACGGACTTGTATTATTTTTATGAAACGTTCAACTGTTGAATACCAAATTTAAAAAAAATGTATGATGGGTCATCCCTCCACATATTTGTTGCTATGACATATTCCAACTTAAACATATTTAAGGGTTACAGATCGATGTTATATAAAATATACCTTATTTTGAATGGTTTTTGAAAAATTGTCAGATTTGATAATCTTTTGATTTTTTCGTATTTTTTTCGTCCTTATCTAGGCAATTTACACACCTTATCCACCCTCTTCTTTTATAAAAGAAGTGTCTTGTTAATGTACACCCACCAAAGATTAACTAAACCAAAATTAACATTCGTATGTTTATTTCATTTACTTTTTCTGGGTGCTGTGTGGTACATCATGATTAAAAGAAATTGACAGGCAGTTCATGAAAAAATATTTAACTTGCTTAATAATAGAAATGAATCATTGATAAAGATTATAACCTATACTTAATATACATACATTGTATAATACAAATGAACAGTTCGTCTACCATTATCTTAGAAATAGTACGAACATGACAAAAGCAACGACAACTATGATATTCCCATATCATGGAGAGAGAGAGAGAGAGAGAGAGAGAGAGAGAGAGAGAGAGAGAGAGAGAGAGAGAGAGAACGAACTTAAAGAGGAGCTATCATAATTGAATTCTAAATCTATTTGAAGTTATTCAGCCAACAAATGGACGTATATACACCAATTGGTATCATGTATAATAGGACAATTTTTACTAATTCTATCTTGAAATGAATCAGCAGGTCGGAATGAGACAGAATTCCCACCATTGGTTCGGGTCTGTTGTATAGCACCACTGATCAAAACCAAAAGTAGGATTTCTACAGTAGTTTTCCTGGAAATAAAACAAAAGCCATGCACGTGTAAATAAATTACATTGTGGAAATTAAACTAGCAGTTCGGTCGTGATAAACCTGCGATCAATGTATAATTCTTTTTCTTGAAAAAGATGAGATGATTTTTTGATATAATTCTAAAACTCAGATCTAAGATCAATGAATTTTAAAAATGTTCATTTAAGTGCAACATATGCTAGGACATTGTATGAAAAGGATCATTGACCACGAATTCACATGTATACTCAAAATTGAAATTTTCACCATACTCATGAAATATGATTCCAACAAATATTAATGAAACCGTAGAAAATCTTATTTGATTTTAAGGTGGTATGGGACATCTGTCGATATTAATGTTGATTAAAGGAAATTCATAATTGAAATACTTAACGGTTAGGAATTTTTCAATTTTTACAGAATTTAACCAAAAATACGTTTTAATTTTTTTTGGAAATGTAAGAACTTTAAAATCTCCAGCGGGATTAAAACTCATGATGTACAGATCCGTAGAGGAACCTTTAACTCACTGCGCTACGTTAATTGTTTGTTTGTTTGGTTTTTTTTTTTGGAGGGGGGGGGTTGTAAAATGATACTTGATTTCAAAGCTTATTCCAGTAAATAATACGTCACAACATGGAGGTGTCCCATACCACCTTAAGGTAACTCTAACATGGGTAACTTGTTACCATCCGGCCTCCTTAAAGCCAAAATCACGGTTAAAAAAACAACGGGAATAAACTGATTGACACAAATTGAATTATTGAACACCTGATATATTTCATAGATGATATCCATAGTTCCGCCAGACTCCATGAATTTAAATAAAACAGGGACTTTCTAGTGGTGCCAGATCAACCAGATCACCTGCCAATCGACTCAATCAAGTCATTGTTACTTTCCTTTGAACAATATTATTTAATCTATTGATTTTCAAATTAAAAACATTAAGCAATTACCAGACATTGCTTACCAACTGAATCGTTTGTAAAACACTTTTCATTTTTTATTGACAAGTTCAATATATGACCACATATATATGACCACATGATCATGAATACCTACGTATAGAGAAATCAACGTAAATCACTGAGCCCAGAATGTAATTCTAAACACTTTTCTAAAGACTTTTAATCAGAAATTACTGATAAACATGAGCTGATACACTACAGTCTGAAACTACGGATCGGCGTATGATTAAAAGATCTCAGTAGAATATGCTATCTTACATGACAATACTTAGACAAACATATTTACATTAGAATTCGTTTATAAGAAAGGAAATCTCGTTATGAAAACTTTCTGGTATAAATTAACGGACCTTGATGCAAGGAATCATTCATTCATTAACAATACCAGTAATTCGTTCAGAAAAATTCCCAAGTTCGAGCACTTCATCCATGTATAGGTAATACAGTGTTTTAAAGCAACATGCAGTCCATACCGGATAGTTTGGGTAGTCGTGGCTATGCGGTGTCTGTGAGTCCCAGCGCTGACACGTTTTACCGGAAATTGTCACGTTTTTGCTTCCCAAGTAATTCCATCCATTGGGATCGGTCGACTCAATGCATACTACAATGAGATAAGTGTACGAAAACACATAATTACTTCTCTTTAACTTTTTTTGCTTTAATACTTCGACAGAAAACGCTTTATTGATTAAAACCATTTTTAACATTTACAAACTCTAGCGTAACGAAATTCTTGAAAATCTACCATCTGACTTATAAAGTAGTAAGTGCACATTACCATAATAGCCGTGCACTCGCTACAAGCAAGGAACATGCATTTAATTTCTCACTTTGAAGCAGATTAAAAGTTACTATATGATAAACTTGTAGCAGGATAAATTCTTAGGTTGCTCGATCGCGGGATTACTGCATGTGAGAATACCTATATTATATAAATAGTGCCTGTTTTGGAGGGTAACAGTTGAAATTGACACCCCGAGAAAACCATTGTCAACCGACGCGAAGCGGAGGTTGACAATGGTTTTCGAGGGGTGTCAATTTCAACTGTTATCCTCCAAAACAACCACTATTTATTTTGTTATACTGAATGTCTTAATTTTTAAGAAAATTTTATTGCTTGTATATAGGAATAACGTGAATTCTACAGCGAACCGTACGCGCATAATTTTCGCGCATGTAACAATTTGTAATTTTACCCGTTGCTAAGTGCGTTGCTAACGCTGAGGGTAATAGAACGGATTATGAACTGCGTCTTAACCAATCAGATTTCAGTATTTAACATGAAAGTATAACAATATATAAATAGTGCCTGTTTGGGAGGGTAACAGTTGAAATTGACACCCCGGGGAAACTATTGTCAACCGACGCGAAGCGAAGGTTGACAATGGTTTTCGAGGGGTATCAATTTCAACTGTTACCCTCCCAAACAGGCACTATTTATTTTATTATACTGAATATCTTAATTTTAGAGAATATTTTTACTGCTTTTATATAAAAATGACGTGAATTCGTACGCACGAACCGTATGCGCATAATTTACGCGCATGTAACAATTCGTTGTGTTACCCGTTGCTAAGTGTGTTGCTAACGCAGAGGGTAATAGAACGGATTATCAACTGCGTCTAAACCAATCAGATTTCAGTATTTAACATTAAAGTATAATAATAAAATTTGTCTGCTTGATCCATTGGTTTCAAAGTTTTATTTCGAAATTCGACTGCATGGTTAAGATGTTATCATGTTTCAAATTAACCACAGTATCCCTGATGAAATCAAGCATCGCCATTTCAATAAAATCTATGGTGACATGTACATCTTTGTCGGTTTACGCATTTCAAAACTATGCTGCTATCTTTTCAACGAAACAAACGAATTCAATTTTTCTCAACACAATAAGAGAAGAGATAATTTAGAATAAAATCATAAAAATAATCAATATTTGTACCTGGTATTGAAAAGAATCAATAAAAATATTTTTTACGCTAAAACATTAAATTTTTTGTTATGACGTTACATGATACGTTAGCGCAACGCCATAATTTAAAGAAATGTTTTTGATAAAATAATGACATAGAGCAAAACACGGTTATAACGAATACGCTTATGAATTTACGCTTATGGTGAAGTGATTTTAATTCTTCGTGACTTTATTAGTGAATAAATGATATAAATTTTAAATAGAACAGTTCCAACGGACACTCATAATTCACAAAACGTGTCCATATTTGTCACGTCGTAAAATTTTTAGCACTCGATAATCATATTTTTATATACTAGTAGGCTTTTCGAAATATATTATTTTATTATATAAATCAAAATGCGACGTTACCTCTCGAACAACAGGAATATTGTCGAAAACATAAAATTATAATGAAGATCCAAAAAAAGTTCTAATACTAGTTTGTTAATTGTGTTCAATTTCATGAATAGCATAAAAAAAATCTGTAAATGCACGGTGTTTTACAAGAATGCACAAAAACACGCGCAATGTAACCAAATCTACATGTATATAGAAAAAGAAGAAATATAATTGGTGATAGATCTGTCTAAGTTTACTCTTTGACCCAAGAAAAATATTAAGAATAGATTAACCTTCGCATCTCGGAGTTTCCCACTGTCCGTTTGCAAGGCACGTTACATTCTTTTTGCCCACTGCAACTGTTCCTTGGGGGCAGGTGAAGTTCCTGCTCTCTCCAACGTTACCGTGTGTTTCGTCTGCGGTGTCCATGGAAACAGTTGGATATATGATACCGGTACTGTATTCGATGTAAGGTGGAGGTACCTTCCCAACACATCCTGTTGATATTCATATAAACTTGCAAACTTACGACTCATTGTTCCACTACAACAATGCGTGATTTTAATGTAACAGTGGTCGTTATTTCGGCCCTCTAATTATCCCGGATTATCACGAGATACTAGAGATCATTATCATTAACGAACAGCAACGATATTTCAGATGTTAAAATGACTTGGATTGATCTTATTATATTTAATGAATTAAAACAAATAACAAAAATAATTTAAGTAAGCAACAAAATGCAAGGGAAATGTAGTGGATTATAAATATATTTACCTAGCACAGATTCGACGATGCTGACTTTATAATGTTAATAATTAGATTAAATAAATAGATAAAAAAGAGACAAACTCCTAAAGACGTCCGTTACCAAAGAGGACAAACAACCGAATGCTCCAGGGAGCGGAGAGGAAACGCCCGGTTCCCATACGATAGCACCGATTGTCAAAAATGACAACCGCGCACTTCGTCCAAGAACCAAGAGAGATAACTCTAAACAAAAAATACAATTCCACTATATTAAATTCAGTTAATGTGTGATATAACTAAAACAGCTTTCGCATTTCAATTTTAGTAATTTCGATTTTTTTTTTATCTCAGGATAACGACTTCTATATGTCGTAAAAACCAGTTTTATCTCGTCATAACATTTTTATAATTTTGTCGATATTTTTAATTCGACTTAACTTTATACCATACAATACTACTAAAGAAATTCTTTTGATAAATCCAAATCAGCTCTATATACTTCAAATTTTAGATTTAACGAATAATGTTGTATAATATTTTTGCTAAAAAATAAATAACCAGTGAGAAAAATTACACTTTGCAGTTATTTAAAGTATTCATCACAATATTGTGTACCTCAGATCATGTATGGATACTATTACAAGAGATACTTAGTAAAAATCATATAAGGACAGTTTTTTTTTATCTCACGTGATATGACACAGGTAGCCTCATTTGTTGAACGAGAGACGTGCATTTGTCCTTTGGGGCACGCCGAATTCTTGAGTTCTCCTTGGGGTGGGGCTAAATCCTAGAATGAGGAACGACACTTTTTCAGAATGAGAAATTTGTATTTGCTAGTAAAAGATGCAATAATATTTTCCGAAACAAGTTGAAGTGAATTATTAGATACAGGTGATATGGATTAGAATATATATTATCCACAGACTACCCATCACAATTACTTAAAAACTGCAAACAATCATATTCTTCAACCTCTGAAGTTGTAAACTGCATCTCAACAATAAACGTTTTGTCAAAATTCGACATCAGATTTAATTTTGTTTGGATTAAATTTAAAGTGTAACGAAATAATAAATAGAGCCAGATCTTATACGTGCTATGCTATTACCAAAGACTGGGCCAATTATAAATATAATAACACGTTTTAAATAGTATACTATAGTAGTTTTTATTCCCTTAAACATTTCTAGCAACAACAGCAAAACACTGACATATTTTTTGTCTTATGATAATTTATCTACTAGTATATTTATATCAGTTTGTAATAGCAAACTTCATTTAGATATCTCTATAGAAATCATTTATGAAGGTACAAGAACATTTTCTTTAAAAAACTCACGTTTGGGAAATATGTTCTGGAGATATAGATGAAATCTTCCGTCTCTTCGGTATTCTCCGTGACTGGGACAGTTTCGGTCTCCTGTTGTGAGTTCAGCTCACACAACAGTCGATTTCTGCTAAAATTGACCGAGAGACAATCTGCATAACCAATACACAACTTCAAACATTGCTTGTATCCTGTTGGACTGACATCTTTAAAATTAAAACCAATGAGCTTTCTTCCTGCTTTTACTGAATTAATCACCGCGTATAGTAAAAACATATTATGTAAACTTATTCCAAACATCTTGATCAGTGAAAGTAAGAAATGCACTCAGATTTTGAGTTTCTTTCCTTATCATCAATACTAAATAAAGGCATGCGCATGCGCATGTTACAAGGGAAAATGATGTGATTTTAATAAGTTATTCATATCCTGATTGCATGATTCTGAAAAGTGGGTTGTGTTTTATAAGAAATATGAATATAGAACATTTCGAAGAAAAACATGCAATTCAAGACCTCATTGCTACGAAAATGTGCAAATGTTCACCCGATGCATTTTATAGTGGTTTAAAGTAACATTTTAGTTTACAGAGAAGTTCAAAGGATAGAAGACATTTATGTCGTTAAAGACATTGTTATATCATTATATTGTTAAAGAGACCAAAGAATTTAATTTTTGTTAATTCCTGTTTTCAAAGATGCCTGATTCGTGTCTAAATAGATATATCAACAGTTTTTACCACAACAATCATTAGGTCTATATGTGATCTACATACACGGAACAATATGCCTAGTATATATGCTATCATGAATGTAATTTTCTAAGTTGATGATAGACGATTACATGAAAAATTTTTAATCTCTTTCATTGTTGATCTGTCTTGCATTGAAGATTTTTCTGTTTTGTTTCATATTTATTTTCTATAATTGTAAAAATTGATATAGTCTAATGATATTTCATAACGTTGTCTGAAAAGCGGAAAGCATATATAAAGCGCGTTACTTTTATAAAGTGTAGTATATTTGACTTGAATTTTATTAATTCCACACGTTATTTGGGGTTTACTCTTTATTTTTCTCTCATTTTATGTTAGATTTATCTAAATGTGCTGGTTCAAATATTGGCTATGAGTAATAGTTGTGGAAATGTGTTGTTATTAATTTTGGTGTACGTGTACATGTATAAGTGATTCTTTCAGTTACATCATATCGATATTCATAAACAGCAATGCATATGGCTAAATTATTCAGAGCATCTGATAGAAAAAAGGAAATGCGGGACCTAACAAATATTATCATTCTTTAGCAACGACTGTTGATGTTATTGTTTTCAACTATGCATAAACTCAAAGGTATGTTGCGCACATTATAAATTCACTAATGTTTTGAATCAGTATTTGATGGATTACTGAACAATAGAAGGTACCTGAAAAATACCTGATTGATCAAGCTCAGAAGCACACAGTCTTCACTCATATTTCCCTCTTTATGAAAATAAAAGAGAACATTGGATACAATCTAAGAGTTGATTAGAACGATGTATGTTTAGAAATACAATGTTTAAGATTTGTTTTTATCCTGAAAAAGTGCAACAATCTTTTTTTTTGGTAGAGTGTGTACACATTGTAATTAATCTGACCTTTAATGTTCTCGCGTACTTATGGTATCGAAACGTTCATGCTCTAATAAACGTAGCTAAAGTCTGAAGGATGATTATCCTGATGGCCAAGTTATCCGAAGGTTCAAAAGTACCCCGATTCATAGTTTGAATCTATTATTATTAATTAGATAAATTCAAAAGGTTCGGTAGTCAGAAAATCCAAATAGTGTAAATTCCTGACATTTTGAACCACACAAAAATATACTGACTACAAAGTATCATTCTACGTAACTATACAGTACTATATTTAGTTCTGTGCGGGCAAATTTCCGTGGCTTGCTATGTTTTAGGATAATTGAACCCCTGCTAGGGAAACGATGATGATTCTGCCCATATTAAGTGAGAACATATTAACTTCTTGGCCTAGCAATGAACTTCAAGTTGAAAGACCTTCTAAGATTATGTTATGCTACATGATGTCACGTACAAATTCATTTGAGTAAAGAAGTAATTGAAATATCTCAATCATATGAAATGTATTGTGATTGGTATCATATCTTTACTTTCCTCGGCAAAAACGTTATTAGTCGTTGGTATTTTGTACGTACAAATTTGACAATTGAATTTGACTTTGTTCTAACCGTAAAGTCTATGCTGTATTAAACTGCAGCAGTAATCACTGATTTTATATTGCTTTATTATCAAGCTTTCATTTTAAGTAGGAAATCACAAAATCTAAAGAAAATATGTAAAATGGTCAACTTCTGGAAATCTTTTTAATCTAAATCATGCTGTTTCCAATATGCAGGAAAAGATTGCTGTTTTATCTAAAATTCCGAGAATTTTTCATTACAGTCATCTACATCATTTGGGATTAATTGTGATTGATTTACGTGGACTGGTACATTTGAAATCAATATTTCATACAAAAACATATCTTAATTTACTAAAAGTTTAGAAAACTCTCTGATATCTAAAATTCCGAGAATTTTTCATTACTGTCATCTACATCATTTGGGATTAATTTTGATTGATTTACACGGACTGGTACATTTGAAATTAATATTTTGTACAAAAAACATATCTTATTTTACTAAAAGTTTAGAAAACTCTGATATCTAAAAATTCCGAGAATTTTTCATTACAGACATCTCCATCATTTGGGACCAATTTTGAACGATTTACACGGACTGGTACATTTGAAATTAATATTTCATACAAAAATCTTATCTTTTTCACTAAAAATTCAGGCAATTCTTATATTGCTACTCCCTGCACCAATTTAGATTAATTGACACGGAATGGTACATTATGGCATGAATATTTTAGAGAGAAAAACATTGTGTTTTACTTAAAATTTCGATGATTCTTAATTACAATCTCCTGCAACAACTGTGATGATTTAATGGAAAGGTACAACAGTAAAAATTTTGAAAAAAAAATACTCATTGCAATTCTTTCATCTTTTTGATTTACATGGAATGGTACGCCGGCGTCGTATGAAATTATTATCTAATAAAGAAAACATAATTGGAAATTGATTTCGATTGATGAAAACGAAATGGTACATTACGGTATGAATATTTTAAACGACTTCTCAACGCACTTTGAAAAAAATAATTGGACAAATTTTTTTAAAGAGTGCGTCATGAAGGTACATCAACATTTTTTAGTATTGAGACACTTAACAAACTTTGAAAAAATATGTTTAAATTACAAATTCTGGAATTAAATTCCTTATTTGTTAATGGCATGATGATTTGTTAACACTAATGAATCTAATTTACCGTTTTTAAAAACAGAGATAGGGGTGGGGGTGAACCAAAGATACAGGTCAACTAGACACGATCTCGTTGCGAGCAACGAGGAGGTCTTCCGTCTGATTTTAGAATTTGAGATACATGTTCGATCTTGATTTTGCTATTTAACAGCTAAACATGATTTAGAATAGAAAAACGGGGTCTACATTCTAAGGGCCAGATACTATTTTGTTTCAGGGATAAGAGCTTTGTTCAAAAAGTGTTTAGAAATTCGTTACCGTTCTTGAGATATCTGAGAAAAAAATTTTTTAGGGGCCAGTCCCTTACCTCCTTATTGGAGTCGCTGAACCAAATTTTGAAGGTTGCGTTTTGTATAGTACATTATTTTGAGCATCTTTTCTTCTACACTGCATTTCAAAATATTTTCCTTTTTGAGATATAGCTTGTCATAGTTTATGGACTCATCACCCCTAAAAAATCCTTATTCCATAACACATGAATAAATCATTACAGTACTTGGATACAGAACTGTGAGATAATCATATTTGCTTCTATAACCGTTCACAAAATATCCCTCAGTAAAGGGCTACAAATAAAAGACTTTAGAGCCCTTTGGTCCCCTAATTTTAGGGGTCAGCCCCTTTTTCTTGATATAAAAAAAAAGGTCATTTAAATCTCAACACATTTTGTTCAACAACTGTTTAGAAATTCGTTACCGTTCTTGAGATATATGGGAAAGAACATTTTAGGGGCCGATCCCTTAACTCCTTATAGGGGCCATTTAACGACATTTTGAAAATTGCATCTGATTAAGTTCATCATTCTGAGCATCTTTTCTTCTATACTGCATTTTAAAATATTTTTCCTTTCTGTGATATAAGTGATCAAAATTCTGGACTTTTGGCCCCTAAAAACCCCTAATTACGTAACACATGATAACATCATTACATTGCTTATATACATAACTGTAAAATAAACATATTTGCTTCTATAACTGTTCACAAAATACCCCTCAGTAAAGAGCTACAGATGAAAGACTTTAGAGCCCTTTAGTCCCCTAATATTAGGGGCCAGTCCCTTTTTCTTGATATCAAATGAAAGGTCTTGTAAATATACACTTTTTTGCATTACATGTGTTAACAAAATATTTTTCAGAAAAGAGATAAACTAAGAAAACCATGAAAAATTACGACGTTTTTTTAGTCTCAATTTTCGGGACCAGTCGAGCTTTAACGCCTTTTGAGCATAACAAATATAAATGCCAAATTGCACATCTACAATCTCTTGTCTACAATCCCTGAAAGTTTGAATTCAATATCTTTTACCGTTTAGGAGGAGATCCCTGGACAAGCCGACCCTCTGAAAATCGCTAAAACGTCATTTTCTCAAGAACGGAAATGACGTCATCAAAATAAAAAAATGTATATTAAGTTCGGACTAATATCTATTAGATCTGAAAGTTTCACGAAAATCGGTTCAGCCATTTCCGAGAAATCGCCTGCACAAATTTTGTAAGAAAAAAAAAATAATAATAATAGGGAAAAAGAAACCGAACGAAAACAATAAGGTCTTCCGTTGGAAAACGGAAGACCTTAATTACCAATACAATGTACTTCATTTTATTGATTACAGGAAAAATGTCCCCTACCCCTCTTTTTTCCTTCCAAAACATATATGATATTCAGCAGCTTAGAATAAATGTATAAAATCACGAAAAATACGCTTTGTTGTAAATTAAGTACAGAGATATGGGAAAAAAATGAGCTGGTCAATCAATAATTTCTCCAATGGTATGTTAAACAATCCATAAGTGTTTCAACATAGTCCCTCATTTCAAATGCTAATCAAATTAATCACTTCATTATAAAAATGTACGTTGACAAACATCAAAATATTATAAACTTAAAAATAAGCATTAGGATGTGAGGTTTTTTTTCTGCACTGATCCTTTAAAAGATCATATTGTTTTTTATTACAATAACTAATGTATCCTTTTATCTCACATCATGTTTGTTTAAAAGCATATGCAATTTAAGACAGTTGAGATATGTTATACATTATCTCCATATCTCCATTATCAATAAAAAAAATTAAATAATTTTCGTTTCTGGCACACAGCACATTTTTTTTTAAGGATCAGTGCAGAAGAAAAACTCACACCCTAATACTTATTTTTAAGTCTATAATAATTTAATGTTTGTCAATGTACATGTAATTATTTTTATAACGACGTAATTCAAGCACCGATCCTTAAGAATCACTTCATTTTGTGTGTTAATATCTACGATACCAACGCAGTTTGAAAAAAAATCAAAGTGCATAGACTTGGTCCAAAAAAATTAACGCACTTTAAAAAATTTTCAAAGTGCGTAAACAGATACTCGGTGACCATTTATAAGCTATAAGTGAAACTGACATTTCATCATACATTGTATATGTATTTTTAATAAATAAATATTATATAATTTATTAACGTACTCTATATATTACTGTATGAGTCAGCTATTGTTACAACATTGATTAAGTTACTTTATCTCTGCACTGTATATACTATTAAAACACATTAGTACGTTACTAACTTATATAAAACAATTATTCTGCCTTGAATAATTACACAAAGAGCTCAGGAAATCTGAATGTCTGAGAATACATGTAGCTAATGTATTACATTTACTAGTAATTTTAAATATGACTGTCAAATCGGATGATTATATAATATAACTATTATGGACATCATTGTACAATAAATGTGTGGCTATAAGGACCCATGTCAAGTGACATCGACCGAAGACGCAGGAAAGTGATATTGACCTCGCAAGCTAAGTCTATATAGCTTTATCCAATATCACTTGATATGGGTCTTTATAACTACCTATCAACATACAAAGCAGTCCATAAATAGATGAAATTACAGAGTGCTGTGGTTTACATTTATTACGGTTCA
The DNA here is from genome assembly GCF_963853765.1 of Magallana gigas. Classification (NCBI taxonomy): domain Eukaryota; kingdom Metazoa; phylum Mollusca; class Bivalvia; order Ostreida; family Ostreidae; genus Magallana; species Magallana gigas. Next base: position 34,305,210 of record NC_088858.1, read on the forward strand.
AAGACACGGTCTCTTTTACATAAAAATTGTTTTGACATTGCATGTGCATAACACGACGTCACAATTTTTCCCTTTGAAAAAGCTTGACTAAAAATAGAGAAAAAGTCAACTTAGAGCTGGTTAATTACCATAAAATTTCAGATTTGACAACTTTTAAATGTGTTTAATTCAATTCTTTAAAAATATCAAAATGTGTAAAATAATGCCATAAGGACCGTTTTTGCATGCACACCTCACAGTCTACTCAATATTTAGGTTCATGAACCCTGGGGAGCATTCATTTTTGTCCGCAAGAGAGACGACTCTTGAAAACGTGCATTGAATATACTTCGTTTCTTAGTCTTATTGATAAAGATAAATATATTAAGAAAAGTTTTAAAATTATTTAAATTATACATAATAAATATAACAATAAGTAAAAGGCAAGAAAATGCATGAAAGAAGTACATGATAAAATTTGATAGGCTGGAAATATTAAGTGCATATTGTTTTTAAGTACATGTAAAAATCTACACAACTACATACCATTAATACACTGTATTATGTAAATTGAAAAAAATACACAGGTTGTAAGAGTTCTTTTTTTTAAATGAATTAGAAAATAATGACATTGCATATATCATTAAAAAATATCAAAAGTTATAGACATGCAGTTCAACATCAATTAATATAATAAAGGGATATACTATACTGCACAGCAATTTAGGATATAAATGAATGTCATTTTTCATATGAAAGATAATTAACTAAAGATCACTAGACTCGTTTAAAAAACTCCATACCATTTAAAAAATGAGAAGGTTGCAGAGGGCCTATTTGTATCTAGTTTCATATAATGAAAATAAATTAATGACCCTACATACATCATTCTGAGAAAAAAACCAGACATGCTGTTAAAGAAAATTAAAGTGATAAATAACAGGGATCGATAGGATCATTATATAGTATAGCAGTTTTAGATGTAAACGGTAAAAAAAATTCAATGGATTGGAAATCTAAAAGAATATTTTGTTAAAAATCAATCTGATTGCACATACAAGTACTCTGAAGTTGACATCAAAAGATGTTTAAGTTTCTGATAGACAACATCTATGTAGTTTTTGGAAATCAAGTCTTCCAACAATCTGTTGACATTCCCATGGATACCAATTGTGTCCCATTGTTAACAGATCTATTTTTGTATTCTTATGAAGCAGAATTTATTAAAAAATAAATGAAAATATCAAATCACTCGCTGTGGCCTTCAACTCAACATTAAGGTATATCGACGACGAATTAACAATTTACAATTGTTATTTCCATACTTACGTCGACTCGATATATCCCAGTGAACTTGAAATAAAAGATACTCCAGAGTCTGCGTCATCTGTTTCATATTTGGATATTTTACTGGAAATGGACATTGATGGTAACCTTACAACAAAAGTTTATGATAAACGTTATGACTTCAATTTTTCTATGGTTAACTTTCCTTACTTATATTGCAATATTCCTTCATCAACTAAATATGGTGTTTTAGTCTCAGTTGATTCGATGCACAAGGGCATGCTCTTCGTATGAACAGTTTTTAGGCAAAGCAAGCTACTGACAAACAAGTTGATAAAACAGGACCATCAACTGTCTCTTTTGAAGTCATCTTTTCGTAAGTTCTATGGTCAATACAACGACCTTGTCACCAAACACAATCTTACACTGGGTCGCATGCTGACTGACGTTTTTCATACTATGTAATTGCTAGACCATAATTAATCACCTAATTGTCTACGGAGTTTACCGTCCGTTTTTTCGCCCGATTACGAAAAAAAGCACACGGCGGGTGTGAACGGTCAGCAGAGGATGCTTACTCCTCCTAGGCACATGATTCTACCTCTATCTATTTGGAGGTCCGTGTTGCTCTGCTTTGAATTTGTATTTCGTTTTATGAATTATTGCGATGGTTGACGGTTTGTTATTGTCATTTTTTCATTTGTTTCCAATCATTTGAATAAAGGAAAATAACTATTATATTTTTATTTCTTTTTTAACTAAATTTAAATTATATTCTTTAAAAATATAAATATTTGAATATTTTTCTTTAAATTTCTTCTGTTCATGAATAAGACCTTTACATTTATCATCACTCTTTAAGATTAATTTATATATATTATGTCAACTTAAGCTTCCCTTTGTAACTGAGTATTTTTGTTTGTTTGTATACAAGAGTATATTTAAAAACTTGTATAAAATAGTAGTGCTAAATTTCAATTAAATTAAGATAACTGTTTCAAAAAATGTTGCATGTATATAGATATGTTATATAAAACAAGAGATGTTTTTGAAACATTTATGCCCCTCTCCAATGGAAACATCAAACAAGAGGCCCATGGGCCACATCGCTCACCTGAGGAACAATAGGTATGATAAAGTCAGCTTAATGGAGTCTTAATACAAACAATCTGGACAATGTACAATAATACATGTAGATCCTGTATAAATAAAATTCATTTTTCCCCCTTGGAACTCGGATAGCCCTGATTGCTGCCAATATTTACAAGAGCAGACTTTAATCACCGCTCCTGCACATATATAGGGACTCAATGTTACGCAGGGAGGGATGACCGCACACCTACGCAACTCAACAGGTACCAACGTTAATGCAAGCAGGGATGACCGAACACTTGCGCCAACAGCTCAACCTAACACAAGCAGGGAGTGCCACACACTTGTGCTAGAAAGGCCTGAACACCAGCAGGGATGACCATACAAAGCACCACCGCCGCAACCACCACCAATACAAGCAGGTATGACTGCACACTTGTATTAATGCGATACAGGGCAGGAATGACCGCACACTCTGTATCGAAGATTAGATAGAGCAGGGATGTCCACACACTCAATCTATTAGTACCTGTTCAAATTTAACCCCAAACAGTCGCTCATCATAATGCTATAGACACTGTCCCTATATATGTGCCGGCCTAAAATAATTCATAGTATCTAAAAATTGGAAATAAAAAATAAACAAACTAATCCGGCCTAACCCAAAACTTCTTATGCAGAACAATTTATATACATTGAATTTTTATTATTGTATAAAAATAATCATCACAATAATTGGTTAACAGTGGATGCATTAATTAAAATAACCAAAAATCAATAAATCAAGGGCAATAACTCAATACAGTAATACAAAAAGATTCTAATGAAAAAATAGCTGCCAGCTTCAATTTTATAGTCATATCAAATGTTGAGTATTGCAGTTCTCAAAAAGATCCTTTACAATTGTTTATATATGGGATATTTAGCTACATCAAACTCTGAACCTTCTTGTGAGGCCAAAGAATTGTCCTGGGGCCAAAGTCTTAACAATTATAAAGAATCATCTTGCTGATTAGTTTCTGAGAAGAAGATTTTTAAAGATTTACTCTATATATTCCTATGTAAAACTTTAACACCCCCCCCCCCATGTGGCCTCACCCTACCCCCAGGGATCATGATTTTCACAACTTTGAATCTACACTACCTGAGGACACTTCCACACAAGTTTCAGTTTTCCTGGCTGATTAGTTTCTGAGAAGAAGATTTATAAATATTTACTCTATATATTCCTATGTAAAATTTTGACCCCCCATTGTGCCCCACCCTACCCCCAGGGATCATGATTTTCACAACTTTGAATCTACACTACCTGAGGATATTTCCACACAAGTTTCAGCTTTTCTGGCTGATTAGTTTCTGAGAAGAAGATTTTTAAAGATTTACTCTGTATATTCCTATGTAAAATTTCGACCCCCCATTGTGGCCCCACCCTACCCCCCGGGGTCATGATTTTCACAACTTTGAATCTACACTACCTGAGGATGCTTCCACACAAGTTTCAGCTTTCCTGGCTGTTTAGTTTCTGAGAAGAAGATTTTTAAAGATTTACTCTGTATATTCCTATGTAAAACTTCGACCCCCAGTTGTGGCCCCACCCTACCCCGGGGGTCATGAATTTCACAACTTTGAATCTACACTACCTGAGGATGCTTCCACACAAGTTTCAGCTTTCCTGGCTTTCTGGTTCTTGAGAAGAAGATTTTTTAAAATTTCTCGAAATTTTTCATTAATTTCTAATTATCTCCCCTTGAAAACGGATGTGGTCCTTAATTTTCACAACTTTGAATCCCCTTTGCCTAAGGATGATTTGTGCCAAGTTTGGTTTAAATTGGCCTAGTAGTTCTTGAGAAGATGTCGAAAATGTGAAAAGTTTACGGACGGACAGACGGACAGACAGACAGACGGACGACAGACAAAATGTGATCAGAATAGCTCACTTGAGCTTTCAGCTCAGGTGAGCTAAAAAGATAATGAACAGAAAATAATTAGAATATTTCTAAATCAAAGGGGCATAGCTCTGTCGAAATTGCTTGATTGTAATCAAAATCTAACTTGACCTAGACATTATTATGATTGATCTGTATACCAAATTTCATTTCAATATGTGCAATCTCCGCAAAGAAAATGAACGGAATCTGCAAATGAGTAGAATTTTTTAAAGTGAAAGGGGCTGTCTAATATTTCTCGATCGTACCAAAAATCAAAATTGAGCTAGATATTATTATGATTAATCAGTATTCTAAATCCCATTTCAGTACGTGCAACCTCTGCGAGTGCACTCAATAAAATGTTTGCTGGTATTTATTATCTAGTAAACACTTAATGTTAAAACAATTCATCCAGTAACATTTAACATGCCCATATCTTTTTTATGTAACATAAATTAGAATGTTATGAATGATGTGTTTAGAACAAATCATTCTGTGATTGGCTCCATATATCTTTAAAAGATGGCACTGTGAGTTGCTAAAAAGGCAGAATAAGGTTCCATCCTAATCCTTATTCATTCCATTCAAGAAATATTCATTAATGTCATGGTCTGAAAACTAAAATAAAATTAAACATAAAGCGTTCTCTTAACACTTTATGTTTATTCTTTTGATTCTCTTAATCAACTTTCGCATAAAATTGTGCATTCATTACACACTTATATATTCAATGCAGTTATTTTAAGAATGTGCTATAAAGTGATCCTGACGATGTAATCTATCCTAATATTGTATATATGACATTATTTTGCCACTAATTTTGAACCCAGCTCGCAGTTTATCTTTTTGTTATATATACAAGGTAAAAAAACAGTTGCATCATAAGCATGTACTTTCAGCAATTTTAAAAACCACCAAAAATTTCAGTCTTACAAAACACTTCAAATTTTTCAAATGATTTTACAATTAAAATATGTACTAATACAGCAGTAAGTCAAACGTGATATTGCTTTTTAAAGCAATATAACTTACACAACAAAATCAGGAAACCTGGGTCAATCAATCTGCACACACGTAAAAATTTAATGAATCGAATAGTTCAAACAGAATCACCAGAAACCGTCTGTCTTTGTTACCAACTGGTGTAACTTCAAAGACATTCAGTTTTCCAATGGACAGAAAGATTTCAATTATATTGAACAAGGTCAAAGTCAGAAACACTTATGAAACACATTAATGTCTGTATGAGTTGCAACTATCAACATTCTATGAACACTTAAATAAGATTGAGTCAATAACAAAAACTAATCTGAAAGCATAAAAAATTCATGGAATTTCTGCAAACCCTTTCTCTCTATCTATCTAATTATCAACATTCTATGAACACCAAAATAAGACTGAGTCAATAACAAAAACTAATCTGAAAGCATAAAAAATTCATGGAATTTCTGCAAACCCTTTCTCTCAGAGAGTGTAAAAGACATTTCGTTATGTTAATTAAATTTTCGAACTCCTGGCATTCCTTTCGGAGGTTTCCTCCACTTCAAATACCGATAATCCATGTTGCAACAAGATGCCCATACAATGACCTTGCTTGGCTTTCAATCAGCTTATACTAAATATATCTACATATTGAGGACAAGTTGTAAGTTAAAAACATGACAAAGAAGTACCTTCTGGGCTTCAACAGATTTAACTGGGTCATTAGCAGTATCAAATTGACAATATTTTAATATTTTTTATATTCGTGATCTTCAGATCATCTGGAGACAGCAGGTAAACCTGGAGATTAGACAATATCATTACAAAGCCAAATGCTGTCATTGTGAAAACAAAAGGTGTGTCCCAGATTATACTTTCTTATGGGGCATATGCGGTATCTGAGACATAGGTCAAAACATTAACATGACAACAGCCATAACAAATCATTAAGTGGGTAATGACTTATAACTATAAAATTTGTAATGGCCTTCATGGTCTCTCTCTTTCTCTCTCTCTTTTTCTCTCTCTCAACATCTTTGTCAGCAACATTGCTATTGCATTATTGAAATATATATATGGTTCATGGAAGTAAGGCAATCAATAATAATTACACTGTATTACCAATCTCTCTCTCTCCCCCTCTCTCTCTCTCATACTCTCCATTGTATAATGTCATACTTATATAACAAACGCAGACCCTTGATTCATAAACACTCTCATCGTTAATTTATAATTAAGACAAAAATTTAACAGTTTAAAAGAGATACATGTATCAAAACTGAATGTACGTGTCGAGGAAATTCTGTATGGAAATGACTGAAGGCATGATTGACACAAAAACAAAAAAAAAACCTTTTAAAAAATATTCTAGGAAAAATATACAATTTTTTAAACATATACTTGTTACCAATATGTGGAAAAACTGACTATAATACACTTGTTTACACTTTTTATACCAAAACATGTCTTTCAAATCACATTTCACAACGAACATTAATTATTAACATTTTGGTAACACATGCAGTAGAATTAATGCACTGCAGATTTTTAAAAAGGTATTTATCTAGTTTAACAATATAATTGAGTATGTTTTTACCCATACATGACTACCCCTAGCACGTTTGAGATTGTTGACAATATCAAAACATACGTAATCACAGATTACAAAGCTCACCGAGACGAAACATCACCTATATGAAGCATCACCTTTATGGGACCACCTTTATTTTATTATATGAAATCATAGTTAAAGATCTTGGGTATATATGGATACTGTTTTGACAATATCGTATTACTATATCATATGTTAACAAAATTGTATGATAATCATTTGTTCATTTCATACGGTATTACTGTAAACATATTTCATTTGGCTATGTATTCTATTAAGCGTTTTATGCGGAATGCTGCTTCCGCTAAATCAAGTACATCGCTAAATGCCATGCATATATGTATGAGAATAGTCACGTTCAGGATTACACTAATTCATTTCAACGCTTATTTGCTCAAAAACTATTTTCCACCAAATATCGTACACGCCAAATATAATATGTTTTCAGTATAAGATCAATGTTTATCAATACAATAATATAAAATACGAAATTGCATCCTATGATGCATAAAATATATATCATATTACACAATAAAATGCTGTAATAAATAATGATGCAATATGATATTGTAACATAATTATGATATGACATTGTATCTTGTTATACATTATTGTATTTGATCACATAATTCAATATCATAATATATGATACAAAATAGTATTATGATACAATATCATATATCATATTATATCACAATATTTTAACAAATGATATTATATTGTATAATATAGTATAATGATAGTGTATCATATTTGATACATACTATGATATTGTATCATATGATACAATATAATTTGATAAAATATTTTGCAATGTCATATTAAACAATAACCTGTGATAAAATACTATATAATACAATATCATATCATACAATATTGTATCGTAATAAACAATATTATTCATAACATTATCATATACAATATCATATCATAATGAGAAAAAAAAAGATACAATATCATATCATATAACTTTTTTTTACAGTATAATATATGATATAATATTGAACCAATAAAACAATGTTTCATATTAACGATACTATATCATAGGAATCATGTTTTATCATTTAACAATAAACAAATCTATCAAGCAGGTTTGAGTGAGGATGGAGCTTTTTTTAACATCCTTCATAATGGAAATCAGGTTCTGCATCTGAAGCTACCACTGCCATTCATTTATTTTATAGTTAAATCAACAATGCAAGCTATTATCTATAAAAGATGTTACCTGTTTCAAAAACTAAACCTCATTCAGCAGGCGAATGCTATAGCTCAGATTCAGCATTCAAGCCTGACAGGTGCATCAGTACCATGAGACACATCATCTATGCAAGTTTGGTGAAGTAAGGAACAGCAAAACCATGATAACTAAGTAAAATCATCAGAGAGCACCTGCTCCAAAAACTTAAACCCACACTTAAAACCTTAATCTCCTCCAGCATCCGACACCTGTGGGTCAGATCATAAGACGCACCATCCATGAAAGTTTTGTGAAATTAGTACCAGTAATTACTAAGATATAAACATCAGAGGGCATCTGCTCCAAAAACTTTAGCAGCTCTAAAAATCTTAACCTCACCCAGAATCCGAAATCTATTGATCAGATTCAGCATTCAAGCCTGTCAGGTGCATCAGTATCACAAAACGCACCATCCATGCAAGTTTGGTGAAGTTAGGACTAGTAGTAACTTAGAAATTGCTATCAATTTTAATTTATGCAAATTTGAGAAATACATGTATAACAATAGCTGTGTCTAATGTTTTGCGTATGCATGATGCAATAGGCCTGAAGGCAACGGATGAACTTTTTTGAGAACAGATCTAGTACAATCACTAGAGTTAGCTACGTAGTTTGATTTACCTACACTGCTCAAACTTTATTTACCTACCTGAACATGGGTATGAGCGATTACTGTGACACGCAAAATTCACAAAAATTAGCTAGACATAGTTTCACACTTGATAAATTAGGTTTATCGACTGTTAACTATTTTAGTTTTACACTTCTGACACATAAATGATCGCGTTAACTATGGTTCACATATGTGAAATATAGATTGACGGCATTCCATAGAGTTTCACAGATGATAAACTAGGTTTATCGACTGTAAATTATAGTTTACAGACGCTAAACTATAGTTAACAATAGTTTATTGTTAACTATAGTTTATAAACCGTAAACTATAGTTAATTATTCGTAAACTATAATAAACGATCCGTTAGCTATAGTTTTGATCTGCAAAACCACATTTAACTGCTGTTAACGATAATCTAAGTTTATCCGTCTGCAAATAACGTTAACGATCGATTTTGCTGATAAATATAGATTCACATCTGTAAACTATAATTTGCATTCGTTCACTATGATTAAGAGTTGTTAAAAGTACATGTAGTTTCACACTCCTGAAACTATATTTATCAGATAAACTATGTTTTTCAATCGCAAATGGTTGTTTTAAGTGTTGATTCTAGTTTTACACTTCTAAAACATAGGTGATTGCGTTAACGATGGTTTACAGATGTAACATATAGATTATCGTCGTTATAAACTATAGTTTTCTGTCCATAAACTATAGTTTACAACCGTTAAATGTAGTTTATCGACTGTAAAACTATGATTCGCTCATTTTTGTGAATTTGTCGTGCCATAGATTACATTGTGCTGAATTTTTACCAATCAATTAACAAATTAACCAGAACTGTTCTTCATTGTTATTCCATTCACGAAGTAACTGTTTGGTAACACATACAAAGTTTTACATAGCCCCAAAACTTCTAAAATTTACTGCATTTGCGCAAGCAGAGTAACATTTTCAAGTGTGATATTTTCATGAATTGTTTTCCGATTAGTCTAAAGTTGAATATTATTGCTGTACCTGTTTAGGACAAAACTATGTTTGAAACGCTTCAGGTAGGTTAATAAAGCTATTTAAGTAAACCAAGATGCATGCATGGTTAAATAAAGTGATTGTACTGGACCTGAAGAAAATCACCAAAAGTCTTTCCACGGCATGCTTTACGCCGGTATTTTCTACCTGAGCCGACATTACCCTTAAATCTAAATAAATTGCACGCATTTGCCACATGTTCATCCTTTAAAAGAACACAAAATTGTTATGAACCCGAGAAACCTTTCTCGTCGTCAACAAAAGTCAACAAGTGCTTTTCAATCAAAAAGAGTTTTCAAAGGGCAGTAACTCTGTCACTCTTCGCAAGAGCGCGTTATTTATGCTATTTGTGGAAGAGCTGTGATATTTTTCATGTTAGGTACAATGACACATCTTACTACTGTAGTTATTTTCTAAGGCACTCTTTCATTTTTATTTCTTCGTTACATGTAGTTCATTCCAGTAAGGGGGTGTTTACTAAACACTTAATTTGCTGAAGCTAGTATATATGTCTGACTCCACCTGTTGAGGGAGTCTTATACACAATCTTTATTCAACAATCAAGTCACATGCGGGCCAAAAATGTAAAAAAAAATTAACTGACTTAATCATGCCATAAACTGATCAAAACAGTTGTCAAAAGATACAAAAGCAGTAAATGTATGTTTTTTAAATAAAATTTATATGCATATTGATCGGGGTATACTCTCTGTGTCCACTCTGGATTTATTTTGGGTTTACTCTAGATTTACTCTGGGTCCACTCTAGTAAACTTGGAGTAAACCCTGAGTAAACCCAGCGTAAATCCAGAAAGTAAACCCAGTGTTTAGTCTGGGTTTACCTTCTGTTAGGTTTGGTCTGATCGGTACTGTATATGCATATTGCGCATACAGGTACAGAACATTTAAAACTGCGCCGCTGCAGATTTAAAAAAAATCTTTAAAAATAATATTTAAAATATTTACAACCATTCGTTGCACAAGGTTAAACCTTGCAAATTTGAGTTGTACTGTTGTAGCTTTGTCTCAAAACAGGGAACCCTATTCTTAAAATAGCCGATACCAACCGCTCGGTCTGATACCAGGGCCAAGATCAAAGCAACTGCGTGATATTCTATGTGTATCAGTCGGCAAGAGATACACTGTATACGTGTACAATGAAGCTGCTATAGAGATGTATGTCACATTCCCCACAGAGTGTTGTGACTTGACATATAATCTTTTCTATGAAAATTTAATGTCAATGTGCCTCCATACACACAGGAATTCTAAGTATAGACTGGATTTTTGTAATAATTTGAAGTTGTTCTTTTTTTAAAATATGAACAAGTTAAAGACGTGTTAATATTTATTACAAGATTGAAACTACCCACATATGATTTTTTATTTACATAAAGAAAAATTTTAGTACATCACTGCATGCATATAAATAAAAAAAAAACTAAGAGCTTATCAATTGCTGTATACATATGCACCTTTTCTGGGTCGCTGACACGGGGAGGGGGGGTTACAGTTTTAAAAAAATCTTTTAATCAATGTCATTCTAACATCACATGTATTGTAAGTTTTATTCCTATGTAATTGGCCTTTCATCCTTCCCTTGAACTTTTTAAAATTATAAACCTACGTTAGATTAACTTGCTTGTACATAGTAACAGTACGTGGATCCAGCTAGAAAAGAAAATTACGTCGGAGTGATATCGATACTTTGGTTTGCCGGAGGATCCGAGGCCTATCATTAGTTATTTTATGTGTATTTAATTATACTCTGTCTCGAGTTTTTGCTTCCATCACTTTTCGCTTGATATTTCGATAATAACAAATACCTTTGTACTCAAACTACGTTCATCCACTAATATGAAAACTGTCCAGATCATCTGTTTTGAAACACCTCCTTTACCGCTTCAGGTTTCAATACACATACCAAAATAGAAAGTCTACGGGGATTTTGCATTACATCAGCCATTAATAAGCCCCGATGATAACGTTGAAAATTGCGCGAGGTGTCCCGAGTACTTCCGAATGGAGAAAAGATGTAAACATTTACCATTATAGATCTCCGTAAGAAATTTGTTTTCGTTCCTGTAAACATTAATGATTGAAAAGGGATAATTTTTCAATGAAGATATCTTGGATATTTTCCATTTCATCGATTTCAACTGTACTTCTTTCACAGGTATGTGTATTTTTATTAAAAATAATCAAAAAGTAATGGAAGCAAAAATTTGGGACATACTGGAGTTTTAATTTTCCAGGGTGGGTCCCCGGCCTTCTCTACCCCCCCCCCCTCCCCCGAATTGTGCTTGATCGAATTATGCCAACAATGTACAAATATATGTACATCACCCGAGAGTTAGACAGGATACATATTCCTATGTTGGAATTTGGGTCGTAGGTACGGTTCGAATATACATGACATAAAAATGCATTCATATCTACTACTTATAATGCCTCCTGTGAGATTGTCTCTCTATTGTCACTGTAAAGTCACAACACTCAATAATGGTGTTCAAACTCTTTACTGAATATCATCACGTGACAAGATGCTTACATCACAGATAACCATCTGATACAGACTGTCGCTTATGTCAATAAACAAATTATAATGCAATAACATAACATCTCCCCTTTCAAAAAATCTTTTCCATTCCTGAAAAGATTACTAATATTGAACTAAAAAAACAAAAACATGTCCATTTATAAACATGTATGAATCAACCATTTAACAGTTTATTTACAAATGAAATCCTCCAGATGTTTTGGTCGTCTCAGTGTTCGCTGTGGTCTGGGTTCTCTGTGTGGAGTGGCAGCATTTTCATGCAGGTTGGGTTTCGCAGGTGTGGTGTTTGGCGGATCGGGTTCTGAATGACTCTGTGGTGGTGCGTCATACATTGCTTCAGAATGATCAGAGACGTCAGACGGCAAAGTGGTTTCTCTGGTCTTCAGAAGTTGTCTGCGATTTCTGCGGTATAGTTGATTGTCACCCATGCGGACTACGTAAGATCTGTCTGCAAGTTTCTGGTCTACTATGGCTGGCTCCCACTGTTTCGAATCTTTCTGTACGCGAACTATTTCACCTTTGTTGACGTTGGGTAACGTTGCTGAATGACGATCATAGTAGTACTTTTGTTTCTCCTGGCGGGCAATAAGTTGAGGTTTGCAGGATTCAACAGCTTTCGAATTCAACAAGTCAGCTGTGATTGGTAACTTTGTACGCAACTGTCTGTTCATGAGTAGCTGCGATGGTGATAGTCCTATTCCGTCAATCGGTGATGCGCGGTAGTTCATAAGACTGGTGTAGATGTCGCCTCCGGATTCGTCAGCTTTTCTGAGCAGGTTCTTGACAGTCTGAACACATCTCTCCGCCTGGCCATTCGATTGCGGGTATCTGGGACTTGAAGTGGTGTGAATGAAATCCCACTCAGTTGCGAATTTCTTGAATGCATAACTCGAAAACTGAGGTCCATTATCCGTAAATAGTTCTGTCGGAATGCCATGACGAGCAAACAGAGATTTGAAACATGTGATTGTTTGTGCACTGGTAGTTGGCGACATACGGACAATTTCTGGAAATTTGGAGTAGTAGTCAACACACAGGAGGTATTCAGAGCCTTTAAACTGGAACATATCTGCAGCGACTTTTGACCATGGACGTGAGGGCATCTCCTGTGATATCAAAGGTTCCTTGCAGTTGGAATTCCTGTACTTGTTACAAACTGCACATTGTCCTATAAAGTCTTCAATGTCCTGGTTCATTTTAGGCCAAAACAACAGCTCTCGTGCTCTTGTCTGTGTTTTCACTATGCCCATGTGTGCTTCATGTAACTTATTGAGCATTTCCTTTTTCAAGCTGATTGGCACCATGAGTCGTTGGCCTTTGTATAAAAGTCCATCGATGGCAGTGATTTCATCACGGTAGTTCCAATACTGTAAGATGTTCAATGGAACACTTGATCTGTCGACTGGCCAACCAATCAAAACGGTATTTTTCAGCGTTTGTAATGTCTCATCAGCAGCAGTCGCCTCTTTGAGTTGCTGTAGTTTTGCTGGAGACACAGGAAGTTGTGCCTCAATTGAATCAACGTCGATCTCATCGTCGACTAGAATCTCAGGAGTCTCTTGCAGGTAAGATCGACTCAATGCATCTGAAATATGCATATCCTTTCCCGGTACATACAGTAACTTCAGGTCAGCGTTGTAACTTCATAAGCATTCTTTGAAGTCTAGGCGTCGCTCGATACAGTGGTTTGTTGTAGATCGCGACAAGGGGTTTATGATCCGTCTCCACGGTCACCTTTCGGCCATAAATGTAGTGATGAAACTTCTCGCATCCATATACAATAGCTAGCATTTCACGTTCAATCTGAGCATACCTCTTCTGTGTCTCTGTTAAAGCCCTCGAACCGTATGCCACCGGATGTCCATCTTGGAGGAGGACTACGCCAAGTCCCTTGGAGCTTGCGTCACCGGAAATGGTAACAGGCTTGTGCACATCATATATACTGAGTACTGGTGTGCTTGAGACTAATTGTTTCAGTCTGTCGAAACTTTCCTGCTGAGGTGCATCCCAATGCCATTCGACGTCTTGTTGCAGGAGTGTACGAAGTGGTGCCGTCACATCAGACAAGTTCGGAATGAACTTAGCTACATATTGTACGACGCCCAAAATGCGCTTGACTCCTGACACGTCCTTTGGTGCTGGCATGTCTACTATCGCTCGTACTTTCTCAGGGTCTACCTTAATACCACTGTTCGTAATCAAATGTCCGACATACCTCACTTCGGGTACACGGAACTCCACTTTGCTTTTGTTCAACTTAAAGTTCATTTCGCGACATCTTTGTAGCATCTGTTGTACCCGGGAATCGTGTTCAGCAATGGTCTCTCCCCATACTAGGATGTCGTCTACTATGCACTCTACGCCCTTTATGTCCGGAAACATCTCTTGAACTCGTTTAGAAAACACTTCTGGTGCAGAGCTTACTCCAAATGGTAAACGCAAGTATCTGTACCGACCAAATGGGGTATTGAATGTCAACAGCTTTGAACTGGGTTCATCAAGTTTAATGTGCCAAAATCCATGGGTTGCGTCGAACTTCGAAAACACTTTGGCTTGCGGAAGGTTTTCAATCACTTCGTCGACTGTTTTTAAGTGGTAATGCTCTCTCTTAATTGCACGATTCAAGTCCTTTGGATCAATGCAAAGTCTTATCTTGTTGGGTTTACGGACTGTAACTAGACTGTGTACCCAATCGGTGGGCTCGTCTTGTCTCGCGATAACTCCTAACTGTTCCATTCTCAGAAGTTCCGTTTTCACTTTATCACGGAGTGCTACAGGGACCTTCCTCGGTGGATGAATGACTGGAGTAACGGTGTCGTCAATGTTGATGTGGTGCTTTCCAGGAAGTTCACCCAGTCCCTTGAAAACATCTTCATATGATTTCAGTAGGTTTTCCTTTGACAAGTCCTTGCTCACAGAGTGTACGCGCACAATAGATCCAATTTCTGTGCAGGCATTCTTTCCCAGAATCGCTTGAGTATTCGCATCCACTATGAAAAATGACAAGTCATACTTTTCACCTCGCACAGAACACTCCAAAGTCTTGATACCCTTCGGTGTAATTTCAGTTCCGCCATATGTAACCAACTTGACGCTTGTCTTTGTGAGGTGTTGGTCATGCAACTTTAACTTGTCAAAGACATGTTTCGGAATAATGTTAGCTTGGGCACCTGTGTCCAACTTAAAGTCTATATGGTGGTCATTAATGGTCAAGGTTTCAATCCAATCACTCTGGTCTTGATTCACTGTGTTAATCTGTACGGTTCCAATGAAAAGTTCTGTATCCTCGTACGAGTCTTCATCGTCTGGTACTCCAACAGCGTGAATTTTCTTTGAATTGTACGATGGTTCTGTCAAACAGTATTTCGCAAAATGATTCTTATTATGACAACGATGACACGTTTTTCCAAATGCAGGACATGAATCTTTCATGTGTCTTCTTCCACAATTACGACATGACCTCCCATCAGTACTGTCAGGCCTTTGATTTCCAGTTCTTTGTTTTGCATGTTTTGTATATTTACTATAATTTTGCGAGCTGACCTTTCGTCCACTTTTAGACTGACTTATCGCCGCTACTGTTTGTTCTTCACTACCTTTCAGGGACTTTAACTGTTTTGTACTCATTTCCTGAGCCCTACACACATCGATAGCTTTCGCCAATGTCAAATCCGATTCTCTGAGTAAACGTGCACGACACGCTTCATGATGGATTCCACACACTATTCTATCTCTGATTAGTCCGTCAGATAAATTTCCAAATTCACACGGCTGCGCTTTGGTTTTCAAATCCGTCACGTAATTGTCTATGGGTTCATCCGGACCCTGGTTCCGCGTGAAAAACACATGTCTTATGTATGTTAAGTTCTTACGTGGCTCACAGTATTCTTTGAATCTAGTTTTCAAAACATCAATCTTATCAGCATCGTCGGCTGAGATCCCGAAAGTGTTATACACTCGGCGTGCTTCAATGCCGGCCACGTGCAAAAATGTAGCTACCTGTATTTTTTCGTCCTTCTCTCCGATTCCTGTAGCCGTAAGATATATATCGAAGCCTTGGATCCACTCCTTCCAATTTTCTGCAAGATTTCCTTCCATCGATAAATGGCCTGGAGGCTTCAGTTGCTCCATAATCCTTGCAGCTTCGAACTTCTGACACCATGTAAAGTCACAACACTCAATAATGGTGTTCAAACTCTTTACTGAATATCATCACGTGACAAGATGCTTACATCACAGATAACCATCTGATACAGACTGTCGCTTATGTCAATAAACAAATTATAATGCAATAACATAACAGTCACTATTCATCTATTTTCGCATAGTATACAAAGGATTTATATAGCGTAAACATACTATGCCGAAATACAACACGCCAAATGTTTTCAACGAAAACCTTACAAGCGCCGACTGCAGGTTCCGAACTCACGATTCCAAAATCATAATGTCTATTATACTAACGCGCTACTATACCGTTACGCCTCATCAATATAAAACGTAGATACATACAATTGATATCAAGCAATTAAATTGATTAATTTTTCCAAAATCTCCTAATTATTACGGGATTTTTAGAGATAAAATTTGTCTTAATTTTTTTAACAAATTGATTAACCATTTTGCAAAGAAATTGTACATGAGAATCACGAAAACGCTTTTTTAAATGACTCATGATAAAGAATGTACAAGAAAAAAATTCAATGGTTTTAATTAATATTAAAAAGCAAACGTTTGTTTTTCCGATGATTATTTTTAGGGACTACACAACACTTTAATGTTACAGCTACTTATTGCGAGGCACATCAGTACACATTCGTATACAACAGTTAGCGTTTTGTGTCCGGCTCGTGCACCATGTATCAAACCCTGACTACTATTTAAGCATAGAACATGCACAACACTATTATATAAAGAGTATGTCATGTTGTAAATTTTAAATTTACTGGGTGGCAGTAAATACAAAATTTACAACATGACAACAAAATTTTTGTATTTACTGCCACCCGGTAAATTCAAAATTTACAACCTGACAAGTATATTCTAGCTCTGTTATCTAACGCACTAATGTACATAGGAATAACTTAGTTACCTTTACTTACTTTTTAGACCAATTCATTAATTTGTTTAAAGAAAAAGTAGTTACAAACAATAAAATACTTTTTTTGATGATTCATGCGATCGTCATGCGTCAAACGATAAGAAAAAAATGTTGCATTGGGTTTTGATGGTACCCACGACCTAACATGTGACTTTGGCTACGAATTTACGGACTTGTATTATTTTTATGAAACGTTTTACTGGTGGATACAAAATAAATAGAATTAATGTATAGTGGGTCGTACATGTATCTCTACGCATTGTTGATTGAAATCGGTTTGTTTTCCATTGAACCTTAGAGTATGACGAAAATATGGAACATAATCCCAACCCATAAGAGAAAAGGCGTTCAAGCTCCAAAAAATGACACTATTTGGATTTTTTCATATGCATACGTCAGTTTAAATCGACAAATTCCAACATTTAACACATTTAAGGGTTACAAATCGATGTTATTTAAAATATACATCGTTTTGAATGTTTCTTTACAAAATATTAATTAGTTTTGTTGATATTTTAATTTTTCAGTATCTTATGCCTCCTTGTATAAGCATTTACACGCCTTATCCACCCTCTTGTTTTATTCAAGAGTGCCTTATAAAGGTACACACACCAAAGATTAATTATTAAACCAACTAAAATCAACATTCATATGTTTATTTCATATACTTTATCTGGGTGCTTTGTAGCACATCATGATTATAAAAATTGACAGGCAGTTCACGAAAAATATTTTACTTGCTTAAAATTAGAAATGAATCATTGAAAAAGATTATAATCTACATTTCAATGTACATATACAATTATTGAGAAGTTCGTGTTCCGTTATCTTAGAAATAGTACGAACCTGACGAAGTCATTGTTCTATCATCTGTACAAGAGCAACAGCAACAACTATGATATTCTATATATGAGAGAGAGAGAGAGAGAGAGAGAGAGAGAGAGAGATTTGAAGTTATTTAGCGAACAAATGGACGTATATAACGTATATACACCAATTGGTATCATGTATATCATGTATAATAGGACATTTTTTCTAATTTTATTTATAAATGAATTCACAGTACGGAATTGAACAGTAATCCCATCGTTGGTTCGGGTCTGTTGTATAGCACCACGGCCAAAGCTCCCTGGTAGGATTTCTACAGTAGTTTTCCTGGACATAAAAAAATTAAGCTATGCATGTGTAAATAAATTAAATTGTGGAAATCAAACTAGCAATTCGTTCGTGATAAACCTGCAGTCAATGTATTATTTTAAAAAAAAAGATGACGTTTTGAAATAATCTCAAATTTCGTTTTTCAGTTGATCAACGAATTTTAAAAATGTTCATTGAAGTGCAGCACCCAATATACATTGTATTTTTAGGATCATTGACCACAAATTACCGTGTATACTAGAAATTGTGATTTTCAATATACTCACATAATTGATTCCCATAAATATTACTGAAACCATACAAAATCTTATATAATTTTCAAGGTAAATCTAACAAGTGTTGTTAACTTGTTGGCCATCCAGCCTACGTAGAGCCAAACTCAAATATTGTAATAAACAATGGTAATTAACCGATTGACTTGAATTATTGAACAACTGATATATTTGTAGATGTAGATGATATCCATAGTTTCGACACACTCCATGAATTTAAATTGAACAGGGACTTTTAATTAGTGCCAGATCAACCACTTGTCAATCGACTCAATCAAGCCATTGGTACTTTCCTTTGAACAATATTTATTACTCTATTATCATGATTGATTTTCAAAATGTAAACATTAAGCCTGCAATTACCATACAGTGTTTACCAATTGAAACACTTTTTGTTTTCTTTGACAAGTTCAATATCAAACCTCATGATCATGAACACCTACGTATAAATAAATCAACGTAAATTACTGAGCCTAGAATAAAATCTAAACACTTTTTTAAATACTTTTAACCAGAAGTTACTGATATACAATGAAAGCCCATGAGCTGATACACTACAGTCTGAAACTACGGATCGGCGTATGATTAAAAGATCTCAGTAGAATATGCTATCTTACATAACAATATAAAGACAAAAATATTTTCATTAGAATTTGTTTAAAAGAAGGGGTATCTTGTTATGAAAACTTTCTGGTAGAAATGTAGTAACGGACCTTGATGCAAGGATCGAATCATTTATTCATTAACAATACCAGTAATTGGTTCATAAAAAAACAAATTCGAGCATTTAACAGGTATTTCATCCATGTATAAGTAATACAGTGTTTAAAAGCAACATGTAGACCATACCGGATTGTTTGGGTAGGAGTGGCTTTGCGGTGTCTGTGAATCCCAGCGCTGACACGTTGTACCGGATGTTGTCATGTTTTTGCGCCCCAAGTATTTTTTTCCAAAAGGATCGGTCAACTCTATGCATTCTAGTACTACAATGAAATATGTGCACAAACACTTTCATGTAATTATATGCATACTACAATGAGATACAATGTATGTGTACAAAATCACTTAATTACTTCTCTTTAACTTTTTTGGGTAAAAACTACGTTAGAAAACGCTTTCTTTATTTAAACTATTTTTAACATACACAAAGTTTATTTCTGAAAATTATTTGAAATTCGACTGCATGGTTAAGATGTTATCATGTTTCAAATTAAACACAGTATCCCTAATGAAATCAAGCAACGCCATTTCAATGAAATCTATGGTAACATGCACATCTTTGTCGGTTTACGCATTTCAAAACTATGCTGCTATCTTTTAAACAAAACAAACGAATTTAATTTTTCTCAACCCAATAAGAGAAGAGATAATTTAGAATAAATTCATAAAAATAATCAATATTTGTACCTGCTATGAAAAAAAAAATCAATAAAAAATATTTTTTACGCTAAAACATTACTGGCGTGCGACCAGTTCTCGCCGAGTACCATTTCTCGCCAGTACATTGTGACGTCATTTTTCGTCTATAATTTTATGTGTTGATAAAATGACGTCACAATGTACTGGCGAGAAATGGTACTCGGCGAGAACTGGTCGCACGCCAGTAAACTTTTTGTTTTATAACGAATATGCTTATTTTGAATTTACGCTTATGGGGAAGTGATTTTCATTCCCCGTGACTTTATTATTGAATACATGTTATAAATTTTAAATAGAACAGTTCCAACGGACACTCATAATTCACAAAACGTGCCCATATTTGTCACGTCGTTAAATTTTTTGCACTCGATAATCAAATTTTTAAATACTAGCATATTTTATTTTATGTCATAAATCTAAATGGTGGCGTTACCTCTCGAACAACGGGAAAATCGTCGAAAATATAAAATTATAATGAAGATCCAAAAAAATGCTAATGCTAGTTTGTTAATTGTGTTCAATTTCATTAATAGGATAAAAGAAATCTGTAAATACATGGTATTTTACAAGAATGCACAAAGACACGCGCAATGTAACCAAATCTACATATATCTGGAAAAGAAGAAATGTAATTGGTGATAATTCTGTCTAAGTTCACTCCTTTCCCCAAGAAAAAAATTAAGAATAGATAAACCTTGGCATCTCGGAGTTTCCCACTGTCCGTTCGCAAGACACGTTACATTCTGTTTGCCCATTGCAACTGTTCCTGGGGGACAGGTGAAGTTCCTGCTTTCTCCAACGTTACCCCATGTTTTGTCTGCGGTCACCATGAAAACAGCTGGATATATGATATCGGTACTGTATTCGATGTAAGGTGGAGGTACCTCCTCAACACATCCTGTTGATATTCATATACAATGTAAACTTGCAAACTTATGATTCATTGTTCCACTACATTGCGGCATTTTTTAGCAGTTTAAGCCAACAATGCGTGATTTTAAATTCAGTTAATGTGTGATTTAAACAAATAATACATGTAGCTTGTGTATATCAATTTTCATAATTCCGAATTTTAAAATATCAGAATAACAACTTTTATATGTCGTAAAAAACAATTTTAACTCGTCATAATGACGTTTTATTTTTTTTTTGCTATTTTCACTCTGACTTAATATACCATATAGTACTACTAAAGAAATTCTTTGGATGATTAAAATTCAGCTCTAAATAGTACACATTTTGGATTGAATAAGAATGAGGTATATCACAGTGTGTTTTTGCTTGAAAATAGATAGTCAGTAAAAAAAACACACCGTGCGGTTATTTAAAAGTATCCATTGCGATATAATGTACCTGATCACAAAAAACTACATGCATTGATACTACATGTATTACAATAGATACTCAGTAAAAACCACACGAGAACAGTAATTCATCTTACGTGATATGACGCAGGTACCCTCATGAGCTGAACGTGAAACACGCATTTGACCTTTGGGGCACGCTAAATTCTTCAGTTCTCCTTGGGGCTGGGCGATATCCTATAATGAGATACGAAAATTTTTGAAAAGGAGAAATTTTACATTTGCTAGTATAAGATGTGATGACATTTTCTTGGACAACTATTAAACAACATAGAGTGAAATATCAGTTACAGCTAATATGAATTGGAGCATAATCCACAAACTGCCCATCAAAATGAATAAAAACTAAAACTTTAAACAACAAGAGGTTCCCATTTAAAATAGATATTAACTACGAGTTCGTTTTTTTAAACTTAAAAAAAGTAATTTAAAAATGCGTGTACTTTCTGTCACACAGAGGTGGAAACTTATACTACAAATACTTGGGGAATTATTACATAATTAATTATCATTAAGAATGATAATAATAATTGTGTTCAGGTATAATTAGAAAATTTATATCATTGCATGGAGAATAACAAAAGTTTTAAATTACGTTTACCAAAGAGACTTTTATCTTGTGTACTATTTAAAAAAAAACATCCATTTTCTAAATATTCTTTTACTTTCGTTTAAGACAAACTTTATTTTCAAAAACAAAACTTGATATAGCAATAGTTCTGCCTATAACTTTCACATGACTTAAACAATTGGCAGAAAGATTTTTCGTACATTTTTTAAAATTAAAATAATGAAGTAAAAGCTATTGCAAAACAAAAGGAAATTATTTTTTGACACATTATTTCAGTTTCAATCTCAAAGCCTCTTATTAGCTCATCCTATGCATTAAGAATAACAGAAGTTTATAAACCATATTTCATTACCTCTGAAGATGTTAGTTGCAATAAGACATTTTGTTCAAATTTGACTTCAGATATTGTAATATTTTCTGATAAAATTGTAAAATGTGACGAATTAACAGATAAAGCCAGATCTCTACGACCAAGGCTATTACTATAGACTCGACTAATCACAATTATAATAACACATTATTAATATACTAAATAAAATTTTATTTGCTTAAACATTTCTGGCAACAACAGCAAAAACATGCAATTTTCCTCATAAAATTCAAGATATAATAATATATTAATAAATATTTGTATAAATTGCTAATAGCTAACTACATTTAGACTATTTCAGATTTTTCTTTATTAATCATTTAAACAGGTAGGAGAAATCTTTCTTTAAAGCTCACGTTTAGGAAAGATGCTCTGGAGATAAAGATGAAATCTTCCGTCTCTTCGGTATTTTCCGTGACTTTGACAGTTTCCGTCTCCTGTTGTGAGTTCAGCTCACACAACAGTCGATTTCTGCTGAAATTGACCGAGAGACAATCTCCATGACCGATACACAACTTCAAACATTGCTTGTATCCTGTTGGACTCACATCTTTGAAATTAAAACCAATAAGCTTTCTTCCTGATTCCACTGAATTAATCACCGCATATAGTAAATACATAATTTGTAAACTAATTCCATACATCTTAATCAATGAAAGTAAGAATGCACTCACATTTAGTTTCTTTCTTTATTATATACTTTATAAAGTCGTGCGCATGCGCATGTTAGAGATTTTAGATGTGATTTTGATTAATTGTTCTTATCCTGATTGCACAGTTCTTAAAAGTGGGCGTGTTTGAATAGTAATCTGAATTTTTAAAAAAAAATCTTTTTAAGCCCTCATTGGTTATAAAAGATTTCAATGTCCACCTAATGCATTTTATCGTTTACAAAAACATTCAATTTACAAAAGCTATTTCATTTTTTTAAAGTTATAAAGTTCAAAAGAATTTATTTTCTTATTTTTCATTTTTTTTTTTTTAATCTTTTCCCCATATCTATAGTTTTGACCACATCAACCTCTATGGTTTTAGAACAGAACAGAACATTTATTCATAATTTAAAGTCCAGAACAGACAAGTATGAAACAATTGCAATTGCAAGATATGCCAATGAATAGTATGACAATTATTAAAGTGTAAAAATTATGTGATTTCCATACATGGATCATTATGCCCTCGATTTACGCAAGAGCTATCATAGAATGCAGTTTTCCCAGTTTGATGATACACTAAATGATAATCTCTTTTATTGTTGATATATCTAACATTGAAAATTTTCTTTATCTGACATATACATGTACATATTTTCCAAAATTGTTATGATTGTAGGCACAGATTTTTTTTTTCGTTACTGTGATTAACTGAAAACAAATTGCTTTTGAAAAATTCATCATTATTGTTGTTTCTACTAATGACGAAAGTAAACATCTTTATTTCAAGTCTGTGTCATGTATAATTTCTTTTAATTAGTTTGTTGCATAATTCCTCTTTTTTATAATTTATCTGCTTTCACGATTTAAAGACTTTAAGACAGCGACTATATCATTATCGTGAATTTTCTTCTATTTCAAACACTAGCATAACCAATAAATCATCATACCCTCAATGATCTTAAGTTTGCAGCTATCACAAGATAACAAAACACATCTACACATCTATTGATTTCAAAAATATAATTTAAAACAATGGATTATTAAAACCAAGAACAAAATCTGTGACTAAGATTAGGACCTCTAATTCTCCATCAATCAATGAGATTTATGAGAAATAAATACTCCCTTCAAACATTACTTAGCAAGCATGCCAGAGCATGTAGCGGAGAACTATATGTGAAGTATTGCATAGAAAAAAATTAGGGTGATAAATAACAATAGAACTAAGAAACCCACGCTTAAATGTGATGGAGCCCTGATTTTTTTAAAGACATTGCAACGCAGGTTTACTATCTATACATGAACATGTACATAAACGTACATCTAAAATTACAAAATTGTTGTTCTTTCTTTTTAGGCAAAAATCTTTTATTTTATTAATAAACGTTTTATGCAAGGATATTGTCTTTTTTACTCGTTTTTGCTAATGTAGGACCAATTTAGGAGAATCAGGATGTTGCAGTTTAGAGTTATTTGTGAAGCGAGTTTTTTTGCCTTTTTTTAACACCTCCTCATCATATTTTTTTTGCGGCCACTTTCTTATGATCTTGATTTTGGCAGTTGTGTACATGTATGCAGATCTGACAACACCTTACATACCTAAGACTGACATTTCCTATGCATTAAATAATTTCCATAGCATATACCTTCCTTGGAATAGATGTAAAGTGAAAGTAAGGCAGTAAATATAATAGTTACATGTGAATAGCAAGAACATCTTTGCCTCACTGTGGTATTTTATCTATATATATATTGTTTTATGACAAAACAAAAGGTATTTAAAGATATTTAAATAATTTACTTATTTACATGACTTTTCAAGTAGAGAGGTTATAAATTGTCAAATTGAAAAGTTTGGCCTTCCTATGGATGGACATATTTTACCTAGTATATCTAATTGTGATTCAATGAATCTTTACTTATAAATTAAGACAAATTTGTATATAAACTAAAAAAAATTCCCGAATTAGAGTAACTGCTTACACCTTTGGTATTTAAAAACGTGTGATATGATGTCCGATACAATTGAATTTCAGCTGAAAAATAATTATTCTAAAATATCTAAATACCTACTTTCATAAAATAAGAGTAAGGTGGTGGACACGCTTTGTTGACTTCAAGTCAGTGGATAGTTTGCATCAGTTAAATATTCAGTCAATGAAAAAAATATTGGATATTTACGTAAGTGGATATATTTAGATTACACTAAAAATTCAAATTTGACAAACGTTTAATAATGAAAATAAGACAATTTATCCATGGATGTGCGATTTTAGTCGATGTATAGAACACGACCTCTGGTACGAGAATTCCAAACTTGGGTAACCAAGAACACTGTCTGACTAATTAACGTCTTGGCGAAAATTGTTGGACGAGTTCATCATGCATCGGGGCAGATACCTTGTATTGGACATCTTTGGTTAATACATAAAATGGAACATTTTGGGTTCCAAGGAAAGCGGTTTGACTAATTAACACCATGGCAGAAAGTGTAGGACGAAGAATGCATATAAGTATGCATACAATAGCGTGTTTTAATTTCATAAATTTTCATACCATGACAGATTGGTAGTAAACATTAATTATCATTGATTTGTAAACAATCAACAGATTGTGTTCTCTGTCTATATGAATAAATGATGTATTGATGTATGCATAACACGGGAAAGATAATGGGGGGGGGGGGGCGCTCCCCCCTCTCCAATTGTTTTTTTTTCAAAACAGTCCTTTATCTGAAATTCTTATTTAGAACAGTAATAAAAACAAAGCAATCTTTGACCTAAATAACAAACATATACAGCGCACTTAATGCCCATTCACTGGTTTGAAATAAAATCAACAAGTTTATTGGGGTTTTTTCCCAGTCTATGCAACCACTTACATATATATGTCACCCATTTCAGTTATGATTTTTCAACTCTCCCCGCTCCTCTAAATATCCAGCCATGCAGATTTTCAATTTTAATTTAAAGAATATGTTTAGAAAACAATAAAGAAACGTTTCGGACACTGTATGTACAAAAATAAATTTCGTTCAACATATTAAGCATTGAAGCATATTAATGTGTGAGTATTAATTCCCGCGGGATATTATCTAGTGTCATTTGAATAAGCAAAAGTTACTATGTATTATTAGAAAATTTATATTTTTATGTATACATTATACGCATGTAATCTGAAGTTATCTCCTGAACTAGCCGAAAAACAAAAGTTGTATGAGAATTTATCGGCACCAGTTACTGGACAAGAACCATGTGGTATCGGAGTATTAAGATGTTCAAATTGACATAGAATTTGCCACAAAGCTGAAAGTAACTCTGGTAAAAAGAAAAACTTTGCCAAAATGAGAAATGTACTACTTTAAATTTGGACAAGAGCGCCTCCATAACGGCTTTGGACAGGAAAAAAGACGGGTGGAAAAATAAGGCGGGGAGGGGTATGCAAAAATCCTATCAAACAAATATAAATTTCTTTGCGTCAGTTATGTGCGAACATCTGAAGAAATCAAACCCCTCTTAATTCTTACGTAATTGTTCAGAAAAAGAAAAAAAACACTTAGGAAATGATTCTGAAGAAGGTGCATGTGTCATAGAAAGGTCCATCAACCAGGAAAACGAGTGGACGAATAATAATTCTGAGCTAACATCAGATTAACAATTTGACACGAATAAAACACAACCCCTAATTGCTAAATTGGAAAATCCGTATTAAAATCCACCATTCCCTCCTCCCACTTTCAATAAAGTTTTATCCTTTCCCCTATCACTTAAATACGATTTGAATCTTCCTTTTCAGTTACCTTCTCCAGTCCAGGAAACCATTCATTTACCTCTTACACTTGTGCAGTCAGCAGTCAGTTGATCCAAATTTGTTTCGTCCAAACACCAACATGCACCATATCCTTTAATGAAGACAACTACAACCCATTAGAAAATAGCAAGCAACTGCATTTGGTTGCAAATGCGACACCAGTCCAGAATGTAGCTGAATCAGATGTTGACAATGGTGATACAAAGCAAGAAGATCCAGCTAAAAATGGTAAAAGTTACAAATGCATCAACTTAATTGATTACAGTTCGATTAAATTAAATGTAATTCTACCAATGATAAATTAATTTATCTATAACATGCTAATTTAAGAGCCAACGTTTACATGTAAAGTAAACTTTAAAAATTAAAATTCTGATAGCCATGTTAATATTCATCAATAAAAGAAGATGCGTTTGCGTTACATTAATTTAAAAGCATAACAAATCTAATGTAGCCATTTTTCTACCTTCTGTAAAAGCATGATAAACAATTAGATAATCCAAAGGACGTAATTGAACTTCCTCAGCAAAAATAGACAAATATAACGACATGAATTCCCCGTACTTTGTCTTAGAATGATTTATTCTAAAAGACTTGGATTTTAGCAGTCATCTAATCTTGTGCTAGGGTCTTCCGTATAAAATATTGTCCCTTGATGCTCGTCAGAATATCTACTCTGAGAAAAATTACGGACTGCACGAAATGTATGTAGATGATATCCCGCGCAAGCGCAGGAATTAACACTTAACACATTTAAATGATACAATGCTTAATATATAACACCATATTTTTTCTTCAGTTTTGTATATTCTGTGTCCAAATTTATTTTTAATTCCTTTTAACATATTCTTTAAAATTAAAATAAAAAACAGCATTTTTTGATATTGAGAGGAGCGGTCAGGGATGAAAAATAGAACCTAAAATAGATAATCTATCCATGTATGTGTTGCGGCTGACTGGAAAATATGGCAAACTTTTTTATTTGATTTCAAACCAGTAATTTGGTATATTTAGTGCGCCTTATTCGTTAATTTTGTTCTTGATAACAGTAATAATAATTTCAGATAAAATACTGAAATAAATGCCCTTCCCCATTCAAATTCCTCGTTTTATGAATACATCATTTATAAATACACATGATACAGACGGACAACATAAACTATGTTCATGGTTTACAAATTAATGTTTAAGGGTCACTTCCAATCTGTTGTGTTATAAAATGTATGAAATAAAATAAAAACCACTAGTGTATGCATATTTATTTGCATATTCTAAACCAGGGTTGTCAAATATAAATAAAGTATCTGCCCAATAGTTAACTCGCCCTTCCTTGTCTGCTATGACGCTCACGTCTAACCGCGTTCCTCGGCACGCGTTCTGAAAAAACTATTTCTGTCAAAACTAAAGTCGTATCA
This sequence comes from Magallana gigas, assembly GCF_963853765.1. NCBI lineage: Eukaryota > Metazoa > Mollusca > Bivalvia > Ostreida > Ostreidae > Magallana > Magallana gigas. The sequence goes on from NC_088858.1 coordinate 34,333,669, forward strand.
AATTAATCCAATTTATTTATTAATTTTTTTAAACTATAGATTGCCGTTCCAATTTATCAGTCTGTGATACAAGACCAACTTCTCCTGTCAACCCGCGTCCTTGGTTACCTCGGTCTGGAAAGTTTCTCACCAGAGGTCGTGATTCGCAAGCGTCTATCCATCAAAACTAAAATGGCTCATTATTCAACATTTGTCAAATCTCTATTTAGACCCTAAATAAGTTCTTAGTAAATATATTCATTCTTTAAGTAAGTATTAATTATTATTTCATTACAAGTATATTTTGATCGAGACTATCCCTGACTTGGATCCGCCAAAGCGTGTCCACCACCACACTCTCATTTTTGCTATTTCGGGCTTGTTTATCGAAAATAAAAGTAAATTTTTAATTTATTTCTCAAAAATTATTTAACAGATGAAATTTAATTATAACTTACGGACATTACACGTGTTGAATTACCAAGAGTATAAGCAGTTACTCTGGTGCAGGCGTTTTGTAGTTTATTGGCGAAAAGTTTGAATTCATAAGTATAGATGCCAGACTCAAATCTTAAACATGACGACAATTCTGTTGATACACGTAGCGTTTCTCGTTAAAAAAAACCCCCAAAATAAGTAGGTTATAATAATTAATTGCAAAATCCTGAAAAAAGGTACATAAAGTACACCAATACCCAGACTCATTTGATGTAATGTCACACAGCTAAAAAAAAGCATCACCAGACAAACTCAAATTATATAATATTTTGATTTATTTTTAAACCTATATTACAAAACTGCAAATATGTTTAATGGTATTTAAGGAACTTAAGGTCAACAACTTACCTTTCAGAACCGCTTTAAGCTTTGACACAATATCTTTGGCCATAAACTATCATATTTTAAAATTTGAGCATTTTTCCTGTATTTTAAATACAAAGATTTTATCTAAAGGAGGAGAAATTGGCCTCAACATGACCAAGACCATCAGACCATCAAGCCCTCTTCAGTTCATAGGTTGTTTCAAGTTCTTGTTCCCCCTCCCCTCCCCCATTTTTGACAGTTGTTAAGGGAATACACAAACTTGTCAAGAAGACCAACAAACCAACATTTTGTCTTCCCATAAATGTTTATCTAAAAATAAAATTATATTTTTGGATAAACATCTGTGGGAAGACAATTTACTGTATGACTTATACTTTTTATGAAAATATGAGTGATATATCAACTTAGAATAACAGGAAACAGGATTGTGTTCTCTATTATATCAACTGATTCAATGCGTTCAAAAATAATATTATCAACCAGCAAAAAACATTTGGTTGAAACTTATACATGTACCATTAAAACACACATATAAATAATGACAAAACTCATTCTATGTTTACCAATTAATAATGTTAAACTATGTATCTTGCTTGCAACTCAGTATTTGAATTTCAATTCTGAGGAGGCATTAAAAATAGCAATATTTAATTAATATTAAAATTTTTTTATTCAAATTAACTGTAAAGTGTCTTTATGATACTTCAACAGATAAGATTCAGTGGATGGCGAGAATTAAGATACTAGTACGATGTTCCGTGATTTTGTCTGATGATTGATTAACAATTAGGAATGTCACAGCTTTCCCATCTTACGCTGGGGTTGGTCGTGTAACACCATGGCTTAGGGTTGTCGTTTCTATTATTTCTACAGTAGTTCCCCTGAAAATAAAGAAATAAATTTACAGTCCAAATCGATGAAAACGTCAAAAATTAACAAATCGATTTGGAAATATTATAAAAGAAAATGATAAGAAATGTCTCCACATTATACACGCACGCTTATTAAAGCGGTTATTATGAATACCATTGATCTTTTATTTTTGTTGTCAAATAACAAGATGAAATATTAAAGATGGAAATTTTAAAAGTTTTTTTTTATTTGGAGTTGTGGCAGATGGCTGATACTCAGTTGCTTCTTTTGGTTTTTTTTCGTTTTTTTGTTTTAATCCTTTTTTTCTTTTTATGGATAAAGAGTGGTTCTTTTCTAGAATACTGAAGAGTGTTTGCTTGGTGGAAACTTTAAAGTGTGCTTTTTTGAAAATTCCGCGCTAACTTTTTTGTGTACCCCCTCCCCTCACCAAGAAAAAAAAAGTGAAGTAAGTTAATGAGACCGTTTTTTAATCAAGGCATGTTTTTACTTGAATTTTCTTAATTATTCTGTCTAAATAAAGCATTAACATTTGGTCGTCTCTCTGCACATTGATCACACGATTTGGCATTATACTAATGTAACTTGTCTGTGTTTATTTTATTTTGTTTTATTTGAGAGTTTCTAGTGTTTTTTAAAACTTACTTTTAAAAGAATTTTTCTTACCTTTATACATGGGTATATCTTATATTCTAAGTATCATGAAAACGTGTATCTACAAGTCAAACTTACTGTGTATTCTGAGTAGCTGTGACCGTGCGGAGACTGCGAGCTCCAGCTCTGACAAGTTTTCCCGGTACTGGTTACGCTTTTGGTTCCCCAGTAACGTGCTCCGCTAGGATCTGACGCCTCGAGGCATACTACAATGGGATATGCTCCAATTAAGACAGTTTAATTCTCAAACATCTTTTACATAAATGCAACAGCAATGGGAAAAAAAATAAAACACACCTTTAAAAATTATTGATTTTTGTACTCATTAGATAAACTAAAGGTTTGATTTACATTTTAGGTAATTTTAAATTGACAAGGTAGACTTTTCAGTGATATCATGTATAGTTATTTGAACCTTGGCATCTTGGTCGGGTTTCCCACTGACCATTTGCTAGACACTTTATAGTGGGAGAACCCATTACAACCGTCCTTGGGGGACAGGTGAAGTATACGTTTTCTCCAACGTTACCCCCTTTTCTATTGCCAGTAAAGGCGGACAGATCTACTTGTAACTCGGCGCTGGATCCGATGTACGGTTGTGGCATTGGTTGGATACAGCCTGTTATTGGGGATATCAATAGTTATATTTAGAACTTCCGTTGAATAAGAACAGTAACTCTAAAAAACAATAATGTCACAAGCCGAATAATTCTTTCCTGCAAATGCAGTGTCTTTCGAGGACCTGTCTCCATATACAGTTTTTTTCATTATTCATTTATTATTTATTTCATAATTCAGCATTTAGAGAGAGAGAGAGAGAGAGAGAGAGAGAGAGAGAGAGAGAGAGAGTTATGTAACAATAAATAAAAAGTCTGCAAGCTCACGTGCAATCGCACAAGACGTCTTGCTCGATGAATGTCGAATACACATCTTTCCTATTGGACATGTCACGTTGTTACACCTCTCTGCTTGTACATCGGTATCCTAGAAATGTTTGAAAGGGACCTAGACACGATTTGAGCTCAAATTTTTCAAAATTTATTTGTCATTTTAATTATCTAGAATGGTCAATTTGGAGGTTTTTTTTTTTACAAAGGTAAGAGTTCTTTGTATCTTAAACAAAAATCGAGTCTTCTTTTTGTTAATATATTTGTAGTACATTATGTACTGCTGAAGGTTTAAATCTATTTCTGCCTTCTTTTGCTGATCAAATTATTTATGAACACATTTAACTAGTTTATTTTGTCAAAGAAATGGTAGTTTCTGAATTTTACATTATTTTAATAAATATAAGACTCGAACTTTGTTTACATAACAACATTCAAAATCACAAGTAAACCATTTTATAAATAATTTTTTTTAGAATTCATCTTTAATCGTGATTATGTCCCTTTAAGATTTGGAATGTGTATTTAAATTCATTAAACACTAGAAATACCAAATATTCATGGATACAATGCTTTCAAAAGTCATCATATGACATACACAATAGATAAAAGATTTGTTAGTCTATATTTTCCAATACGAACAAATACATGTAATTTTATCTACAATATAAATGATATTTTTGAGAAGTAGAGAACTACCTTTATTTCTAAACAGGGTGCTTTTTTGATAAGCTAACTTTGCAACGTTTTTCTCAAAAAGTGTTTTACAATGCACATATTTTATCAAAGTTAATCTGTGTGGTATAGTTTAATATCAAAGTTTCATTAAAGAACAAGGCAGAGTAGTATCTAAAACGTTTTTAATATAGATTCATATCATTTTTTATGCTTGACAATGAAAAATTCAATTGTAAAACATCAGGAACATTGTGTTTGTTGTACAGCGTGCAATCTTTTAAGGGAAATTTAAAGTTATACATATCGTCATGTCTAAGATATATTTCATTTAAGGCAATTAAAAACATTTCGAACGTACCTTTGAGAAAGATATTCTAGGAATATAAATAAAATCCTCCGTTTCGCTGGTATTTACCGTGACTTGATCAGTTTCGGTTTCATGTTGAGAATTCAGCTCACACAACAGTCGATTTCTGCTGAAATTGACCGAGAGACATTCAGCATAAGCAATACACATTTTCAAGCACTGCTTGTGTCCTGTTGGACTCAAAGATTTGAAATTAAAACCAATGAGTCTTCTTCCTGACTCAACGTTATTAATCACGAATAAAAGTAAGAGCATTGTAAAATTGATCATCTCAAGCAAGTTTACTGTCAATGTTACACTGTATCTTCATAAAATTAGAAGATAGATATTTAATGTACTCTAAGTTGGGGCTTATTTAACTATTTATCATTAACACTACTTGATCAAGGTTTGCGCAAGCGCAATGAAATCGATTTAATGTCTTTGTTATTTCCCTTTTTTCACATGCAAAATTCTTAATTAAAACTGTGGTGATCCTTATGTTCTTGAACTGACAAAAAGATTAATGGATTGTGCAGTAGTTAGTATTATGTATTAGCTATATTTTTGATAAAATTGTTAAAAATAGACCGCAATGATAGGAAAACATAAAAACACTTTATTTTGAACATTCCGAAGATGGACATTTTATAATCATACAATATGGATAACAAAGATAAGAACATCGTAAAAAAAATGATGAATAATTGATGCAGATCCGGAAAATGGTTTAGTTTTGTTAATTAAAGTAATTATTTTTAACGTACACAAATGTGGTCCTGTGGTGCATGAGTTCATATAAGATCAATGGCATTCAGCCTTCTTGAGTCATCTTGAGCAATGCCAATTTCAAAATGTCCAACTTGGGAAAATATATTTGTCTATTTTTCTTTTAACGTTTTTTAATGTTTTTGTCAATGCGTATGCATATTAAACTACATTTTTGAAAAGGCCTAAATAAAAATCTCGTGTAAGCGCAATAGTTAATTAGTGTATAATACTCTTGTGAATAATTAAATCAAAGATCTATTACTATTTAATCCCCGGTGGTAATTTTAAAATAATGTAACTTTTGAATAAGTTATATCTTTATTTTTAAGTTTGTTCTATCGACAAACAAGGTCCTAGCTGGTACTTGAACTATAATTCAATTACCAAAACTAGCTAAGGGATACGATCACAATTCAATATGAAACTAAGTTCTTTAAGATGAATAATTAACATAACAGTAAATAAGCGAACAGTGCATATAAAGTGTGATGAATACCATGGACTGGAAGAAGAAAAAAAACGTGCAGAGACTCTGTTTGGAATGAATTGCACTAAGTTTAACGTGCATGCACTGTCATTGCATGTTGAATGGGAATCTCGTTATACATGTATTCCCAGGTGTCATTAAGTTTAAAGGGGCATGGTCACGATTTTGATCAATAATTATTTTCCCGATTTTAATGTTTACAATTCTTCAGTGAGGTCATTTTAATAAGCTACCAAAATATAAGTTTAAGTGTCATACGTAGAGTTAAAAGCGATCTACGGAGCTTACAATTGTTTGCTATGTTAACAAAGCGTTTGTTTACATTTTGAATGTTTAAGTGAATAAGATCTGTTTATAACGGTCCGTTATTTGATATACAGTTAGGTATTGTCACTGCGTTTCTGCGAGATAGGTCTTTTTTTTAAAATAGAATTAATAGTATGCCTTTTATATGAACTAAAAGGAAATTTGCTTGTAGAAAAATGTTTGATGCCTTTTAAGAAATAATACAAATTTTTTTTTGTTTTACTCGTAAATGTAAAGTAGGTCATAGACTGTAATGTTGGGCACGGGTTTTTTTTTTCGAGAATATAATCGATTCGGAAAATTTCGGAGTTTTTTGTTCGTTTCAAAACAACGTACCGGTATAAGGGACATACTAAAGACCTTAAATACTAAAGACCTGAATGTCATGAACTTTTATATAGATGATATATTTGAATTTCTATCTGCTGCGTCTAATAAAATAGGAGAAAAAAATATCCGGCATATTTTTTAATTCTTAAATTGTGCAGATTCTTCCGGATGAGATGATCTTACATGAACCTTTAAAATAATCCCTTTCTATTTTATTATGTGGTCCTTTGAAATCATATAAACTAATGTATTTAGTTTTAATTCAATACAATGCAACAAAAGAAATCAAAATGATTTGAAATACACAATATCCAAGAGAATAATGATGTCTTGAACTTTGTATTAGAATAATGGACAAATCAATGTGTTCTCCTTTACTTCATACTATAGCAATTATCATAGAATTACCATTAGAAATGCTTACAATAACGAACTCGTTTCTTAATAATACATTTTGTTATAGTAAAAGGGTAAACTTCAAAACGTGTAGCTAAAAAATATATTAAAAATTTACCATTAGAATTAGTACAACCAACTCGTTATTGTTTGTGGTGTATTTTTCATGTAATCAAACAATGATACAACCAGTATATTTTTGCGGCCCATTTGACGCTTGCGTCAATATGATTTCTTGCTCATGCTTGAATTGAATAAGAAGATGGAAAAATCAGCTTGAAAAAGTACTTTTTCCGGTATATTAAACTAATGTAAACAAAAGCAGGGCACGAGTCTTGTTTACATGACAAAGAATTGTGAGTCCTTTATCGATCTTCCTTATAACTTCACTACTGACTCTCAATTTCATTTGGTCATTGGAAATGCATTCCTAAATCATTGTACATAATAAAAACAGAAAAATAGAATTTGACCAAAATCGTAACCATGACCCTTTAACGTGTATGCAGTATCATTGTATGTTGAATGGGAATCTTGTTATATTCCCAGATGTCTAAAAAAAAAAATGAATTCTGGATCAATAAAAATTCTTCGCGATTTCCCTCGTATGGTGATGCTAATTTTTGTTTAGAAGGCTTTTTTAAAACTACTTTTTAAAAGATCTCACTGATTTGCAATATAATAAAAAATTTTATATTAGTACTTATTAAAGAGAGTTGAAATATATTGATTATTTTTTAATAACACTAGTACTTACGGTAATATAACTGATGCTGGTTTAGTTGAAGAAACACGAGATACATATTGAAAGTTTGTTTTAATTGGGATTTGCTTGGTATTTAATCTTTTAGCAGCAGGAAATGTCCGATCAATGCAAAAGAAGACTCTTCAAACCTTGTCAATTCCATCTGAATTATTGATTATACAAAGCTTTTTTTTTCAAACATAAAAGCCTTTAAATTTATATGAGTAGATGTATTTTTATATATATTTCAAAAGATCAATTTTCTGGTTTGTGAAAGCGATATAAGTAAAGTTATATTCTTTTTCGTAAAAACACTGAGATTTCTCTGCACGTTCATGTTTATGTAATCTTTATGAAATATTTTTTTATCATAAAATGCGATTCATGGATTTATTTTTCTACACAGTGGAATATATACGGCAATTTAAAGGAAGTCAAACTTTTTTTTACAAGACTCTTCAATCGGGTTCTTTAAAAATTTTCCTACAAAAATATGCGATTGACAGAAGTTTATCTTTCATGCCATTTTTAAACATTTTTAATTTCCATTGTGTGCGTCAAACTAAGCTCTATATATAGCAAATAAAAAAATAGTGAATCATGATCCATAATTTATCTAAGATACATCAAGAACAACAATTGTTTCTTGTGGGTCTTCTGTGATCGTTTTTCTTTTATCTTACACAATAAAGGAGGAGTAATCCATGTTTCTTGCTTGTAAAGAGTGCATGCGTTTTTGGGGTTTTTTTTTTGTTTGCTTAACATGGTAAGTGTTTAAGGGCACAGCTGTTGAAAGTGACTTTCTACAGTGTTCTAAAAACACTTAATTAAACTGAACTGTAGAAAGAAAACATGTATTTCTCCTTTAAAACTCATTTCTGATACGAGATCAGTAATAAAACAACAACACATTAAATGGACTAGCAACGACATGCGGCAGCTTTTATGTATAAACAGATACATGCACCATTAAATATAAATATGATGTTATAAGTTGGACTCATCAATCTGAAAATTATTCAGATTTTATACGTGTTTCCAGCTCTACGTGTCGTCCTAAACTGGCTTTAACATACTACTAGCAGTGGCGGATCCAGGAATTTGAAAACGGGGGGGGGGCGCAGTTAAAGGCAGGGGGTCTGGGGCGAAGCCCTGGTGGGGGTCCAGGGGGCGAAGCCCCCAGAAGCTCCTGAAATCTAGATATTTTGAAAGGCAAAATTATGTTGTCTGGAGGGCCAATTTTTACTTATTTTCCCGTCATTTTAGTCACTAGAAATGTTACCAAAATGTTATGAGACATTTAATTTTGAAGTAACAAAAGCTGCAGAAAGTTTCAATTGAGCTCTTACAAATAAGAAGTATTTATTTCATTATATCTGGGATAAGACTTTTAACTAAATTTTGTTCATTTTGTAGGCTTTTGCAATTTTACTCAATAATATTGTAATTTGTCATAATTGTCCAGGAGAAAATTTGCACCAATGAGTTTGTCGGTCGTAAATGATTAAAATAAATAAAAACAAGAAATACTTCAAAATATCGTACACATTTATAGCTGTTTTATTTAAATGGATTGTTAGACACCATTCTTCTTGGGTTTTTGTTAATGAAGATGTCGACAATTTTCTTGTAGTCTAGGGGAATATCTCTGTGAATTTGGAGAAGAGTAAGGGCGTTTAACCGGTCCTGTCCCATAGTACTTCTCTGGGACGATTTAATACGTTTTATTGCTGAGTTTCCTCGTTCAACAGTAGCACTCGACACAGGAATAAGTAATAGAAGAGTAATTATTCTGTGAATATTTGGGAACATTTTTGCATTTGTTGCCTGTATGAGAGTAGACAATGTTGTGGGGGCTTCTTCAATATTCAGCCATTTCCTTTTCCAGAGTTTTAACTCTTGATCGAAATTTGTTTGGGCTGGCATGTCATCAGAGAAGAAGTCTTTTATGTCCGCAACAATCTGGTCGTTCAAAGATGGGAGAGATCGTGGTAATAAACACAATCCACGAACAGCACACTTAGAAAGATTTTGGAATCGATCTGTGAGTTCAGCAACTAGGTGGTCTATCAGTGGAATAAAAATGGTACGTCTCCAATACTCTTCTGGTGAACTCGCTTCAACATTTCCTCGAAGAGTCTGGCGTTTACATCTTCTGGGAATTGAAATAATTGTGTCAGTATGAACAGCAAGTTTTTCAATTACAGGGAGTATGTTTGATCTGAATTCATCGTCTGCTCTTTCACGAATGTCTTTCAGTTCAGTTACGATCAGACCAATTTCTTCATAAGCAGTCACAACATCCTGATACGATCCTTGCAGAAGTAGACTCAGTGATTTAGTAAACCCGAACAGATAACGGTTGGAGGCAAATGCACAAAGAAAACCTGGTGTTGCAATCGATGTGAGCAAACCTCTTGCTTCTGAAATAGTCTTAGGATCCCAAGAACCTTTTGACTGCGGATCACATATTCTTGTCATGCATTCTACAACAGCTTCATACGTGTCTTCAAACTCCTCAAGCGATGTATGTCTCTCAACCCATCTTGTTTCACACAAAAGTTTCACCTTTTGACTGGCAATCTTAGGTTTTTCAGACGCTGTCCTATCATGATTGACAGACTGAACACAGGATTCTAGAAGTCTCTGCCGTTTTGGCGAATACTTGAAAAAGAGTGCAACTTCTTTTACTGTTGACATCATGCATTGTACTTCAACCTGTGCACAACTTTGACTAAGGGCCAAATTTAAAATGTGACTAGCACAGTGGAAGTAATGTGCCCTTGGTGCAAAATTCAGGAATAGGGTCCTGCACCCCTTTAACCTGCCACTCATATTCCCTGCACCGTCGTAAGTTTGTGCTCTACACATTTTAACTTCAAGTCCACAATCCTGAAGGCACTTGACGATAGCGTTACATATATGTTCGCCGGTTGTTGATTCACAATCAACGTATTGTAAAATTCTCTCAACTGCACAATTGTTCTTGATGTATCGTACTGCTATTCCTAGTTGCTCCAAGTTGGAGATATCTCTAATTTCGTCTGCTTCGATTGCAAAATAATTGTGTCCTTCTTGGTTTTTTATTTCAGACACAATGTGGGATTGAATGAAGCTTCCTATACATTCCAACAAATCATTCTGTGTAGTTTTTGAGATGTAGGACGCATTTTTAGGGCCTTCTAATAGATGCCTTTTCAGAATTTCATCGCCTGCATCGATTCGCATATCAAGTAAAGCATTGAAATTCCCTTTATTCAGTGAGCAGGATGTTGAATCATCTCTGTGACCTCTAATGGGTATTCCTTGTCTGCCGCAAAATTCCAAGCACTTGATAATAGAATTCAAAGTCGCTACATTTTTTTCAAAGTTCACACCAGCTTGCTCGGTTATCTTTGCGTCAATTCGAAGAGAAGGGTCATTATAGCGAAGCACAAAACGGCCAAACTTGTCCTTTGAAACCTGGTGATACTGACACTTTTCATGTAGTTGCCAGTACTCTAGTAAATGTTTCCAATCTTTACAAGGTGCCTTGACGAAAATTGATTCTCCCTTGTAATACTTTATGTCACTAAGAAACAAAATACACGCAATGCAATACAGCCCATCCTGTATTCGAGAATAGCTCAAATGTTCGTATTTTTCAAGCCATTCTCTCTTACAACGTCTGCTTGATACTCCGCTCTTTCTGCGTTTATCCCTGTAGGTTGTTGCTGGGAAGTTGTGTCCGGCAGGTGGAATTCTATTCTGAATAATGTTAATTTTAGTTGCATCATCAAGATCAGGACCCTCGGCAATATAATTTGAAATATCAAATGCACAGTTCAAGTCATTTTTTCTTGACAATGACGGTATGGATTTAAATTTCTTATGATGACCTACGCTAGGCTGAGGTTCATTTGAGTCAGGCTCCAACGTACCAGTACTAGCAATTTCACTCTTGTCTGCAGTACTCACTGAAGATAACTTTTTTCTCCGAGTTCCTTCTGTGAAAAATGACGACAACATCGACTGCTGTGACATTTTATCTTCCACTTTTTCAAATTCATAACTGTTGCCCTCATCATAATTCGGAACAAGTAAGGCAAAATGATTAGGTTCATATGAGAATCCGGGCTGAGTGTTTAAATTACCATCCCGGGACCATATAATGCCGAACTCAGGCTGTTTCTCGTCGTTAGTTGTTCTGTCCAGAGGATAAATTGTCCGATTAAATAGTGGACGCAAACCTTCATTTGCATTAGGGTACACAGACTCGAAACAAACATCCAACACACTACACAATCCGAGTAAATGTACCATAGATGACCATGAATTATCTTCACAAGTTTTCACCGATTCACATATAATAGCATCTTCCCTGTTTCGTGTTCTATCAAAATTTGCACCACCATCATCAGATAATATTAGCGAGAACAGAGTGTCAGAGTGATCAGTAAATATTTTTTTACAGGCAAGAACATCGTCAAGTATTGGATGATCAGCATAATCACTGGCCCGTATAAACAACTCAGCTGCAACAATAATCCTTATCTTCCAGGAAAGACTCGTATCGCCTAAACAAAATTAAATGATTTTTTTCTAAATATTTATGACTGCATTATTTATTTATGTTTTATATGTGTAGTTAAAGCAATACATACAGTGCACTGTGTCCTGTCGAAACTCAATCAAAATTCAAGCATTTTTTAACACTGGTAATTTTTAAGCCACACATTTTGAACTTATAAAAATATATATGATATTATAAATTGATAGTACTGGTATTAAAATTTTTGCTTCTAAAAAATGATCAGGAGATCTAGCCTAAAATTTGCTTTTACTTGTTTAATTTCATTTCCAAACACTTCTAATTATTTCATTTTCTATAGCAAGTTTTCAGATTTTAATAAATATTAATTTTAAAACAAATTACCTGTTATGAAGATGGAAACGCAGTTGTACAAACAATTCCCGTCACCGGGAACCTTTTTAGCTTCGTAACACAAATTATCATCAGGAATAAGTGCATTTGCCAGCGTGTCTTCTTTCAATCTCTGAAGCATTTCTATTTTGGGACAATCTCTAATGATATCTCGAATACCGTTGATAAGTTGTGCATGAATGACTTGACACTGACTTTTGTCACGATCTAGGACAGACCGCCGAAGTAATTCAAAATTTTCCATGTTATTCATGTTCAATTTGCAGACGCTGCAGCCGAAAGTCAGTCGTACATAAACCGAGTCTTACACAAGAAGTCCACTCGTACACAAGTTGAGCCGTTTCTATTTTTTCTTTAATTACTAAACTATATCGAATGAAATAACACTTCTACATGAATATGCCTACAAATTATAAATCTTTGTATTTTTCATTTTACAAATTGAATTTAATATTAAAGTAAAGCATGACTTTATATGATCAGAAAAAAATCATCCACAAAAAAAAAAAAAAAAAAAAATCAAACGGGGGGGCGCGCGCCCGGCGCGCCGGTGCTGGATCCGCCACTGACTAGTACAATATAAGAAACAGGTTCTATTGAACCGCATGACTGAACATACTTGTAATGGTATTCGAATTGGAAACATGTAGTTTCTATATCAATATTGTATTTCATTAGCATCGTCTTTTTATGACCTGGAGAATGGAGAGCATAGTGTGTTTTTCTTGAATGTCCTTCTAAATTGTGAATGCACTCGTCCATCTATTGAAAATTACTACTGCTATAATGACTGTTAAGAGTAAATTGTAACCTTAATTTCATTGTAGTAAGAAATCTACAAATTCTTGTAAGGTCAGCAAATGATGTAAATTATGAATGGGGGAGAGGCTTTGACAGTTCTCCCCGCTATCTTTCACACCTTATCGCTCAAATCGTGGGACTTGGCAGATTTGGTTCCAATTAAATTTTAGATTATAAACAGGCTAGGCATTTTCACATTAATCTCTGTTTTAACTTTTAATTACCTCCGTCCTGTCCGTGGGAATTTGACATTTTATTTCTATTTAAAAGATATTGTATAAGAAATTCTGTCAGTCTTTGTTCAACCTCGCATTGATACACACATGGAATAAACTGATGAGAAATCATTCGATTGGGTTCAGTTTTATGCGTGTAACAATTTGGTGGCAGCGTCGGGATACTTTCACTCATAGTCGTGGTGTAACGATTGTAGTAAAAGTGTATTTTACTAATTATTGTGGGACAACAATTTTTAGTTAAAGTGAACCAATACCTATTAAATATGTCGGACACGGAGGTTGATGACACAGGAAGGCCAAGGCGAGCTACAACCCAAAAACTAATCGAGTTTACAGAAGATGAGCTTGTAGAAGAACAACCGCAATTGTTTAGGCAACCTAAAAATCCGCCGTTAAAGAAAAAAACAACAAAGAAGGATCAAAATTTGGAAATCGAGTTGGAAAGAGAAAAAATTGCCTTGGAACGCGAAAAACTTAAGATAGAAATGGAAAGATTGGCTTTAGAAAGGGAAAAAATTCAACTGCAAAAACAGGAAAATGAACCATCGACAAAAGCTATGCCGTTTAAGATCAAATTACAACCGTTTGACCCGAAATGTGATGACATACTAACATTTTTATCGGAATTTGAGGCTATCGGGGAGCAAGCTGAATGGAATGAGAAACAAAAAGTATTACAATTAAGAACTCTTTTAACAGGTGAGACTCGTCAAATTTCATCACAGTCATCATCTACATTCGATGATTTAAGAAAGGCACTTGTTGATCGATATGGAAAACGCCCACATGAGTACTTTAATGAACTCGTAAACGTAAAACGTGAAGGAAATGAAACGTACAGAGGGTTGTTTTCAAGAATAGATAAGTACCTACGGAGATCCATTGAGGACAAGGATCCAATAGAAATTTTGCGAGAAGAATTTTTTCTAAAAGCATTACCGCCAGCACAAGCACAATGGGTAAGAAGAAACAAGGGATCATCTACTGTCGTGGAAGCCGCCGAGGACTACATACCACCAAAAGGACCAAGGGAAGTTGGACCATCCCAGGGGTTTACCGGGAATGGCAAAGGATCTGGACCATCTCAGGGATTTACTGGGAATGGCAAAGGATCGGGACCAGGAAATGGTCAAAACCATGGAAATCACAGGAAGGATGTGATATGTTTTAAATGCAATGGCAAAGGGCATTTTGCTAATAAATGTCCTAAAATTTCATTAGTGTCTAAAATAATTAAACATGAATGTGATGGATTAATCTACATTCCAGGACACGTGAATGACAGGGAAGTTTCCTTTGTGAAGGATACGGGAGCGTCAATGACTTTAATCAAGGAGGACCTTGTAGATTCCTCATGCATTTTGGAGGGACAGAAGACCACACTGTACACAGCCATCGGGCAGCCATTTGAGGCCAAAATTGGGATAGTGAAACTTGACACTCCGTACTTCAAAGGACATGCACAGGTTGGTCTTGTTCCTTCTCTGGTAGCAGATGCGCTACTAGGAAATGATGTCATTAGCAGGAAGAATGTTAATGTTGTGACGAGAGCACAAGTGCGTCAAGAAACAAATGAAGAAGTATTGTTTGACCGAAAAATGAATGAATCTGATGTAAAACCAAAAGAGATTGAAGCAATTAAGGACAGTGAAACAACAGAGACTGTAAACATCGAGAACCTACATGGAATCAATGCAGAAAAACTTGCAGAACTTCAGAGGAATGACCCAAAGTTAAAATCATGTCGGGATAAGGCTGTATCGACAGAAACAGCCTGCACAATACCACTCGCATTTTATTGGGAAAATGGAATCTTAAAACGAAAATGGACATCGGCAAACCAACAAAAGCAGGGATATCAAATTGTCCTACCAAAAACTCTCCGACAATCGATCATAAAACTTGCACATAACCAACCACTTGCAGGACACCTTGGAACAGAGAAAACAAAAGAACGCATTTTGAAATCTTTCTATTGGCCAGGGATGTTCCATGAAATCAGCGATTACTGTTCTTCATGTGACGTATGTCAGAAAGTTGCAAAAAGAACCAATGTGAAAGTCCCAATGATCAATACGCCAATTATATCTACTCCGTTTTTCAAAATATCAATGGATATCGTAGGCCCTTTGGCTAAAACAAAGAAAGGAAACAGATTCATTCTCACCATTGTTGATGACGCAACGCGTTACCCAGAAGCATTCGCATTGAAAAGCTGTGATGCTGAGAGTGTGGCAAACGCTCTCATTGAACTCTTTAGCCGGGTAGGCATTCCGAAAGTTATCTTGACTGATCAAGGAACTAACTTTACGAGTAAACTCATCAAGGAGTTATTCACATTGTTGAAAGTGAAGGGAGTGACAACTTCACCATATCATCCTCAAGCAAATGGAAAAACTGAACGTTTCAATGGGACATTGAAATCGATATTAAAGAAGCTTTGCACAACTGAGGAGCTAGAGTGGGATACTCTACTCCCATATGCATTGTTTGCGTACCGCGAAGTCCCTCATCAGCAGACGGGATTCGCACCATTTGACCTACTTTACGGGTGGCCAATCAGAGGACCAACGGAAGTAATAAAAGAATTTATGGCAGGAGAAGAGGAAATCCAAATGTCAACCATCGAGCACATAATCAAGATTCGACAAAGGTTACAGGACGTTACGTCAGTGGTAAAAGAAAACCTGACAAAAAGGAAGGAATTCGTTAAAAAATGGTATGACAAAACAGCGTCAAGGCGAGAATTCCAACCTGGAGATGAAGTTCTCATCCTGTTACCGTCAGAATCATCACGAATGGAGGCTCAGTGGAAAGGACCCTACCGTGTGACAGAACGCATCAATGATGTCAATTACAAAGTCAACGTAGGAGGACGCCGCGGAGTGGCAGTGTACCATATAAACCTTTTGAGAGAGTACAAAAGATCCATACTCTTTGTTGCTGAGAAAACAGAAGACACTGATGGACTAGAAGAAGCGACTCCATGCACTGAAAACAACGAAACCATAAGTGATTTAAACTTTGGCGAAAATTTAGACCATTGTCAAAAACAGGAAGTCCGCAAAATATTCTTGAAATATGAAAATGTTTTCACCAACAAACCTGGTCATTGTACCCTGACGGAACATAGCATCAGAACAACAACAGAAACACCAATATTTCAAAGACCATATAGAATTCCTGAAGCAAAACAAGCAGCCGTGAAGGACGCAATCGAAGAAATGTTGAAGCAGGGACAAATTCAACCATCAAATAGCCCTTGGAGTTCGCCAGTTGTCCTTGTAAACAAACCAGATGGAACTATCAGAATCTGCATTGACTACCGAAAACTCAATGAAATAACAGTGTCAGATGCATACCCAGTCCCAAGAATCAGCGACATCCTGGAAAAAGTTGGAAATGCCAAATTTCTAAGTCATTTCGATCTGACCAAGGGATACTGGCAAGTTCCGTTGTCAGAAGATTCCAGAGAAAAATCAGCCTTTGTGACCCCATATGGACTTTACGAATTTTTAGTTATGCCATTTGGAATGAAAACCTCACCTGCAACATTCATACGCCTAATGGACAAGGTGTTACATGACGAGAAAAATGTTGTTACATATTTTGATGATATAGTGATTTTCTCAGATTCCTGGGAATCTCACCTTGAGGATATCGAGAATGTTGTCAAGAAATTGCAGGAAGCTAACTTGACCGTTCGCCCTTCAAAGTGTAAGATAGGAGCTACACAATTGAAATGTCTGGGACACATTGTCGGGAATGGAAGCGTTACACCAGATCCATCTAAAGTACAGGCGATTCAGGACTTTCCTCTTCCGGTGACGAAGAAAAACCTGAAGTCGTTCTTGGGATTGACGGGCTACTACCGTGCATACATAGCGAAATACGCCGAAATTTCCGTATTGCTAACCAACATGCTGAAGAAATCTGAACCGACAAAATTAAAGTGGAACTCGGAACAAGTGAAGGCATTCAAACTCTTGAAGGAGGCCTTGATGACAGCACCAGTCCTAATTACACCAAAATTTGAAAACCCATTTATTGTCCAAACTGATGCAAGTCAATACGCAATAGGAGCCGTTCTCAGCCAAGAAATGATAGATGGTGACCATCCAGTATCCTACATCAGTAGAAAACTATTGCCGCGAGAACAAAACTACTCAACAATTGAAAAGGAACTTTTGGCAATTGTTTGGGCCATCGGTTCTTTCTCCTATTACCTGGACGGCAGGAAGTTCTTTGTGGAGACAGACCATAATCCACTTAGCTGGCTTCATCGCATGAAAGACAGAAATCAAAGACTCTTACGTTGGGCCCTTTCATTACAACCGTTTGATTTCGAAGTAAGATACCGCAGAGGCAGTAAAAATCAAAATGCAGACAGTTTATCGCGTATATAAAGTAACTATCCGAGTGTATTATGAATAGTGACAGTGAATTTGAAAAATATGGACTGTTAGCTATTGCTTTTACATTGAGTATAATTTGTGACTTCTGGACTGTAATCTGTTAATGGATTGTTAATGGACAATTTTTTTTTCAATGTAAAACAGTGAACTTTATTGTTTTGAAATATGTATTATTTCCTAATTTTAATTATCTTTACAATTTTGATTTTGAAAAAATTCAACTTTTCTAGTTAAATTTTTATCTTAAGGACGGAGGTGTTAAGAGTAAATTGTAACCTTAATTTCATTGTAGTAAGAAATCTACAAATTCTTGTAAGGTCAGCAAATGATGTAAATTATGAATGGGGGAGAGGCTTTGACAGTTCTCCCCGCTATCTTTCACACCTTATCGCTCAAATCGTGGGACTTGGCAGATTTGGTTCCAATTAAATTTTAGATTATAAACAGGCTAGGCATTTTCACATTAATCTCTGTTTTAACTTTTAATTACCTCCGTCCTGTCCGTGGGAATTTGACATTTTATTTCTATTTAAAAGATATTGTATAAGAAATTCTGTCAGTCTTTGTTCAACCTCGCATTGATACACACATGGAATAAACTGATGAGAAATCATTCGATTGGGTTCAGTTTTATGCGTGTAACAATGACTTATTGCAAGTCTTAACGAGTGTTAGCAAACAAAATACAAAGTACTAATAATATTATAATATTCATTGATGTTTTTTCTTCTTCTTTTTTTTTGTTTTTTTTTCCTGATTTGTTTCTTAGAAGAAAACATACATAGTTACTGTAGTGTTTCTTATCTATAATCATCTTAAACACGTAGAATCTTATATCAAACGTTTCGTGCCAAGGTTATGACTGATTAAGTCAATTTTTCTCTTATCTTCGCCATTACGAACACAATAACAATGGTAGTGTTGTTATGTCTGCTTCTCTGTTTTGGTCCCGTGCTAAGTTTTCTAATTCCAGAATCATGCGACACTATGGATTGCAAGTTGGATCATGTGTTGCACATCGTCTCCAAACAACAAGGCATTATGGACCAACAGTCCAGACAGATTGCTGCACTAGAGAAACAATTGTCAACCATGTCTTGTACGAAGGATAACACGGGTCAAAATCAAACGGAGTCCGGAACAACAACAAAGGATGGCCACAATATGCAGAGTTTAATGTCAGGTAAATATATGCCTTTTTAAACAAAATCAATTTAATTGTTATATCGAGGCAATATCATTTTAATTATTATCAATTTTAATTTTCTTCCTTTAAGGGCCACAAACAACCACTCCATCTTTCTACGCAGTTAAATCTCGAGATCAGCGAGATCTTGCAAAAGGCGAGAGAATCGTGTTTGAAACGGCGATTACCAATGTGTTCAAAGCATATGATATATATTCTGGTGTCTTCAAGGTTCCGCTAAAAGGAGCATACGCTTTCACGTGGACTATAGCCATGAATAACATTGACAACCACGCTTGTTTCTCTCTTTTTGTCAATGACGTTGTGGTTGGACAAACGTACTTGTGGAACAACGGAAGTGACGCAGTATCAACGGGTTTTTCTGTCGTGGAGGTTAATTCTGGTGATGACGTATACATGAGTCTTTGCAATGTTAGCCAGCCATTGGGTGAAATAATTAGTGACATTTACCGCAAGACAAGTTTTGCTGGATGGTGTATAGCATGTGTGGGATAGCTAGGTGTACATTATATGTGGGATATCTATTTTTGTAACTTTCCTCTAAAAATAATTTTGTTCTGGATTTTTAAAATTATTAATTATTAAATTTCCAGAAAAGGGACTAAACGAAACGGGCCATTAAGCATGTGATGTTTTGATACATTTTCTCTGTTTCGCATTGATGTTTATTCCAATATCCAATGCATCCGCAATCTAAGGGGGTTTACAAAACCAATTGAAACACCCTTTGAAATTCTATGTTAATCTCTTTATGAGGTTTTTTTTTTCAGATTTGTCATTCACTCGTTTTGTTGCCTTTTTAAGCAGTTTGATCGTGACTACAAAAGTAAAACGAGACCACAACCAAACACAAAAACGTCATAGAATTAGTGGTTGAAGCAACCTGATGTTGTGTTTTAAGCGCACAATGAACACTACTGTTATCAAATACGCAGAATCGATAAAGTTCTGCAAGCAAACAATTTTATTTCTCGGAGGAAACGATAGTTTTGCTAAAATAATAGTATGGAAAGGATTGCACCTTAATAATATTAAAAAATGAACTATTTTGGATAATCAGAAATAAGAGTATACGTGTAACACAACATGTTTAATAAGAAATGTAGGAAGAGAAAAGGCACAAAAAAGAATTTGGATAATCTTAAAATGAATATTCATATTGAATTTAACCGAAAGGAATCTAATGTTGCATATGCCTTGCCTTGCCAATCCGTTATTCTAAAATTTTAACTTAACCTTTTTTTAAAAATAAAATCACGATGCATCATGGACAGTCTTCAGTAGAGGGTCTACCATTGTGTTGACTTCAGACAACATAGATTTTGATCTGGAGTTCTCTTCAATCAAATCGCTTGGATGCTTTTTCTACAGGCAGAAAATCTCTTATTCATATATCTCAATTACTCTCCTTCCTTGAATTCGTGATTTAATTTTTTAAGGAAAGCGAAAAATATTATTATCCTGTCTTGAATTTATTTATCAAACAACAGCAGAGACACAAAATATTTTAAGTAAGTTTGATTCTTTGAGGCTTGGTTACCATATCATATATCTATAGCATCAAGCGAATTTCTTATAATCTTGAGTATCGTCTAAGGGAAATGAATAATAATGTTAACATAAGGCAAAAATCAATATTGAAAGAAATTGAGTGGTTATGTGTGTTTGGGAGAGGAGGAAGAATTTGAGTTGTTGTTTTTTTTTTGGGGGGGGGGGGGGGGGGGGGTTGGTGTTGAGAAGGGGCAGAGACGCAAATAGGGGAGCGACTGGGGAATCTTGTAAATAAAACCATTCATATGAATCCCAAACCATGGATTAATATATATTATTATGCATTCTTTAATATTTCTCAAAAACTTTCTATTGTTCATAGTTGAGTTTAAACTGTTTTACTGAATAGATCCGGTTTAAAATTGGTAACAATATTATTGAATGAGGACTACGGAAGTGTAGTGATTATTGCAACATTTGAGACTTTTTCACACCTTCGTTTTCACATCTCGCTTGCTCCTCATAAACAGAAAAGTCTTGGATTGAGAAGATGTAAATAAAACAATAAACATAAATTTAAAGAAATCTCTTACCTCAATGGTTCGGACAAAAATATTGATACAACAGGAAAATTAAACAGGATAATATTTTAACACTGTAATTGCGTTGAAGCATGCATGCTTGCAAAACTTACAAAATTACGGGTATATTTTACAGATAAGTGTGTAAAATAAAGATCGATTGAATAATGTAAATTCTGCACATAAGAATGTGAAATACCAAAAAAAAGTCTCAATGTGACACTAATGCGCTTAGAACATAATGAATTCTCAAATTTTTTGTTTCAAACCCACTGTGAATTTTTTTGGTATTAATCCCAAATGATTGGTGTCGTACGAATTAAGATAGCATTACCATAAGTTTCCATATTTCCGAAGACCCCCCCCCCCCCCTCCCCAACTATAAATTCAGCTGACCACAAACATAAAATTCAATCTCTCCCCTAATTAACGTAAACTGGGTCGAAAATGACGAATACTCCCATCAATCATCTAAACTAATATATGTTTAATACAGCCACTATGTATAATGCACAAAGTTTTGAAACCAACTGCTTACCTATTAATAAATAAATGATTCATACATTGTTTCTCTTTATTTTAAAATCGATCTCTGAGAGGCATTGCTATAATAGATGCTTGTAATTTATTCACTGTAATGACACGATCGCGATTTCAAACTTTTCAGATTAAATGAAACCCACACAATCGATGCGCATAAACTGTTTGGAAAGCAACATCGTGACTTGCAACATAATCCAGTACTAATTTATTAATGCATGATTCCAAATTTATAAAACCAACATTCATGTGGCTCTATCAAAGCCAAAATGAAATATTGTTTCATAAAAAACTGACTTTCCCAATTTTCATATGAAGGTTGAATAATTGTAAACATAAGCATCTTTAAATAATGAATTTAAACATAAAGCTGTATCACGCCCTATCTGCTATTCGATTCGATGCTATACTCCCCCCCCCCCCCAAAAAAAAAAATCGTTTATTACGCCATTAAAGTTGGTCTATTTGCTAAGGTAAAACATAAAATGTATATGAAACAATTTAAGGTATGATCAAATACCGGTATATCAAAACAAAGAAATATGCATTTACATTTATTTGTTCATATAGAAAGTATTGATTTCATATCTGTCGGTTGCAAATGCTTCGAACTCAAACACGTTTTTGATATATTAATTTGGAACAAAGGAAAGGCGGTTATCATAAATATTTTTATGGTAATCAATGACAGCGAACTAGTCTTATTGAACTCTGGCGTAGGAAAATTTCTAAATTATTCTTACTGTAAAAATCTGACAATTAGCATTTTCAAGGAATTCATAAATAAGTTTCCTTGAAAAACTATGTATCTAAATACATTACATTAAATTTATCGATTATTTTCAAGTAATAAGTCTGGTCAGTGCTGATAGTTTTCCACCCATGTTTTGTGCTTAGGTCCAAACATTTTTCCACTTCCGTTTTGCAAGAGTAACCGCATAGGAGAGTTGATAAAAATTAAATCCCAAAAACTGACCGACACATCCGAGTAATTTGGTACACGATACTAGTGTCATGCAGAGATAAATTATGTACATGAATGCATAATCGTACGTGTACAGTGTATAATAAATTCAATGAAAAAAATTATCGTGTTGATTGACGGCCATATCTCGAATAAGTCATATCCCCAAATCCATCCGTACGACTTTCTGGCCCCGCTGTTTGATTAAAGGAAAGGCGGAGACATCAATGGTTTACAGTTTGATTCTAATAAAAACAAGAGACAGGTGTAAAACAGGGTCTTATTAATAATTCTGTTAGCACACGGGAAAAGCTTACGATTTTTTGTCTGATTTTGGGTGGAACGACCATGCATTTGACTTCGGTCTAGACGTTTGGAAATTGGTTGGTTGGTCTCGGCCTTCATAGGATTTATGTGCTTAAGGATGTCGACAGCTTGGGGAAACAGACTCACTGCAATCTCTTCCTTTTGCTTCACTTTCATTATCCCCTTTCAATCCTCTCTTTTTCTTTTTCCTCCCGCCATTTCTGAGTTTCACTTTTCTTCTCTCACTTAACCTTTTTCTATCCTTTTACCCCCCCCCCCCCCCACACTCTCTCTCTCCCCACCATGCATCTCTAAACAAACTCTCTCTCTTACTCTTCTCACTCATTCCCCACTCTCTCTCTTTCTCTCTCGTCCCACTCTCCCTGTTCCCTTGCAACACTCTCTCTCTCTCTCTCCCCACTCTCATTCTCTCTTGTCCCATTTTCACTCTCTCTGGCCCAACTCTAACCCTCTCTTTCGCCCCACTCTCACCCTCCTCTCTCTGTCTCGTCCCACTCTCACACTCTCTCTTGCCCACTTCACTCTCTATCTCGTCCCACTCTTACTCTCCGGTCCCACTCTCTCTTTCTATCTCTCGCCCCACTCTCACTTCTCTTTCCCTAATCCCACTCTCTTCGCTGTCTTACTCGCCCTACTCTCTGTCTCTTACATCACTCTCCTTTCTCTCTTTCACTCCATTTTTTTTTTTACCGTTTCACTCTTTCCCCTGTCTCACTCTTTATTTTCATCTCACCCACGTTACCCTCTCACTCCACTAGGACAGTAGGTTTGTTAGTGATAGGAAAAAAGTTTAAGAGATGGAGAGACTGATATAAGCGAAAGAGTGCTTTACTAATTTAACTTCTCCCTGATCTTCCACTCACTCATTTCCTATTCCAAAGAAAAAAACAACACACCAAAGAATTTTATTAATAAAACCTCAAATGAGTAAATTCATGCATGTAAATTAAAAAAAAACCTTCCATCATTTAGGCCAATCATGGATTACTTTCTAAGTTCCATTGGAAATCGATTAAAATACGGAAGAATGTTTATATGCGCACAAATTTTATAAGTAGCAAGAATTTCTCTTCTTTGGGTCTATAATTTTTCTGGAATTCAATGGAATGCAATTAAGACGTCTCTTAATGCCTCAAAGAAATCAAACACAAGCAGTTGCATTTCGAGTGTTATGAATTAACTTCTATTTTGAACAATCCTATTAGGATAAATTCTTTGGGCTGGTTATTCTTGATAGGTTCTGGTGTCCAGTTCTCTTCAGCTAAAATAAACATAAATAATTAAATATATAGAATTCCTTCGTTAAATATTCATTCATTCTTTCATAAATTCAAAATCATAAGTCACTGTTACTAGACGTATTTGGTTGTTATTTAATAGGATTAAAAGAAAACTGAAAATGAAATTCGCCGGTAACTTTCACCTTATTTACAATAATTATTCATTCTTTTGAAAATAAAATAGAAGATCATGGTTTTAAGGGACTTTTTCTAGATCTATGGCCATACGTACAAATCTTAATGTACTCGTTAATGATTTATTTCTAATCATTTATCACAAAAAATGAAAGAGAACGTGATCAAGCTCACATATCCAAATGAATGCTCCACCTTTACTCGACAATGCTGCTCATGCATAGCAAGGTATGCATTAAATACACAAAATAATTAAATAAAAGGCATATAACTCGCAAAAAAATCTTCACTGGAAACATGGATATCTATTTCTTTGCCTTTAACCAAAACAAAATCTAAATTCAAAAGTACCAAAATTCCCAGAAAAATAATCGGGATTTCCTGGGATATGTAAACCTTCATGTACATATTGTGTCCTAAATGCCTACAAAATTACACAAAATTCCATGCAGCGGTTTTTAAAAGGGTCTTCCAAGCCCTCTGGGAAATTTTATAATACGAGTCCGATTTTTTATATTCCTTAGAGATATGAAATTCACGCATGCTTTTGACATGAAAATGACGGGGGAAAAGTTCAAACTTGAGGAAAAATCAACTTTTAAACATGTATTGCTTTTCATAAAAACAAAAGTCACTGCTTCATTCGAACTCAGGACCTGCAACTTTAAAGTTGGAATTTACAACTTTAATCTTGGAATTTCATACTTTAAAGTTGATTTTTTTTTCAACTTTAAAGTTGTTGAGTTGAGTTGATTTTTCAATTTTAAAGTTGTTGAGTTGAGTTGACTTTTCCGACTTTTAAGCAACTTCAATTTCCAACTTCTTTGTTTTAGCTAATTTTTTTTGTAAATATAACAGTATACATTAAGAGTACATCTCATGCAAACTGGGCATAAACTTATAGTTGCATGTATATGACTGAACTAGAATTGTTCATGTATTTATTAATGTTACTTAAACACGTGGTCTAGACGATTTGGTCTGCTTATATCCAGATGGTCTTGTTTTGTTCTCGTTACACCGAGGAAAAGTGTTCCAAGAGTTTGGCAGTCTAGTGTTTCTAGTTATCTTCCGTCTAGATCGTATGCCTCGTTTCCTTCTAGTTTCACCTTTATGACTATCATCTTTGTAAACATCGAATACAATATCTACTCTCCAATGGCCTTGCGCAAGTGAAGTGATGTGCGTTAGGATAATGTCATTGGCATAGTTATCAAAGGTTTGACATTGTTCTGTTGTTTTGAATTGACTAATGATGGGTCGTCAATAACAAGTGAGGGAACAGTCGGTACACTGTTTGGCAATACTTGACTAGCTTCCAACATAGGCATCGACTGAGATTTCACACCAGTATTCAAAAAAAATATTTTGAGAAAGCGAAGGGGGGGGGGGGATTTCTGATTTTCATATTCCAAAAATTCTTGTTAATCACATTGCTCTGACAGGAAATAAAAGTCTAGATAACAGGCTATAATCACTTCTAAATTTGCTAACTATGTCTTTGAAGAATCAGCTTTTTGTTTGGAAACTTTACCATTAGAAAAATTGAATCACTGAATTTTTCAAGCATAGCCATTGCACAAGCCCATGACCAGAACAGTGCCATTGTAAAAGGTGATTATGGTGCGATATTGCTAACTGTCAAAAAATCTAGAGGGTAGGTAACTGGATACACTAGACTTGGAACTCTTTTCTTCGGTGTATCGAGAAAAAACTGAACTATTGGGTTTTTAGCAAACAAAATCGTATCTGCAACTATAATGACAGAAACTACGATAGTTGTAAAAAGGAAAAAATGTTGTCAGTAACAGAGCTATAGATACAGACTTTGTATCATCTTGAAATCATGAAGAAGCTGACACTTGTATGTTCCTACATACAAAACATGCAGCCTTGGGTAGTATCAATTCAAGTTCGGATACAGATTGTTGTTCATGATCATGATGTTTGATCAGTGGGTACAAGATGAAAAGCACTTTAATTCTTTCATGCATTCACGGATTGTGATACAGAGTCCGTATTTGATGGGACATGTAAAATGACAGCAAGGCAGGCTGAAATGTGTTTAAGAGCGTTGCAGAGGGGTATTCGGATTCTTAAGTTCTCCTTGTGACAGTGTGACAGAACATATAATCAATTTGTACACATAATGTACGTTCGGTCCAGACTGCCAATAGAGTAAATGACACGCACCTTGACCTCTTTGCTCGTAAGCAGCGTCCGTACAATGGCACCCCTTGATCCCTCAGGAGCTGCTCTTGTAGAGCATATTAAGAGATCTGTATTGCAAGCTAAACATCCATTGGGTCAGTCACTAATACAAGTGACAAAACTCGCCATCCCCTTCCAGCTGGGGATGGGATAAAGATTACGGTTTTCGGATTTCACACTGGACATCTTTACCACCAATGGCGGTTTCATGTTAAGAACTACTGAAATGTTGATGTAATATAAGTTGTTCTGGGGAATGCAAATTTTTCAAATCCGAATTATTTTGCACTGCTCTTTGCAGAGCAACTGCTTAGACGATTAGATCATGTACATTCAAAAATGAGCTACAGCATGTTTTTTAACGCATGCGCAGAGTCTTAATATATGAAATGAACATCACATTATATCATACAACAAATTCTTCTTCATAATTTCACAGAAAATAGAAACATTACCCAGAAATATTTAAAATATCTTGAAAACATTATGAAAAATGACGCCATTTTAAAATAAGAGGCGGCCATCTTGAAAATGACCAAAATTTGAATGGCCAACGATATTTTTTGATCAAGTAATGTTCAAGGAACCTTCATGCAAAATTTGGTGCTTGTCTCCACAAGTGAAATATTTCATCCACTATCCGCTACACTAGATGACGAGAAGAAAATTCGAAGTGCGGAAAATCGCACCCTCCGACAAAAAAAAACAATGGCAGAACAGGCGTTTTCACCCACATGGCACCTGCAAGTCTCCCCAGCGGCGGCGACAGGCTCGGCAGCCCAGCTTAGTTCTTCTGTGCCTTATTTATGTATAATGATTGTATTTTGTCTAGATGATGGGTTAGCATTTGCTTCAACTGAGGGTCAATGTATGTTAGATTCTAATTTCATTCAGAGAACATTGTCAGAAACTGGACAGGTGGTCAATATAGACATATCACAGTTTATTCCAACGCAAATTATTGAATGGTTAGATTTAACATGGAATTCAAATTCATTTTCATTTCAGTTCCGGTGAGACGAATAGAAGACGCTGTTTGTTGTTTGAAGAAAGTAATTGATCGTTTCCCAGATATAACAGCGAGAGAATTGGCACAAGTAGTTGGAAAAATCATTTCCATGACACCAGTAATGGGTGTAATATAATGACACGATTTTCTCCTATGGAAATAGCTACAAAAGAATTATGGGATTCAAAATTGTTATTCAACATAGAGATCTAGTTTTTGAAGAATTGAATTTCTGGGTAAAATGTATTCCTTGTAATAATACAAGATTTCTACATTCTGTTAGTTAAGAAAAACAAATGTTATCATTTATTCAGATGCAAGCAACTCAGCATCAAGTGCATATACAGTTAAAGTTAATTATGAGGTGTTCCATCTGATGAGGAAAGATGATGAGGAAAATATGAGTTCGACATGGAGAGAGTCATGGCATCTTTTAAGAAAATATGAATCACAAGAAACGACAGTGGAGTGGTTTACTGATAACCAAAGTTTGTGAGAAAATAGTACATTCTGGTAGCATGAAGCACCATTTACAAGTTATAACATATAATATTTTTGAAAATTCAAAAAATATAAAAGATTGGTTTAGACAAGTCCAACTTTGGTGTACATACGAGTACATATCGTAGTTTAAGATCGGGCGGTGCTACTTCTGCAGCATCTGCAGGGGTTTGTGATAGACTGTTTAAAAAGCATGGGCGGTGGAGGTCGGATAGGGCAAAAGATGGCTATATGCACGTCAAAGAAAATTTATCTTAGAAACTGTCAGTCACAAAAAAATCTTGGCATTTAGCGAGGTTTTTTTTTATCTTCTTTATCTTCGAATTAATTAAAACTGCACTTTCAGAGCGCTTCATATCCTAATCACGAGTTTGTGTTTATTTTATAAATATTTAATGTTCGCTTGAGTGAAACGAATAAAAACATAAATGTATTTATCCATAATTGATAATTTTCAAAATAGACCATTACTGCATATAGCATTATTTCTCACTCATGAAATAATTAACCTCTATCCGCTCGAAATTGAACCACCTGAGCCCTTCATCTTTGTACAGTAAAACATCACATAACACATAGGTATGTTGCACTCTGCCACTTCTGTGACTTTATTGTTAACCAAATTTGGTTTGAAATAATCAGGAAAATGACAATAGATGATTATATAACAATAATTAATAAGTTCATGAAATTAATCATAAAATTATGAATATTTAATTCTTTACCCATAATATTTTACAACTGAAATAATCCATAACTCCAATTACTGATGTAATCAATGATGTGATTGATTAGATAATTTATGAAAAACATAATCCTTGTGGTCTGAAAGCGCCATGCTTAATAAAGAAAAAAGAAAATACACAAGAATTTTTCGTTTTTCAAACATGTTCATAAAAAAGGAAGGTGGAGGGGTGGAGGTGGTTTATAGATCGCTTTGAAAATGTTCGATGCTTAGCTATCGGCGTCCTGAAAGAAGTGAGAACCCACGCTATTAAAATGACGCTCCCAAGATTTTACCGCGGAATAAATTCATTGGTTACCCCCGGCGACGTTGATTTTGTGTCCATATATGAAGATGCTGTATAACTTTGACAATACCGCAGGAAAGATAACTCTCGCGAACTTAACAGAAATCATCAATATGCATAAAATATTTTAAGAAATCTTAAAAATCATTTATCCATAATTGATAATTTTCAAAATAGACCATTACTGCATATAGCATTATTTCTCACTCATGAAATAATTAACCTCTATCCGCTCGAAATTGAACCACCTGAGCCCTTCATCTTTGTACAGTAAAACATCACATAACACATAGGTATGTTGCACTCTGCCACTTTTGTGACTTTATTGTTAACCAAATTTGGTTTGAAATAATCAGGAAAATGACAATAGATGATTATATAACAAAAATTAATAAGTTCATGAAATTAATCATAAAATTATGAATATTTAATTCTTTACCCATAATATTTTACAACTGAAATAATCCATAACTCCAATTACTGATGTAATCAATGATGTGATTGATTAGATAATTTATGAAAAACATAATCCTTGTGGTCTGAAAGCGCCATGTACTTGATTAATTCTAATTAAATCAAGTTCAGACCCCAAGGAGGGAGGGAGAAAATTTTAAGTGGCAAAGTGCATTCCTATACCTTTAAAATGGACTAATATTTGCCAGGATATATATACATATGCCTTACAAACCTTAGTCCCATATACATGCAAACACATACAAATACTATTCATGCATGGGTAAGGATATACATATGCCCCACCCATAAAGATGTACAATGTAACCTAATACTTGTAATATATAGTAATCATAGGTAGGAACATACATATGTCCAGCCCATTCAAAGCTTTGACATGAAAATAACAACTTATAGCCTATTTCAAATTATTTTAACGCATTATAAGTTATCAAGAAATATACATATGTTCCTGAATAACAGTGTATATCCATAAGTTCACAGTCAGTCTTTGCTCTCTCTATACTAGATTAACTGGTCTAATATAACTTTTGAATGCATCTGATTTCCATCGACCTAACAGCTAGTCTAATTTTGCTGTCACTCATGCCAATGTCAGCACAGTGCGACGCCATGCCTATCCGGAAAGAATGGCTAGTAATGCGACTCATATCCAACTTTGCAAATGATAGACAGTTTTTTAATACCGCCGAAAGTTTACCCCTGGAAACTGGAATATTTGGTACATAACAAAAAAGTGGCCCATTTTGTACTCCTCTTAACTTAATGTAGTCTTCTAGGCATTGAACTGGACAATAGTTTTTGTTACATGTTGCAGAGTGAATAGTGAGAAAAAATGGTTTGCCCATGTGATGTTTATATGTAACAAATTTGATAATTAAATGAACTTGCTGCCTGGAAATTTGATTAAACCGAATTAAATTTTTGTTAATTACCTTTTGACATGATGTTAGTTCCCCAACTCTCAAGAATCCATAAAAGGCCAACAAAAACATTGCTTTAAATAAGGCCTTTTCAAATGCATTGGAAACTGTAACTGGTAAAAAGACACAAATTTGATGCAAAATATTTTTTGTAATAGGTATTCTAACATCTTGTGAAGGTGTTTGCGTGTTGATAAGAGCAATTTTTGTATTAAAAAGGACGAGCATGGATCCCCAAAACTGTTGAGCTTATGGATGTAACTATAATAATAGCTGAGAGATATGATGAAATAGTTGTTGCAGCATAGTCCTTTGAAAATAGGTAGGCAACATAATATACCAATATGTGTTGCTTCACTGGAAACTCATATTTCTCGGCAAAATCTTTAAAAACTGTCCAAGCATGGGAGTACGAAGCTAAAGAAGAATTAGTAAAATTAATGTTACTTAAACACGTGGTAGTGTTTGTTTATTATTCTTTACATCTGTTGGTTGTTATTAATGTCACCTAGTCAGGTGACATTGATATTCATAGCCCGAGCTATGAATGACCGTGAAAGTTATTGTGTACTAGTAAAACCATTCGAGGCTCTTTTTCGTGCAGTCATATAAGTCCAACCCACCCGCCCATTGATTCGATCGTATTATATAATATATAGATGTATGCACTGTCTAAAATTTGTAATTTTATTTTGTAGATGTGAAAGATGTGGTTTTGAAAGAAATGAATTATTGTTATATTAAATGTAATTAAAACTGCACTTTCAGAGCGCTTCACATCCTACTCAAGAGTTTGAGTGAAACAAATAAAAAGATTAATATCGATATATACCAGATTAAAACGTTTTTATAAAAAAAAAATGCATTCAGTATCAGATATCAAATATCGAAATATTTTTGATTAAAATAAATATTATCTAGATAAGTAAAAAAAAAAAGGAGTGTGTCGTTAAGGTATTCCATTCCTCAATGTTGTACATTGTATCAAGAATTTCTTGAGAAGACAGTGTATCATTGAATTCTGTAGACAAAACATACAAAAAAATATACAAAGATAATGGGGGGGGGGGGTCTGTATTCATTCCCGTTTAATTTGACCTTTTTGCATCTAAAATGCAATTTCAGCCTGATTAGGATTTGTTGTCAGTATTTTTGATGAAGCAAACCTATTTCTTCAAATATTGTTTTTAATTATACACAGTGGTCACACTGAATACTAGAGGGATTACAAAAATATTGTGTACGAAGCTGCTCTAACTTATTGTGACCTTTTTGCATTTAAAATAGACAATTTCTATAATAGTTACAATTGGATTTGGAATAAAAACATTTTGAATATCAAGAATTTTATAAGATTAATCCAGTTTGCTGAGATATTATGCAGTATCATTTTGACATAATAAAACATGGGGGTCAGCGATGTCCTCTACTTAGACCTGGATTTTTATCAAAGACTCCTGAATACATGAGTGCATGATCTCAACGTAGCTATCTTGGCGGTTGATAAAATCGATTACTATAGGATTTAAATTCCACAGTGTTTTAAAATGAAACAAAAAAGTTGGGAATTCAATGGTCTTTTTTTAGCACCTTAAAAATGTTCTTTA
Source organism: Magallana gigas (assembly GCF_963853765.1). Taxonomy (NCBI): domain Eukaryota; kingdom Metazoa; phylum Mollusca; class Bivalvia; order Ostreida; family Ostreidae; genus Magallana; species Magallana gigas. The sequence goes on from NC_088858.1 coordinate 34,365,603, forward strand.
TAAAATGGAGTCAAAAACAGCCTTGTAGATGTTGTACAAATCTATAATACTGATATATTCACAGACTTCAGACATTTTTAAAGCGGTATGGCAGTCCAGAATATGTCCGAGTCAGTGTATGTGGGGATGTGTAACAAGATAGGGACTCCTCAACAGGTGACCTATAGGAGAGATATAAAGGACATGATCGAGTTTTTGGATAATCGATATGAGCTAGTGATATTAAGTTTGAGTGGAAGTATGAAAGAAGGATTCAGATTGTGTGGATCAGACATAGATTATATGTTGTGGCCAACTAACCATCGAGTAATCTGGGACTTCTCACAGTCTGAGTTTTACAACATACACAGACAGGCACTGATTCTCTGTGACAGTTCTGAATGTCCACCAGGATTTACATTACTTTGGTTACCATTGGAAAGAGCTGAACAGAAAGTGTGGTTATCTTGTGTGAAGATGAATGGGAGACTCTATATATCAAGTTCCATGTACAGAGAGATGAATTATTCTTCATGTACACCTGGTTCTACAATACATGGTCCATGTATTAGTAACCCAAATGGTCCATTAGAAAATGATAATGCTTATTGTTTTATCAGTGATTTTTGGCCCCCCTCTGCCTCCTCATGGATAGACAGATGTCACTCATGGCCTTCACCTCATGTTGTCAATGACATTGTAAGAAATGGATGTCACTTTGTAGCAATTGGACACAAACTGGGAAACCATGAAGAAATCGAATGGAGAATTTCTTTCTCTCAGGCTGAATACAAACTTGTGTACTCAATGAATCACACACAATTCTTAACTTATGGAATGCTGAAATTGTTCTTGAAGGAAATAATTAACAATGAATTAAGAAATGAAGATAAACTACTGTGTTCTTATCACATGAAAACAGCTGTTTTTTGGGTCATTCAGCAAAAAACACTACCTCACTGGTGTCCACGAAATCTTCTGGCCGGTTTCTGGGTCTGCTTTAAACTTCTTCTTAAATGGGTGTATGACGGAATCTGTCCAAACTTTTTCATTCCAGAAAACAACATGTTTCTAAGCAAAATCCAAGGCCACTCACAAACAAGTTTATTCAGGCGACTGTATGAGTTGTATGAGAAGGGTATAACATTGCTGTTACACAGTCCCTCCATCAGGTCCTGTATCATAGATGTCCTCTGTAATCCCAGACTCACGGTGTGTACTGATGAACACACTCTGATCTCTGAGGCCAAGTTTGATATAGAATTATTTGCTGACATAAATGCTACTGATTCATTACATACATCAGACTTACAGTATTGTATAGAGTACCTACAAACAGTAGAACAGTTGATAGGTTCTCCCTTGACACGGTATCAAGTTGTAAGTTTACAAAAATACACAGCCACCCTCTTTCAGTACATTGCTTTTACATTATCCGAATACAACATGTACATAAACACGAATGTCAACAAACAAATGTATATTGCAGACAAAATATCCTGTCATTTGCTAAAATTAACAGCTAAGTTTGGGTATGTTTCTGACATGTTTTACATTGCAATGTATTATTACAAGACACACAGATACAGGGAAGCTTTATCTGTTATAGAGATTACAAAGGTCAAGTTAGCACAGCCATATCTGATGTACGAGAGCCATGTAGACAGAGAGAGGTATACTGAGGCTGTAGGGGGACAGTCCTGGTCTACAAAGAAGAGACAGGCTGTAGCAAAGAATGTTATACTTGACAATAAAAAGTGTTATATTCATGAACTGATACCAGAACAACAGTCTAGTAAACAAATGAGTGAACTTAATTTGTATATACCACCCTATGTACTGTTACACATGCTAGAGTTTTTAAGCTTTAGACATGTTGACACAATGAGAGCACAAGCAGCCTTAGATGATCTACAGGTCCTAGTCCACCATGATCAGGGACTCTATGTACCTAGTGGTCTCATAGATATCTCCTGGGAGATCCTGGGGATCTGTCAACAGATAGCAGGGAACCCCCAGGCTGCCCTGTACTCATACCAACAGTCACTCAGACAATTACCCCAAAATAAAATAGAAACTGCCACCAGACAGAGAATCCATGATTTACAATTCTAAATTCAATGTCAGTTTAAATACGTACTGTATTAGATGATGTTTGTAATGCAAGTTACAATACTGTTAGAATATTATCGGTTTTAATAATTGAAATATAATTAATGTATTCTTCTATATTTACTTGGCATGCAAATTTTCATTAAGAATTGCCTTAATTCTTATAGCAATACATTTTTGCAAAATAATACATGTTCTTTTAAGCTTAAACATTTCTGCACAGTAGCTGTAAAATATTGCACAGTTGTTAATTCATATGATATGTGCACTGTTGATGGAGAGAACATTACACCAATGGATATGCACATAGTTTTGTTTTATTTTGAGGATAACCTTGATATTGTTTAACTTACCTTGGTAAAAACGTGGCTGGTGTTGTAAATGTTGTGTCTCCCTTGTTTACTACATCTCTACAATCCAGGTACAGCTGTAAAATAAAATAAAATCAAGACATATAAGAGTGTGAATACTGGCAATGAAACGATGTGACTAAAGGATGAATAAACTGACATCAGCTATATATGTTGTACATGTACGTAATGTACTACTGATGAACATAAATAAACACTTAATAAAATCAGATATGTTTGCTTTGTATTCGTATTATTTTTGGAATAATTCAATATTTTTTTTTAAAGATAAATCAAATATATACAATAGCTATAAATGCTAATTTTCTTGATTGGGCTTTGAAGGTAGCAATCATTGCGTGTGGTTTTCGTTCTGTCGTTGTGTCTGACATCCACGCAGGTACGTATATATATATATGTGAATCTGGTAATAGGAATGAAAATGTAGCAGGCGATCAACTACATTGTATAAATTGCCCCTGTTAATTAAAAAACTGAATTGAATCAGAAATTCTATTGTTACGCTGGGTTTTTATTATCCGTGCATTTTAGCTTGAGATGCACGATGCAGCCCACATAAATACTCCCCCCCCCAAAAAAAAATAATTTAATTTCAATCATTAAAAAAAAATCGTGAAATTTGTATTACGAATGGAAAAATATGAAGTTATTTGCTTAAATATACCACAATTTTTTGTATTAACTGTTGGTGGGGTGCATATATATGGTTTAGATTGAACAGAGATAATAGAGCTGCGTCAAACAAAAATTGCCTGAAGAGAATATAATGTACAATAAGAATAGGAAAACAAAGAAACGCATTTTGGAAAAAAAAATGATACATGGAAATAAAAACAACCAAACAATGAAATAAGCACATTTTATTCACTTATAGCAATTGTAAAAATTGATTACAGAAATGTCAGAGGCAAGTTTTGTTCTACGAGTAAATTATGAAAAGGTTTTCAAAAGATTAAAGACTTCAATAAAACCAATAGATAATTAGAAATAAATAAAAACTTCTTGAAAAATAATTCGATCAACAAAAATTCTTCCCTGCCCGACCCCTAAAAATCAACGAATAAAAAAACCCAACAATTAGGCTATAAAAATCCTAGCCCGACATACCGTAGGCGTATCTGAAAAATCTCAGCACGTTTATAAAGTGGGTAAAATATATAGAATTTATCAGAGTGTCTGGCAAAAATTATCACATTTAAAAAAGTATTGAAAGACTGTGAAGTATATTTTTTTTTATTAAATTAAAACCAATTTTCGTTTATTTGTTTGTTTCATTGTATATAATGGAGGAAGGTCTTAAAATCAACAGGGTCAAAATATCGACGGTGGTCGTTTTTTGCTTAAATTGCATTTCGTTTGTTCTCGCAGTGACACGCGAAACTTTGTATGCATATGATACTATGGTAGATTTACCTATTTACCCGTAACCATCAATCGACCAAGTACCAATCAAAAATGCACTTCAAACAAGTAAGAATTAATTTATGAAGTTTTCCCAACAAATTAAAGCAAATTTCCCGCCATAATTATCTCCCTTTACGGAACTCTTCAACTTCTGCAAGTGCAGTTGCCCGGATTAAAGTTCGGGGAAGCACATTATCGACTGAGTTGTTCACATTGTGAGTAGCTCATTTCGAAGAAGGGCGTTGACAGTAAACCTAAAGGTAGAGAGATGGCGGAGACGACAGCGGACCCAGAGGTCCGGGCTGCGCCCGTGCAGGCGACAGCCGAACTGTCGGACTTTGCTGAGTACTTGCTGAGAATTGTCCCAGCTTTGATGGAGGACAAGGATTCAGCTCCTCCTCAGCTAAAGACAACCATATTTGAGAAGAGTACATCTGAAAACATCAAAAAATTCCTTGGGGATCCACAGATTCCTGTTCTGTTGATTCAGAGATCTTCAACGAAGGGTAAATATGTGTTTTATTTCTTAAATTTTCCTTATTTTTTTTTAATGACTCATACTTTGGCCGACGACTTATTATCATAATCAATATCAGACCACATCACCTGAGGTAGATATGATTAGGTTGAAAAATAAGTGAAAATAGACTGCTCATACAGAAGATATTATGATAGCTTATCAAGATATATATTTTATTGTTGTTGGCATTCATTGATTATATGCATGAAATAAATAAGGAATGCAGTCTACGGGGCAAACGGGCAGATCCAGCTACCGGTAGTCTGGTAATTTTATTAGGAGGGGCGGTTGTGCAGAGATTGAAAGAAAAGTGTTGATAGCTAAAATGTATTCTTATTTCACTGCAAAGGATCTGAAACAATATATTCAGATGTAATCTCAGCGAGATTCGTTGAGACTGAAAAATTTTTGATGGACGTCTCTTCCGAATCTCAGACCAGTGCCACACAAAGTGATTCGGGAAAATTTGCCCCAACTTCGGCCGGTTGTTATGTTAGAAATACGCTGAATTAAGGAGGCCGACTTTAGTTTGCATTGCGCATGTTTTTGTGCATTCTAATAAAATACAGTTGATTTATACTTCTTATGATTTTTTTTCGATATCATTTATAAAATCGAACACAATAAACAAAATACAGATAAAAATATTAAGATTTTTAAAGGAAATTTTTATTTTTAACACGATTTTTACGTTGTGCGGTAGGGGAGCATTGCCATTGCGCTTTTATGACGTTATGATAAAATGAAGCTTTGTAGGAGTACGTTATAAGAAATTACATAAAAGAAAAAGTAAAAATTGTATGCTGTTGAAATTTTAAATACAGAATGATGCTATTCTCGAGGACATTTTCCTCCTTTTTGGAATGAATCCATTATACCAATCATCATTCGTGATGATCCAAATATATAGCAAAATTTGGTGCATTTTAATATTTTGAGATGGCCCCCACTAAAAACCAGACGGTAGAATTTTGTGTTTTTTACATATAAGGTAGGAAATGATATTACTAATCATATATAACAATTTGAGAAAAAAAGCTATTGTAGTATTTTTTTAAACTGCTTTGATGTGCGGAAAATGACAGTTTCCTATATATTCCTATAGTAAATGTACCTCTATTTTGAGATGGTCCCTAAAAAGAACTAGACGGTCGATTTTCATGAACCTTCGCAAATAAAGTAGAGTTGGTTTAAATAACATATGGTTTAAAAATAAAGAGTTTTGCTATTGTAGTTTTTCCGCAAAAAAACCCAAATCGGCCTCCTTAAATCATCTGCTCGCTTCAACTTTTTACTTTGAACATCCCTTTAACTCCCTATCAACATAAAATGTTAGGTTCCTACCGTTAAAAGATTTATATCCCACAAAATATGAACTTGTTTATTTTTCAATTCATTTCCACACTCATTCACATCTCCAATGCTGAAGAGTTCCAGTCAAGGTCACTATAAGATGAGGTCTGAGATTCGGAAGAGACGTCCGTCAAAAATTTTTCAGTCTCGACGAATCTCGCTGAGATTAATTCAGATGTATTGATCTCTATTTCATTTTCTGTTTCTGCTTTTACCTATCTTCATTTAATTAAATATGCCGGAGTGTAAAACAATTGCTGCTTTATTTCACGCATGCTATTTAGTTATTAAAACTTAAACACTTGTTGTAAACAGATGAGTCAGAAGAGGTTGGTGAAGGTGATGGAGAGGCCCCTGCTGTTTACACTTTCTCTGTGGATGTTCACTACACCAGTTCGAAAGTGTCCAGGTTCGTAACCTTAAGATCAACACCATAACAAAGAGCATGAAATACTAAGATTTTCTTTGAGATCTAGAATATTGAAAACTAAGAATTATTTAGTGTTAATAATTCCAAAAAAGTTTCATTGATTTTCATCTAGCGTTCATCGAAATAAGGATTGCCCTTGTTTGGTATTATCATTGTTGTTTAAATAATACTTGAATAAAATCCCCAAAACATTCAAATATTTTTACAATCTTTTTCTTTATGTACGAAACAGGAGATACTTTAACAAGAATCACTTAATTTTTTTTTCTGTATACTGTAGCATGGTGCTTATCAAGCGGGGTGCGATTGTGGAGGCAGAGAAAAGTTTTCCATCACAGATCAGGGTCATGAACTTCAGTGAGGGGTCACCATACGAAACCCTACATGCCTATGTCAGTAATGCAGTTTCTCCCTTCTTCAAATCTTACATCAAGGAAACAGGGAAAGCCGAAAGGTTAATTTTTGTCCCACTTTTTTTTTAAGGGGTGGGGGTGTTGTTTTGATACTTCTTTTTTTATCATGTCTATAGATTTGTAATTTGTCCTTTTTTTGCAGAGATGGAGACAAGATGGCACCAACAGTGGAGAAAAAGATATCGGAGCTGGAAATGGGGCTGTTGCATTTACAGCAGAACATTGACATCCCAGAAATTAACCTGCCCATCCATCCTGTGGTGTCTGCAGTCATCAAGAAATGTTCCGAGGAGGGGAGGAAACCCAAGGTGGAGGATTTTGGTGACAAAGTGGAAGATGCACAGTTTCTAAATGCTTTACAGAGTGGAGTGAACAGATGGATCAGGGAAATTCAGAAGGTACATGTACTACAGTGCTGACAAAATCCTTTTATGTATTGTTGCATACGAGAACTTATGCATCGTCTCTATTAACAGTAGAAAAGGTTAATACACTGAGTCAATGAATCTATAATTGTAAAAGTGAACTGACCATAAGATAATCTTTGTTTGGGGAAGAAAAAAGAGGGCATTCAGGCGTAGATAAATTAATTGTGTGTTTCCGGTTCCCGTACCGACCCTAAAAATATGCCCCGACCCTAAACATTTTATCGTCGATATATTAATCCGGATATCAACTATTCCGGTTTTACTTTTAGAAATTCTAATCTTAGTCACTTCCATGTTTGAGAAAACACATATTCTACACCAATTTAAAGATTTATTTTGACAGCGATTTCTTGTGGAAAATGGCATCGTGCTTGCCAAGCACATTGTTGTTCCTCTGTCCAATGACTGCTATACTCTGGGAAAATTGCCAGTTGTAAGCCGCCCTTTTGGCAGAAAAAAATGAACTCATCTTTTCCAACTTGTTTATTGTTGTTGAAGTGAAAAACAAAAATAAAATGTTTAAATAAAATAAAATGTTTTCCCTACCTACCTACCCTATTTTTTTTCAAGCTGGAATAGGAAACACACTATTAATTTATTTTGGCCTCATCCTTGTTTTGAAATGAACTTGATGAAATATAAAAATAATGGAGAACTTTAAAGCTGACATGCATCTTAAATTGTAGACTTTTGCTTTGTGCGTCCATTGAAATAAATATATTTTAATGTACCAATTTGATAAAAAAATGTTAATGATTTGATAATCGTGTTTTCAAGGTGACAAAGCTGGACAGGGACCCAGCCTCTGGTACAGCCTTACAAGAAATCAGTTTCTGGCTGAACCTGGAGAGAGCCCTGCTGAGAATCCAGGAGAAAAGAGAAAGTCCAGAAATAGTCCTGACATTGGAGATTCTGAAACATGGCAAACGTTTCCATGCCACTGTCAGTTTTGACACAGATACAGGTACAACAGTACATATAAAATGATATAAAAAGAGAGAGCAATATAATCTGTTTTAGAATCCAGAGTATTTTTCAAATGAAAATGAGATTGAAATAAGTAATATATTGTTTCATTCTTTGACTAGGCTTGAAGCAAGCAATGGCCACAGTAAATGATTATAACCAGCTGATGAAGGACTTTCCCCTGAATGATCTTCTGTCTGCAACAGAACTGGACAGAATTCGTGTAGCTCTGTCTGCCATATTCATCCACCTCCGTAAAATCCGACCCACAAAGTACCCTATTCAGAGGTGTCTGAGGCTTGTGGAGGCCATATCAAGGGATCTTAGCTCACAATTACTCAAGGTGTGAAATGTGTTTTATTTTTTGCATGACTGGTGTACATATTTTCCTTTTGAACATTTTTGAATAGAAATACATGTTTAAAGGGTACCTGCAGCCAAGCCAATGTGAAACATATGTCAAAGAGTTTAATTACCAAAATTTAATGCAAAAAACCGCATCGAAATCGATGCAAAAATAACGGAGTTACGCCGCTTCAAAGTGGCTATTTTTACCTGCTTTGGGATATCTAATCAAGAGAAAACAGAATTAGGCGATAACGAGGCTTCAGCGGAAGTGACGTCACGAGGTCAACAGGAGGGAAATTTCTTTACAAAGCTATACAAATTAAATTCGATTTTTCAGCCAAAATGATTAATATAGGTCTGATGTTTTGACGTATCTAGTTAGTTTAAGTATTGTAGATTTAGAAATTTTTATCCGTAATTATTTTATTACAGTCAGATTTATTTTTAAAGGATTTTAAAATTTGCTATTCTCGTCGCCCTTTTACCGATGAATACGATATCTTAAAACGCTTGCATGGGCAGATTTATGTTCATTATTCATTTTTTGATTACATAATATCCTTTCACACACGAGTGATCCGAGACAATGACACGGGTAAACAGGTAAACTAACGAAGCCACTGCTCCAGACACACGTGTATCTGGGGTATGTATACACATGGTACAAGAGTCTGGTGAACAAAGAGAGGGTTTCACACCTCTGGACTGGTAAATTGAATTGTGTATAATTAGCTACTCAATTGTTAAACAATAAAAAAGAAAAATAAATTAGACTGTGTGAATCAAGCATTCGTAAGCTAATACATGTATATAGCCCGTCAATCAGTGATTAAAGACTATTTAATAGTAAAACTAATGTTCGAAGTAAATGCCTTTATTGTTACTTATCTTATCACTGAAATAATGACCAAATTTACAATTCAGCAATTTAAACCTTTTTTATGTTATCAAGTAATTATTTCGGAAGTAATTACATTTACGTTGGTCTTAATTTCTTATTTAATCAAGTGCAACTTTCTTTCGAGCGCTATGGTCAGCAATTTAACTAACGCTTTAACTCCACACTACTTAAATTGTTATACTGACAGCGAATCATTATGAAATCTGAATAAACTTGAACATTTTGACAAAGAAGTAAATAAATGTAAAATGAAATTCCATTATCGTATTTTTAAAAGAATACGAGACAGACTTAATCATGCAGCCATCTTGGACTTTCGCCTTGATCCGTTTATAATCCCATGTTCGTTTGGTAAAGAATGCATACTATTTTGATTGTTATTAGTCCAATATCATTATTATTGAATAATCGGGCGAAATCATTTGTAATTTTATGCCTTATATGAGGAATAGATCCCGCGTTACCTTTTACGAAATATGTATTATCAATATTATTAATCAGTTAATAATGTCACGGAAAAATCATTCGAAAGAATGACAATATTAACAAAATATGTTTCTTAAAACAAAAGTTTGATTAATTGCCATTTTGCTACATATGCTGTGCATTTATATGCAAAATGTGTTACACATTTGACTAAATTCATGAAGTAAACAATTATCCAAATTCGGCATTTTTGTTCGATAAAAAACGGGTTTAAACTCAAACAACCGTATATTTAGTCATCCAGGGTTGATAAGGAAATAAAACAACCGAAAAAAATGTTCTTATATCGATAAAACAATGCGAGAAAACGAACAGTTTTCATACGATATTCCTGTTTCTCATACAGTCGCGTTGACCCCGTGACGTCACAGCTCATCACGCGCCAAATCGGCTTGATTCAAAACTCGTTCAGGTGTGAAATCGGGTTTTCCCCAAATATCTCGAAAACTACTTATGCGATCGCTGTAAAATTTTCAGGATGATGTTTTTACACATAGATCTTCATTATATCAAACATTGACCGACACTGCAGGTACCCTTTAATGAAATACTAGTAAAGTGTATATGTTACGAGTATGTCTCTCATTTGAGAGTACATGTACATGAATCTTTCTCATCTTTTAGCAAATTTTTCATTAAATCAATAAAGGATTTTTCTACTTTTTTTGTAGGTGCTTGGAACACGTCGTTTGATGCACATCCCCTATGATGAGTTTGAGAAGGTGATGACAGCCTGTTTTGAAGTGTTTGGGACTTGGGATGATGAGTATGAAAAGCTTCAGGGTCTGCTGAGAGACCTGGTCAAAAAGAAGAGGGAGGAACATCTACGCATGGTGTGGCGAGTTAACCCCGCCCACAAACGCCTGCAAGGACGACTGGATCAAATGAAAAAGTATGTGTAAACATAAAGATAGCTACTTCATTGCTTAATTATGTCTCAAGCATATTCCTGTCTTTTTTAACAAGAGCTGTTCAAATAAAGGGCACAGATGTGCAATGTTTTTAAAATTTGGATATTGTTACATGTATTTACATACTTGTACAGTAAATGTATGGTGCTATTGCAGATTCCGGCGTCAGCATGAGCAGTTGAGACAGGTGATTGTTCGAGTGCTGAGGCCAACCACCACTAAACCTACCCAGGCAGGAACCCCGGGACAGGAGGAGGCAGATGTCAAGGTCGTCAAACCCCTGGTAGACGAAGTGGCTGACGCGAATGCCATTGAGGTATGTATATACACACAATGGGGAAATCTAAGTCAGGAAAGAATTTATAAAAGTTAAAAGTTGCACTGTACTGATATATTTTCATTGTCTAGGAGGTAAATTTGGCGTACGAGAATGTGAAGGAAGTAGATGGATTGGATGTGTCCAAAGAAGGCTCCGATTCTTGGGAAGCAGCCATTAAAAGGTATGTAATATATACTTGTGCCTGTCCATGTTCACTTGTAGTGTGCATATCCCTAATTCTTTAAAAAAACTTGTATAATATTAGAAAGATTCGGATATTAAGCAATGAAAATATTTTGTATTAGAAAACTTGGAGAATCAATCTTTTCCTAATAGATATGATGAGAGAATTGATCGTGTGGAGACCAGAATCACAGCCAAGCTGAGGGACCAGCTGGGAACAGCTAAGAACGCCAATGAAATGTTCCGTATCTTTTCCCGCTTCAATGCCCTGTTTGTCAGACCCCATATTCGGGGAGCAATCAGAGAGTACCAAACTCAGCTCATCCAGAGAGTCAAGGACGATATCGAAGCTCTACATGAGAAATTCAAGGTAAGCCTATTGAATATGCAGAATATTTATGAAGAAAATGTGAGCACTTACTTGTACATTGCAGTTGGTAAATGTGGCATCGTTGTTTTAAAAAATGCATTAAACGGGGGAATGCAACTATCTGTTTGTAGGTTCAGTACATTCACAGCACTGCCTGCAAGATGAGTAAAGTCAGAGATTTGCCTACAGTCTCTGGGAGAATAGTTTGGTCAAGACAGGTGAGTTTAACCAATGATATTGCACATCATTCAGAGTGAAAAAACTCAGCTTTTTTAGAAAATATAGAAAATAATTTTTGTTCAATTGTGTGTTCTAGATTGAGCACCAGCTTAATGCATTGTTGAGTCATGTGGAAGTGGTCCTTGGAAAAGGCTGGGAAAACCATGTGGAAGGTCAACAACTGAAGAATGATGGGGAGAGCTTCAGGCTGAAGCTTAACACCCAGGAACTGTTTGAAGATTGGCAAAGAAGGGTAGGAAAACACTTTAAATGGCTTAGGGTTGATGGATTCTGTTGTTAAGTTGATTCACGAAATTAAATGTTCATTGGATATCTTATAACATATTGTATTGATAAGGTCATTGGTCATGAATTTAGATAACCTTCAAACAGTGATATTCACTAAATCCTCAGAAATTGATGCTTAGGAATGTTAATGAAACCATAGTATTACACTTCCGAAACACTGCTTTTATGTTGAGTGTATATGAACTTGATTGTATGATTCCAGGTCCAAGGCAGACAGTTAGTTGTAACTGGAAGAATCTTCAGTGTCCAGAGCTTCAAATCCAAAGTGATGGGGAAAGGAAATGTTCTCAAGCTGTGTGTGAATTTCCAGCCAGAAGTCATCGCCTTATCTAAAGAGGTAGGTATATGTGTTCTGTTTGGGCAGGTTTTATGTAAAACAAGTAGTTACCTGTAAGTGTATTATATTGAGATTTCACACAATTTGTTGTAGGTGAGGAATCTACGATGGCTCGGATTCCGAGTTCCCCTTGCCATTGTCAACAAAGCTCACCAGGCTAACCAGCTCTATCCATTTGCTATATCTTTGATAGAGAGCGTGAAGACCTACCAGAGAACTTTAGAAAAGGTAAGGATGAAAATCACAGTATTTACAAAGTAGCATTTTTAATGCTTTTTTAAAAAAATTAAAGATTAAAGAATTTTTATTGAATGCTGTCTTAAAATTTCAGATCGAAGCAAGGATAACCATTGTTTTGCTGGTAGCTGGACTGAGAAAGGAAGTTCAAAATCTTATTGGTGAGGTAAGAAGACACATATTCACTTTATTCTAAATTCTGAAATGAAATACATTCAATACCTAATCATGTTTATTCAGGGCTGGGTTTTTTCCCAACAAAACTTTTTATAAACTGATGCTTGATATAGGAATATACTTGGTCATGTATCCTTGTTACATGTACATGTAAGTGATAAGTTAACCCTTTATTTTTCATCAAGATAAATCATTTGTTGTGTTGTAGGGAGTTGGTCTGGTATGGGAATCCTACAAGCTAGAACCATATGTACTGAGATTGGCTGATACAGAAAACAACTTCCAAGAAAAGGTACAATTAAAAACAATGATTAGATTTTTGAAATGAATTTGTAAATATTTATGCAAAGAACTATAAATTCATTTTGATTTTATTTACATTTTGTCCCAATTGTAAGAAAAGAAAGTGTAATTTAGTAATGGAACCATTAACTAAATACGGTAATGTCTCGTGTATAATACGCACCCCCAAAGTTGACCAAAAAATGGCGAAAAAACAGCAGGTCCTATGTATAACACGCACCTAAAAAATTGCGAAATCAACCGCCGCCATTTTCCCCCAAACTATCGATGTTTCATGTTTATTTTATAATCCATGCGCAATTTCTTTAACTTTGAGATCGGAACATAGCACAGACTATGAAAATCGACGGCTGCCATTTTCCCAGATAACTATCGATGTTTAATGATAATTTGTTAACCCAAGCGTAATTACTGTAATTTCGTGATCGGAACATGGCCTAAGCGATATTAGAGTCAAAGTTCTTACAATTTTAATTAAAAAGGACGGCATGATTTACATGGGCGGTATCAAATATCATTTGACACTTTGTAAAGAGTTTCTTACAACATCGGAGAAGTAGAAGATCATCATACGTAGAGAAGAACGGCAACCTAGCTTAGTGCTTAAAAGTAATAATGTTTGCAGACATAAACCAGAAATTATTTAATTGATTAATTATCGTCAAACCCTTTGATTGTTGTTTAAATAAACATTGTGAAGAAACGTACTTATGTCGTATATCGTCATTATCAAGTCGTACAAATGATCGATGTAATTTTAGCAGTGTCTATGTAAAGCAATAACGTTTAACTGCATAACGGGACACAAAGTAATTAAGTTTAATAAAATCAGAATAATTGCTTATCTACATGCACTTGAAAACACCCTGTGAAGTCCGACACGAGAGAGGTGCATGCTTCTGACACCGGAAATTGTTAAACAAACATTGACCACGCGCCGAGTCAACAGATGGCTGCTTACGTAATGGCGAATACACAGGCGATATTTAAACTTGTTTGATGCAAGAAATAGTGTTAAGAGAGGATAGATATTTCAATACATGGGAAAAAAACAACTAAGAATAAGGTATTTCTGATGCAGTAAATTTAGTATACACTCATTCAATTTGCATAACACGCTATATCGGCAGTCATTACTCCCGTGGTATCAAGAATCACGGCTTGAAAAAATGGGGTACAATTTTTGTCCTATGTATAACACGCACCCCCCACTTTTGATCAAGTTTTGGCTGACAAAAAGTGCGTGTTATACACGCGACATTACGGTATTTGTTTAAATTTACAGCATTACAGCACCTGTTATTGGAGTGACATTTTTATACTTTTAACCTTTCAGGTAGATGATTTGGTGGCCATTGAGGAAGAGATAGAGTTAGAAGTGAAGGCCCTGGAGACCTGTGCTTACAGTAATGCTGTGTTTACGGAGATTCTGGGGAAAATCCAGAAGGCTGTGGACAACTTGAGTCTGCATTCCTACTCCAATCTACCCCAGTGGGTGGCCAAACTCGACCAGAGGGTACGTCTTAAAATCCAGTAGTGAAACCCACAAACAATTAATCTAGTTGTCATAATTTGATCCGAAGCAAGACAGGCCTCAGATGGCTTTCCTTTTAAATAACACCTCATTAATTGTCACAAATATGTTCAACTGCAAAACTTTCAGAATTTACACGTAAATGTAAAAGTTTTATTGTATACTCCACAATTTAAAACAGTTAATGCATGGTATTTGAGGTTATGCATGTACATTTTAGGTTGAGGCCGCCCTTGCAGGACGGTTAGAGGCTGGGTTAAAGGCCTGGACCCAGACCTTACTGGGTCAGGGACAGTCTGGGTCAGACAACACTATGGACACTGATGAACCCCAAAAACAAGCTCACAAACCTGGTGGGGATCCACACATCAAGGTACTGCATAAAAACTTCACAAAGTTTAAGGGTTTATGAACAGTACTTTTTCTTTTCCATTAAATTTTAGTGTTAAGGAAATTTATTAGAATCTTTCACTCAATTCCAGCCAATGGTGCATGAGTTAAGAATCACCAACCAGTTGATCTACGTGAATCCACCGGTGGAGGAGTCCCGAGTGAACATCATGCAGGAGCTGTTTGGTTGGGAAGCAGTCATCACGAGCCTGCCTCGTATCCGACACTCCAGATATCAGGTAGACGGAACTCCTATTGCATCCTGTGTTTCAGTTTATGAAATGTCGACTTTCTGTTTGTATCTACTGTACATATGCACATTTTCATATGATTGTATTTGAGTTTTCATATAACAATGGTGATTTGTAGGTTGGATTGGATGTAGAGTCGGAATCGGAGAGCACCTATAGAAATGTACTGACTAAACTTCCTAGTGGTCAGTTAATACTAGAGGATGCCTACTCTGCCATTCAGTCAGTGATGAAGGAGTTTGACAATTACGTCAAGGTAGGTAATGGTCAATACTGATTGGGCAAAACACAATGTTTTAGTATATGTATCAATTATTCAATGTGACATCTTTCTTTCAATAATTATTAATGCTTGTAGGTTTGGCTGAGATACCAGTCCCTGTGGGATTTGAACCCAGATGTCTTATACAGTCGGTTGGGACTCAGAATCAAATTGTGGATGAATACCCTTGAAGAAATAAAGTAGGTACTTTTCTGAAGTTAGAAGATTAGATACCTGTTTTTCTGCAGTCGTTTGTAAATTTTGTTTTGTTTGTTATCGTAGATCTTCAAGGAAGACATTTGATACATCAGAAACCCAGAAAGAAATTGGACCTATTATTGTACAGTTTGGCAAGGTATCCTTCAAGCTTGTTTATACTTCTACATGTTCATTGTGCTTAGGACTGTAATGTAGTTTTATGATCTGGTTATTGCACATGCAATATAAACAATAGAATTTGTATTAACAAATAGTTTCCTTTTTCAGGTACAATCTAAAGTGAGCTTGAAATATGACTCATGGCACAAGGAAGTCCTCAGCAAGTTTGGTAGTCTCCTTGGAAACGAAATGGTGGACTTCCATTCTGCTATTTCCAAGGTAAATCAATTCAAGTTTTCTTTACACCTTACTACTTTTTATTATTTACATTTATGTAAAAATAATTAACTGGATATACATGTATATGTTTACAATAACAGAACCATAAACATTTTACGTGTATGTCATAAAGAAAAAGATCTTACATTTATTTATACTGTATGTACTATAATTGTGTCTCTGTGCCATTTAGTCCCGGTCCGAGTTGGAGCAGCAGTCCATTGATACAGCCAACACATCAGAAGCTGTAGGTCTGATCACTCAAGTCCAGGCTCTGAAACGTAGGATGAAGAACTGGGAGAAGCAAGTCAATGTAAGGAATTTTATTACGATTTTTTGTTGAAAATAAGGTTTTACATACTGTTCAAGCATTAGCATTTGTTGATCTTAAAGTTATTTAGAGGCTGCCTGTAAAACTGCAAGAAGATTACTGAGACAAGCAACTCTATCACTATAAAGCAAAATTTGTAAATCTGAGTCATAGGTCAGCATGCCTGACCTTATTTGAAATGAACAAGATACAAATTCTCATTCCAAGCACTGATTACAGATGTATAAAGAAGGCCAGCGTATCCTAGAGCGACAGAGGTTCCAGTTCCCGACCAACTGGTTGTACAGCGACAACATCGAGGGTGAGTGGGGGGCATTCAACGACATCATGAAGAGGAAGGACTCTTCCATTCAAACCCAGGTGGCCAGCCTGCAGATGAAGATCGTGTCCGAGGATAAAGTGGTGGAAAGCAAGACTGGCGACCTTCTGGCTGACTGGGACAAAGACAAGCCTGTGGCTGTAAGTATATCTATAGGAGGGACTGTATTAGTTAATATAACACTTATGTTAGCTTGTAATTATTTGTAATCTTTCCTTCCATTTGGCATTTATATATACTTGTTATACTATTGATATTTCAAAGTTATTTGTTGACTTGAATTCTCAGAAAAACATTCACCATGAATGTGAATTATTGTTACATGTACAACTATACTGAATGTTGAACCTTTCTTTTCAATCATTCCAATTTACTTCCTGTAACTTATAAAGTATAACCATATAAGTGTGTATTATTTTCTTGATTGGAAACCAAACAGTTAATAGATGTAAGTAAATCTCTTGCTGAACTTGCTTTACTCAACATAACCATACCCTGTTTAGTTTGCTTCTTTTTGAGAAGTGCTGAGGAGTAATTATTGATTATTGATTTGAATTTGAATTTGAATGTCAATTCCATTTTTGATTTCAGAATATCTGCTTTCAATTTAAGTGGGATTTTCTATAACAAAGTTTTATCATCTTTTTTTGACATTCCAATTGCTATATATCTACCATGCAGTTTATGGAAGATTATTATTATTTCTCCCATTGTTTTAAGCTGGCTATGGTTAACTTAATTTTATTCTTGGTTAGGGTTGGCTTTTGACTCTCTTTTCCTGTTGCATGAACATGATCATATATACAAGTGTGGATGGTTGTCTCTTTGTTTTGCATTATTAGTAAGTTTTGAGTTGTCCTTTGACATTAAGGGTGAACTGAAACCAGACGAGGCAATGAAGGCCTTGACCATATTTGAGGGAAAATTCAGCCGACTAAAGGAAGAGAGAGAAAATGTGGCTAAAGCTAAGGAGGCTCTGGAACTTTCTGAACCAGGTAATTTTGTCAAAAAAAATAAAAGGTGTTTTGAAGATGTTGTTATATGATGTATGCAAGATTATTTTTCTTACATTGGCCCTTGATGGGTCAGGAATTAATAGTGGACCATGTTTAAACAGTAGAAGCAAATAATACTTTCAAATGATAAGTTCTATCCCAGTAATTAAAGTTAGAAACTTTAATACAATTATAAGGAGTCAAATTGTTGGTCATTGCAATTGAGTGAAAATACATATACATATAAGGGGAATGAAGGGCATTATTCTTTGTATATACTGTACTAGACATTGGTAAAGTGAATTAGAGTACAAAAACAAATACTGTACCTCACGTACTGACTATAAACATCCCATTCACCTTTCCTTGATTTATTAGGTCAGTTGAGTGCCAGTGAGGAGAGAATGCAAGTAGCCCATGAGGAACTACAGGACCTGAAGGGAGTGTGGGCAGAGCTGTCCAAAATCTGGGAGCAGATTGATGAACTCAAGGAGAAACCATGGCTGTCTGTACAGCCAAGGAAGGTGGGTACAACCTGACACATGGGTAGAATTTCTCAGCTTAACCTCAACATGTTCTTGAAAAAGACAGGTCCTATTAAGTTAAGCCTCACTATGTATTTGAGTCTTTATTTTTATGAAACTAAATTTTTTTTAAAATTGGGTGAATTGTATAATCTATTTTTTTTTGCATTGTTTTATAGAGTGTATTAAATGAATTTTATGTTGTTGTAGATAAGGCAGTCTATAGATGCCTTGCTGAACCAACTGAAGGAACTGCCATCCAGACTCCGAAGTTATGCTTCATATGACTATGTCAAAAGAACCTTGCAAGGATTTGCTAAGGTAATTTACCTTAACTTATTAGAAAAATCTTGATTAACATGTTTTCCAATTGTCTCGAAACCCACTGTTATTTTTTTTCATATGGTATTAGAGTACTATACAAAATGGACTTTTTCAGGTCAATGTGCTGGTTGTGGAGTTGAAGTCTGAGGCGCTGAAGGAGAGACACTGGAAACAGCTGACAAAGAAGCTGAACGTTCGATGGGTGCTGTCCGACCTCACCCTGGGTCACGTATGGGACGTCGACCTAATTAGACATGAGCCAATCGTCAGAGACATCATCCTCATTGCCCAGGGAGAAATGGCTCTTGAGGAATTCTTGAAACAGGTGTGTAACTGTCATTCCTGATTTCAGACCCCTTTGAAGCTGTTGTTGATATACATATGCAAGTCAGAATTTGCACATAGCAAAAATTAAAGTTATTCTTACATGCAAACAAATTCAAATTGTTAATAAAGATTGCTCCCATTCTTAGTGCTACCTACACGTTTCAAGAGTTAATTTATTATAAATTAGTACATTTTGTCTATGGTGAATAAATAAAATTTTGTGAAAAAGTGACAGTGGTTATAGCGACAATTCATTGAGGTAAAGATCGGCTTGGTGTTGATACTATCTATTTAATGATTTGATAGGTCAGTGAGGTATGGAGGAGCTATGAGCTGGAGCTGGTCAACTACCAGAACAAGTGTCGCCTGATCAGAGGCTGGGACGATCTGTTCACCAAGGTCAAGGAGCACATCAACAGCGTGACGGCCATGAAACTCTCCCCATACTACAAGGTAAGCCAAATGGTGGTCCCCTGACAGTTGAAAAGTTTATTTTTCATTTGTATTTCACATGTTCAAGCAAGTTATCCAAATTTTGAATGAAAAAAAATTGAATATTTAATTTTAAAAAATGATGTTATATATTTTATGTTGAGTATTTGATTATGATAACATGATTTTTGCATCGAAGCTGTGGATGTGCAAGTACATGTATCTGTTATGTGTTCTGCAGCAATTTGAAGAGGATGCTTTGGCTTGGGAAGATAAACTGAATCGCATCAACGCCTTGTTTGATGTCTGGATTGACGTACAGAGGAGATGGGTCTACCTGGAGGGCATATTCACCGGGAGCGCCGACATCAAGGCTCTGCTTCCTGTCGAGACTTCTCGCTTCCAGGGGTAAATTATTGTCGAAAAAATGATTCATTTATGATCTTATTTTGCAGATTCCAATTGCAGAACCTTTATTCTTAATTAGTTTTGAATTAATGAAGTCTTGTTTGAATTTAGAGTGAGCACTGAGTTCTTGGCGCTGATGAAGAAGGTGACACGGTCTCCTTTGGTGATGGACGTGGTCAACATCGCTAACGTCCAGAAGCAGCTGGAGCGCTTGTCTGACCTCCTGGGGAAAATCCAGAAAGCTCTTGGAGAGTATTTGGAGAGAGAAAGAGCCTCGTTCCCAAGGTACAGGAACATTGTGCTTTATCAAGTAGTTTTTGCAAACATGTATATGCATTGAAATAAAAATTGCATGGAGGTTGCATGAATTTAAAACTTTTTATTAATTTTATGCTATTTTAAATTTCTAGATTCTACTTTGTCGGAGATGAAGATTTACTGGAGATCATTGGAAACAGTAAAAATGTTGCCAGGCTTCAAAAACACTTCAAGAAAATGTTTGCTGGTGTTGCCACCATCACACTGAACGAGGACAACTCACAAGTGACTGGACTTTTATCCAAAGAAGGGGAAGAGGTCTTGTTGATTGCTTATATTCTTTTTCCTGGCATAAATGAAAATAAATTGATGTGAAATATCTATCATGAGTTATGAATAATAAAGCTTAATGGTGGACATCGCAAGAATACGAAATGACAGATTATATACATGTAGGTTTTCAAAAATTTCAGTGTTGTTCCAGTAATGAGTGATAGCTAACCTTCTTTCTATTTCTCATTCAGGTGGTGTTTGCTACCCCCGTGTCCATTGCTGCCAACCCTAAGATCAACGAGTGGCTGACCCTGACAGAGAAGGAGATGAGGGTCACTCTAGCCAAGCTTCTACAGGAGGCAGTCAAGGACATCGCAGTCTTCAAGTCAGGCCAGATCGATGCCAACCTATACCTACAATGGATAGACAAGTTTCAGGTAAATGGCACTATTTGAACCAACATGTATGTTCAAACAGTAAATGTTTTGTAAGAAGCCACAAGGAGTCAAAACTAATTGTAGATGCCTTTATTAATTCAAGTTCTTAGTTCCCAGATTTACTGTGTGCACAAGAACATGAATTTGCATTGGCAGAGTTTTGTAATAATTCCATAATTTTTTGCATTTTTGGGCGGATAATAAATCCTTGTAAATGAAATCTATGGTATGTAATTTTTTCCCATGCATTTAACACTGATAGTCATTTACAAGCATCTTACCATTTGATATATATTTATGTAGGCCCAGCTGGTGGTGTTGGCATCTCAGGTGTCATGGTCTGAGAGTGTGGAGAATGCCCTGACCAGTATCGCCTCGTCCAAGAACCCCTCGGACCTGACTGCTCTGAACGATGTCCTACAGGTGGTGGACAATACACTGAATGTGCTGGCCGACTCTGTCCTACTGGATCAGCCCCCAGTCAGGAGGAAGAAGATGGAGCACCTGGTATGGCAATTAATGGAAATTGATCGTTATATACATTTGAGTATATATTTACACCTTGTCATGATGATTCATGATGATTTAAATATTAGAGTTCTTTGGAACATTATCATAATGACTGCTTATGTACATGTATAAATGCATCATCATTCATTGATTACAGATTACAGAGCTGGTACATCAGAGAGATGTGACAAGAACTCTAGTGAAAAACAAAGTGAACAATCCCAAGTGTTTTGACTGGTTGTGTCAGATGAGGTTCTACTTTGACCCCAAGAATTCGGACGTGTTGCAGCAGTTGTCCATTCAGATGGCCAATGCTAAGTTCAACTACGGCTTTGAGTACTTGGGAGTACAGGACAAACTGGTCCAGACCCCCCTCACTGACCGATGTTATCTGACCATGACCCAGGCACTAGAGGCCAGACTGGGAGGATCTCCATTTGGTAAGACTGGGTAGCTCTGCCAAGGGGAATTATCATAACTACAACTACATTGTACTTTAAGTGCATATATATGTACTTATTTGTGTATAAAGGGAAAATTTTTACTCTCATTTTATTTTGTCACATTTGCCTTCATTAAAAGTAAACAAATTTAAAATAAGGCTAATTAAGTTTATAAAGCTTCAAGTTTCTTTCTTAAATCCAAGCTTGTTTGCAGAATTTTCTCTTTATGATTATACATGCTTGTTGTAGATCAAGTTTTAATGCAATTTTTTAGTAGAAATCCAATTTTTGTTTACTTCAATATGATAATAAAGAAATACAGTGTAAGACTTACTATTAAGCACTTTTGCATGCTCCCAGCAGGGATGTTCCATTGGTTCATTGTTGCCTCATGGCGTAGGCTACAATGTTGCTCAGTATGCAAGATTAACGTAAAAAAAGGCAGGAAAAGGTCTTTCTGTAACAAGTATATACAGAGGGGAGTATGGCCTGCCTACAATTTAAACAAAAAGTATACAATGTCATGAATGTTAACAACTTTGAAAAGTTTAATTAAGGATGGTAAGCTTTTATGATTGTAGGTTTGTACTTTAATCTGATTGTTTCCTTCAAGGTCCTGCTGGTACTGGTAAAACTGAGTCTGTGAAAGCTTTGGGAAATCAGCTCGGAAGATTTGTGTTGGTCTTCAACTGTGATGAAAACTTTGATTTCCAGGTATCATTTTATAAATGACATGAAGTATGTTATACAAAACTCTAATTTTACAGCTCCCTTACATGTACATCGTGTATCCGTTATCGACTAGATTTTGTATTTTTCTTCCAGGCCATGGGTCGTATCTTTGTGGGGCTGTGTCAAGTGGGAGCCTGGGGCTGCTTCGATGAATTCAACAGGTTGGAGGAGAGAATGCTGTCAGCTGTCTCCCAGCAGATCCAAACCATACAGGAAGCTCTCAAAGACATGGCCGGCAAAAAGGAAAAGAGTATGACAATTTTCTATTT
The DNA here is from genome assembly GCF_963853765.1 of Magallana gigas. Classification (NCBI taxonomy): domain Eukaryota; kingdom Metazoa; phylum Mollusca; class Bivalvia; order Ostreida; family Ostreidae; genus Magallana; species Magallana gigas. The sequence continues at coordinate 34,388,295 of NC_088858.1, forward strand.
GTATATATATTTGCTTTCATCTTTAGTTTTCATTTAAGTACAATAAGACTGTTTGCATTTCCAAAACAGGTTTAGTTATTTGATAATTGATGGTTATTAAAACAAAGAAAAACATTTTTTGCCTCTCAAAATCTTGCTTTTAAAGATGAAACCACACCATTTTCCCAAAAATAACTTTTGCTGAAAAATCCAGTCAAAAGATATGTATCATATAGAGATGTTCACTGTTTTGACTTTTGACTGAAGGTTCCATGTCGGTTGAACTGATTGGAAAACAGGTGAGGGTGAATCCAGACATGGCCGTATTCATCACCATGAATCCTGGATATGCTGGGCGATCCAATCTACCAGATAACCTGAAGAAGTTGTTCAGAAGTTTGGCCATGACCAAGCCTGACAGACAGCTCATTGCTGAAGTCATGCTGTACTCTCAAGGTTTCAGAATGGCTGAAAAATTGGCCAAGAAGATTGTTCCATTTTTCAAGTAAGGATTGAACTGAGATCCAACAGTTGTACATGTGCATGTATATACCTTTCATGAATTTCAAGAGAAAAAATAAATTCATGAAGTTCACTTAAAGCCAAGTTTTATTTTTAATGAACTAGAAATACATGTACATGTTACTCTGTGAACTTAATTGTAAGAAACTTACAGTGAATAATCTTTTCACATGAAATTTTGATAAAACATGATTAATTGTAATATGACTTTTCCTACTGTATATTAAATTTTGATTAAAAGAATCAGAAAAGATAAAAAGAATTTGATTTGTTCCAAGAATGTAACTCTTTCCTTCTTTTTTTCTTTTATAGACTGTGTGATGAGCAGCTGTCCCCTCAGTCTCACTATGACTTTGGATTAAGAGCTCTCAAGAGTGTGCTGGTCAGTGCCGGTAATCTGAAGAGAGACAAGATACAGAGGATTCGAGAGGGAATGCTGGAGAGAGGCGAAAACGTGGACGAGAGATCCATCGCTGAAAATCTTCCTGAGCAAGAAGTAAATTACCAAATTAAGTTGATAAGTGACGATACAAACAGGTTGTTTTACATGTCAACCTAGTTTCAATGATTCCCAAAATAATCTTTTAAAAAATGATGGGGATAAAATTTGAGGAAAAAGCCTCTTTTTTTTGTAGATTCTGATACAGAGTGTTATGGAGACTGTTGTACCAAAGCTGGTGGCTGAAGACATCCCACTGCTGTACAGTTTATTGTCTGACGTGTTCCCTGGCATTGAGTATCAACCAGCAGAGATGACTGCCCTCCGACGGGAAATCAAGAAAGTGTGTAAAGAGAGGTACCTCACCTACGGTGAACAAGAGGAGCAAGGATCTCAGTGGGTTTCCAAGGTAACACATTGTTTTAAATTTTCACACTTTCACTGTAAAAATTAAGTATTTAAAAAAAAAATCAAAAGAATTGCATGTTAATTTGGTATTTAACTGTAATTTGTAGCATGTATTATGGAAATGCATTCTTGCATTTCTAATTTTCTTATAAATAAGCTTTAAAAAAAAGCCTGTATCTTTCCAATTGTAGGTCCTGCAGCTATTCCAGATCACAAATCTCCACCATGGTCTGATGATGGTGGGCCCTAGTGGTAGTGGGAAATCCAAGGCGTGGCAGGTGTTGTTAAAAGCTCTGGAGAGATTGGAGGGAACAGAGGGCGTGGCTCATGTCATTGACCCAAAGGTAACAGATTTAATGAGAAATGATTTGACAATAAGTCATTTTCCTCAGTCATTTTCCTCTCTCTTTCTGGGGGTTTGTTAATATTTTAGGAGACTAAAAGAGTGTTTTTTATAAGAATGGTACTTAATAGCATAATAAAATTTGCAAGATGGTATTTTGTACCATACTGTGTAAAAATGTTGTATATGATAAAATTTAGCTAAAATGTGTAATGTTTCTATTTGCAGTCAATTTCAAAAGAGGCTCTGTATGGAACATTGGATCCAAATACAAGAGAATGGACTGATGGTCTGTTTACACATATACTAAGAAAGTAAGTCTGCAAAGTTCTTCTACCATCATGTTATACTAGTAATACTAGGATGTATGAATACATGCTGCTGAATTTTCATTGTGAATTAATTATTGATTGTGTCGATGTGTTTATAGTTAGATGATTCTAAATACCTGTAATCTTATGTAGGATCATTGACAATGTGAGAGGAGAACTTCAGAAGAGGCAGTGGATTATATTTGACGGTGATGTAGATCCTGAGTGGGTAGAAAATCTGAACTCTGTGCTGGATGAAAACAAACTTCTGACCTTGCCCAATGGAGAACGTCTGGGCATTCCTCCAAATGTAAGAAACTGATACAGATGAAGTTGCTGTTGGTGAAAAAAAACAATATGTTCATTTTCACGTTTTAGAAAAAAAGTGAATATTAGCTATTGAATTACTAGTATTTTGCATTTTGCTTTCTAGGTCAGAATCATGTTTGAGGTGCAGGACTTGAAGTTTGCCACCCTGGCCACAGTCAGTAGATGTGGTATGGTGTGGTTCAGTGAGGACGTCCTGTCGCCCGAAATGATCTACGAGAATTATCTCCAGACACTGAAGAATGTATCATTGGAGGAAGGAGAGGAAGAGACACCCAAGACACTTGGGGGAGAGAACGAGGAAACTCTGTCCAAAACCATTCAGGTATACATGTAGATCATTGTTACTTAATGGGCAGAATATAGATAGGGACTTTTCTATTGCAGTTCTGGTTACAAGTTTATAACTTCTACTGCACATTTGAATTTATCGGTTTTGTTATGTGCATAAATATACATGTATGATGTAGATGAAAAAAAAACCCACTACTGGCAGGTGTTTCGTGGAACAGTGTAATCATAGAATTATAGATAGCTACTGATAGTGTAGAATAACTGAAGTTAATGAATCAATGTACATGTACATTAAGTTGGATTTATCATTCTGCATACAATTGAACATTGTTTTTGCATTTGTCCAGGTTCAGAGAGACTGTGCCACCATCCTTTCTGCATTCTTCAGTTCGGACGGTCTGGTGAACCGTGCTTTAGAGTACGCCGTCAGCCTGGACCACATCATGGACTTCACTCGCCTCCGAGCCCTCAGCTCGCTATTCTCAATGATCAACCAGGGAGTCAGGAACATCTTGTCCTACAACAACTCCCATTCCGACTTCCCAATGCAGGTAACAAAATTACAGAATATTGAATCAACTTATTCATACGTGTATTGAAAACTCCAGAAATAATGACTGTCTTTATCAACTTGAGATGTAGCTTCAATGTACTACCGGTAGTATCACTAATCGTGAGTTTTCAGCTTTCTGATATGAATTTTTTATCTTTTTCAACATTTGAATTTCAATTTGCAGCAAGACCAGGTGGAGAAGTACATGACCAAGTACCTGATCTACTCCATCCTGTGGTCGATGGCAGGGGACGGACGTCTGAAGAGTCGGCAGGAGCTCGGCGACTTCATCAAGGGAATCACAGATGTCCCTCTACCCCCTACAGCCAACATGCTCATCATTGACTATGAGGTAATTGGCTCTTTAATATACTCTTCAAATAGGCAGAAATGCAACATAAACAATACTCATGATCAAGTTCAGTAAAATTGGCTTTTTGTGCATGTTGGAAATTTACACTAGTTATGCAGTTAGCTTAAAACAGCTTAAAATACCCCTGCACGCTTTGTAAAAAAAATTAAAACATGCCTGTGGTAAATCACATAGCTGGTATTTCATACTCATGCATATTATTAAACTCCAGAAAATGTGTACTTTACAAACAGCGTAAATAACTACTTTTACAATACTCAAAATCCAGTAAGTGTCAATTTTTTCCATCGGAAACAAAGGAAATGGTATACGGTATACAATTGGTTCTAAGTGAACTATACTTCTGTAGAGCTTTTTTCAGCAAAGAAACTTATTAAAATGTTGATAAATATTAAATCTGAAACTTCTTGTCAACAGGTGTCAATTTCTGGGGAGTGGATCCCATGGACTTCTAAGGTGCCAGTGGTGGAAGTGGAGACCCACAAGGTGGCTGCTCCTGATGTGGTGATCCCTACTGTGGACACGGTCAGGCACGAGGCCTTGCTATATACCTGGCTGGCCGAACACAAGCCCCTGGTCCTGTGTGGTCCCCCGGGGTCAGGCAAAACCATGACCTTGTTCAGTGCTCTCAGGTCCCTGCCTGATATGGAGGTGAATATCTTCCCAATGTTTACTTGAACATTTTATTAAAATCTACTTGCTATGAGAAATGTTTTGATACAGGCTGTTTAAAATGAATAGAGAGGAATTATGATTTCGTACTTGTATAATTGTGCATTTTGGTGATGAGGTATAAGAATGAATATTGCCATCTTCGAGTACATGTTTTTACTTTCTACAGTGATTTGGATGTTCTGAATCATTATTTTCTCTCCTTGACAGGTGGTTGGCCTGAACTTCTCTAGTGCTACCACCCCAGAACTGCTGCTGAAGACATTCGACCAGTACTGCGAGTACAAACGTACTCCTAATGGAGTGGTGCTGTCTCCCATACAGATGAACAAGTGGCTGGTTCTGTTCTGTGATGAAATCAATCTGCCCAACATGGATAAATACAGTAAGTAAATGCAGCCACAATGTCCTGTGTAATTGAGGGTGTCTGAGAGAGGTGACAGTATTGTTTTATTTTCAATTTTTTTTCCAGACACCCAGCGTGTTATTTCTTTCCTGAGACAGATGCTTGAGCATGGCGGATTCTACAGGACATCCGATCACACCTGGGTCAAGTTTGAGCGCATGCAGTTTGTGGGGGCCTGTAACCCACCCACTGACCCTGGCAGAAAGCCTCTGTCCCACAGGTAATCAGAAGTTGCCAAACATTGTTTATACTGATACATGTTGGTCATCAAATACATGTATTTGTATGTGGGAGGAATATTTGCATGTAGGAGAATTGAATTTTCTGGACTTTGTTACATAGGAGAGTTACATGCACTTCTGCATGCATTCCTTTCAACATTTACTTGTGTTTCTAATTGTCCTGCTGTGGTGTTGTAGATTCTTGAGACACGTCCCTGTGGTGTATGTGGATTATCCCGGACAGATTTCATTGACCCAGATTTACGGAACATTCAACAGGGCTATGCTCAGGCTGGTGCCCAGTCTGAAACCCTACGCTGAACCCCTGACCAATGCAATGGTGGAGTTCTACCTGATGTCACAGGTAACAATTAATAAAGGAACAATTAGATCCTTGGCTAAACTTTAAATGGCTGATTACCAAGCAAAGTAGTTTGCAAAATGATATGTATTTGTGTATACACTGTGATCCAGACAATGTATGTACTGTAGGGCACTCTATATAACAGATGATTTTATCCAACATAAATGCATTTTAAAATGCATGAATTATCTCATCAGTGCTACTAACATTCTGATTCTTTGTTTTGCAGGAGCGGTTCACCCAGGACATGCAGCCCCACTATGTATACAGTCCTCGTGAGATGACACGGTGGGTCCGCGGAATCTGTGAGGCCCTCAGGCCCCTCGATAACCTAGATGTTGACGGGCTGGTCAGAATCTGGGCTCACGAAGCTCTAAGGCTTTTCCAAGACAGGTAAAAATTCAAATTCCCTTCATTGGCACTGTTTGCAAATTTCAATGTTGTTTTTTTTATTGAATTAAGTAGATGATTTAGCAAAAGTATTCGTGCCAATGATTTACATGTACTGTGGAATCATTAAATTTCGTGGGGGCCAATTTTCGTGGATCGCTTAAATTTTACAAGTTCATGGGGACGTAATTTCGTGTATTCTGTTAAACTTACAAAGAAAATATGACTTTATAACACTTATTGATTAATTCGTGGAGGATGTGAATTCGCTGATGAGAGGTACCAACGAATTCCACGAAAATTGAGCCACCACGAAATCTAATGATTCCACAGTATTTGCCTGAACAATTTACACGGATAATGCATTTATTTTAATTGTGAAAGATGCTCGAGTTTCTGTTCGTTGTAATTTTAAGTTTCATCCGTCTTTTACGTACATGTATCAATCAACATAATGATAAACTCGTATTATTACAAAAAATGTGCTTAAATTCTATTCTTGATGTGGAAAATTTAAGGCTGATTGAAGACGAGGAGAGGAGGTGGACAGATGAGAATGTGGATGCTGTGGCGCAGAAGAACTTCCCCAACATTAACCGGGAGGCCGCCCTTTGTCGACCCATCCTATTCAGTAACTGGCTGTCCAAGGACTACATCCCAGTGGAGAGAGAGAGGCTGAGGGAATACGTCAAGGCCAGACTAAAGGTCGGATATTTTCTTAAGTCAATTCACTTCTTTTGATATTTATGTACACATATTATTACATCTGGATGTATATCCCATTTAGCATTTTAAACAGAACACAGCTTCTGCTAAATCAATACATAATATTCTGAAATGTCAAGCATATACAAATACATGTATTCCCATTAGAAAATCTTTCATAATGGTAATTTTTATTAAAAACCCAGTCTCACCTAAATGGTACATTTTATTTTTTTATTTAAGTATCACTTGCAGAAGATTTCTTATTTTACATGTACCTATACTTCTAGGTTTTCTATGAGGAGGAGCTGGATGTTCCCTTAGTGTTGTTTGACGAGGTCCTTGACCATGTGTTGAGAATTGACAGAATATTCCGACAGCCCCAAGGTCATGTGCTGTTGATAGGGGTCAGCGGATCAGGGAAGACCACCCTGTCCAGGTTCGTGGCCTGGATGAATGGACTGAGCACTTATCAGATCAAGGTCCACAACAAGTACTCGGCTGCCGACTTTGATGAGGATTTGAGAAATGTTCTGAGAAGATCAGGATGCAAGGTGAACATTTTAATTTCAGTTTTTGCATTAGGGGTAAATTTTATTGAGACAAAGGAATTGATATATCTGTCAATGGTATGAAATTTAGATTTTTAGGTATTTGTACACATATTAGCAGAAAACGGCACTAACACTGATAGGCCAATCAAATCTGACCTAAGTAGGACGTTCTAATTTTATTCAATGGAACACTTGTTTCAAATTATTATTTATCAATTGAAACAGGATGAGAAAATAGCTTTCATCATGGATGAATCCAACGTCCTAGACTCGGGCTTCCTGGAGAGAATGAACACCCTGCTGGCTAACGGAGAGGTGCCTGGCCTGTTTGAGGGAGACGAGTACACCACGCTGATGACCCAATGTAAGGAGGGGGCCCAGAGGGAGGGACTGATGTTGGACTCCGGGGAGGAGCTGTATAAGTGGTTCACAGGACAGGTCATCAAGAACCTGCATGTTGTGTTCACCATGAACCCCTCCTCAGAGGGACTGAAGGACCGGGCCTCCACCTCACCTGCCTTGTTCAACAGGTAAGAGGGTATTTTTTTTTTATTGTATTTACACCTGTAAATATCCTGCATCCTCAGAAATGTCTGAATTTTATTCTTGATGTTGAAATCACAATTTTGAATACTTGTATACTAATCAAATGCTTTTCCCCTATCTACAGATGTGTTTTGAACTGGTTTGGTGACTGGTCTAATGGCGCCTTGTACCAAGTTGGAAGAGAATTCACCAACAAGATTGACCTGGAGAAAGGCAACTATATGGCTCCCCAAAACATCCCAGTCATGTATAACCTGCCGGTCAACCCCTCACACAGAGAAGTGGTCATCAATGCCTTTGTCTTTGTCCATCTCTCCCTGCATCAGGCCAACTCCAGGGTCCTAAAGAGAGGAGGCAGAATCACCTCAGTAACTCCCCGACACTACCTGGACTTCATCAACCACTTTGTAAGTTTGTAAATTCAAACACAGTTGTAGATTTACATGGACAATACACTTGTAGATAATTAAAATGAATAAAATTCTTCTTTTCTAAGTCTTATACATAATCAGAGGAGTTGAAAAAAGTATTTTGCATCATTTGCAAAATTGTATAACACATATTCTGCAGCAGTTAATATGTAAAATAAAACATGACTGTATATTCGAATTTGACCACAACAGGCCAAGTTGTACAATGAGAAGCGATCAGACTTGGAGGAGCAACAGCTTCACCTGAACATTGGTCTTCAGAAGATCAAGGAGACAGTGGAACAGGTGGAGGAGCTACAGAAGTCGCTCTCTGTAAAACGGCTGGAGCTGGAGGAAAAGAACTCGGCCGCAAACGCCAAGCTCAAGCAAATGGTAAGTCCGTCAGCTAACCCCATAAACTAGTTAGTGTATTACATATGCATGTACAATGAAAGAATTTGGTAAATGCAGAGAGTTAAAAGTTGTTTTCACTTTAGGAATTTGAAACATACAGCAGACATTGGCATAGAAATTTGTTTTCAATTGTGGACTCTGAGAAGATGAATTTATAATATTATGCGTCTCATTGTAGGTCAAAGACCAACAAGAAGCTGAAGCCAAGAAGGTAATGTCCCAGGACATCCAGACGGCCCTGATGGAGCAGACCAAGGTCATAGATGTGAAACAACACGATGTCAAGGCGGACCTGGCGCAGGTCGAGCCAGCCGTCATTGAGGCCCAGCAAGGTCAGTTACAGTGGGGAAACCAGGGAGGGGAGCAATGGTCAATTGTGATAATATTGTAATTATTTATGAAATATAGGTAGTCTGTGAATTATTGAATACACTGATAATGTTAACATACATGTTGAGTACCATAACTGATGTATTCTCTATGAAAAATTTCATCATTTTGTTGTCTTAATTTAATAAATACCATGATGCCCATTTAAAAAGTGTTGGTTCTTTTAGACTTGCTTGTTGTCAGAAAAAGAAAAATACTTTTTAATAAATCGTAGAAAGCAAAAAAAACAACGTGCATATTGTTTTTATGATTTCAATTATTCTTGTAAATCATGTATTTCATTAGCTTTGCATGTAATACAATTGAAAAGTAAAAATTGTGTTATCAATATCGACATTAATATACATGTATATGCACAAAAAATATCTCGATGTAAATATTCCATAAATTTTTTTGTTAATATTAGAAATATAACTTTATAGTGATCAGCATGCAGTGAATATATCCTGTACATGTAACCTGCATATGACTGTCCTCCATATATGCTTACTATCATTTAGTTATTTTTATTGTAATTATCTTTTACTTTGTGCATGAAGTTTTCAATCTTATTTTGTCCTTGTTTTAACCTAGCTGTTAAGTCCATCAAGAAACAACACTTAGTTGAGGTCAAGTCTTTGCCCAACCCCCCACCAGTTGTGAAAATTGCCATTGAATCTATATGTACCCTGTTGGGAGAAACCGACTTAGAGTGGAAGTCACTCCGCGGTATCATCATGCGCGAGAACTTTATCTCCACAATTGTCCATTTCACAACCGACGACATCTCGTAAGTTCTGTTTATATCCTCGTGACGGCAACCTTTTCCTTCCACATGAATTCTAGAGCTAACAAGTGAGAGTTCAATTCATGAAGGAAAGGTTTAACCTTAATCTACCATTGTGTAGTGTGCTAACAGGTAGAAATTCATGTGCAGGGAAACTATTGCCAATTTTAAAGCAAGTTATTGCACTATTCTCTCTTTTCATCTCTTAATGCTAGCGGTTAAGGGTATAAAGAAAAAAGACTTGGTCGAGATTCGTACCATGAGCAACCCGCCTCCAGCAGTTAAGATGGCTGTGGAGGCCATCTGTTTGCTGTTGGGGGAGAATGCACAAGACTGGAGAGCTATTCGAACTAACATAATGAAGGATAGTTTTGTTCCTAACATTGTAAAAATGCAAACGCAAGACATAACGTAAGTGTAATGGAAGTACATGAAGTGTATTTTTTTATTGAAGAATTAAACAAACGAGTTATGAAATTGTTTATGTTTCATAAATACACTGTAAATGCAAGATTGTTACAATGCTCGACTACTAAGACTATTAAGAAAGGATGATTTGTATTTCTCTTCATGAGACGTGTTATTTTGTTGATTTGAGGATCATGCACTACCCATGTCCATCAATATTATTTTGGTACAGTGTTCATGCTCTTTGAATTTTTTTCAGGGATGAAATTCGTTCAAAGATGAAGAACAAGTACCTTTCTAACCCAGACTACAACTACGAGAAGGTGAACAGAGCCAGCTTGGCCTGTGGTCCTATGGTTAAATGGGCCATTGCACAGGTGTGTAAGGAGGAGGTTTAAAATAATTCTGTATGAGATGATGGAGAAATATTTATATTTAATGAGAATAAGATGCTTGTAAAATACATAAGTTGAAACAAAACAAAAATTTTGCGAGAAAATTTAATGATCAGGGTGATATAAATCTCTACTTTTTTTTTAATGATTTGTAGGAGATTGTTTTTATTTAAATTGTTACTTTGCCCACACAGATTAATTACGCTGACATGCTGAAGAGGATTGATCCACTGAGGAACGAACTGAAGGACCTAGAGACACAGGCCCAGGAGAACCAGCAGAAGGCGGAGGAGGTGAACAAGACCATAGCCGGCCTGGAGAAGAGCATAGCCCGCTACAAGGAGGAGTACGCCTTGCTGATCAGTCAGGCCCAGGCCATCAAGACAGACCTGTCCAACGTGGAGGCAAAGGTGGGGCTATATCTGAATACATGTACAGACATAAATAGAAAGAAAACAGGAAAGTTCCTGATGAAGAAATTGATGAAATATTTGTATGTAGTTTTGGTATAAAATAATCTGAAAAGCTTGTAAAGGCAGAATATCTTACACAAAAAGGATACGAAAAAAATAATAAAGTTGTGAGTAATAAATTCGTTATATTTTGTAGAAAAAAAATATCTGTAACATTGATTTGCTTCTTTTTAGGTGGAGAGAAGTATTGCCTTGTTGAAGAGTTTGGATGATGAGAAACAGAGATGGGAGTCCAGCAGCGAGACATTCAAGAGCCAGATGTCCACCATTGTGGGAGATGTGCTCCTCTCCTCAGCATTCATGGCATATGCAGGTAAGTCTATGTATTGATAGACTGTATATAACACCGCTATGGTGATGACATTGCAAAAGGAAATGCATCCCGACCAGAAGTTATTAGTTGTAAGATTCCATCATTGTAAGAACTGTAATTTTAGTGTTTTGTGTTGTACTTTGTAGGGTACTTTGATCAGCAGATGAGAAGGAACCTATTTACATCTTGGACATCACATCTGCAGACTGCCAGTTTACAGTTCAGGAGTGACCTAGCCAGAGTTGAAGTATGTACACGAAAAATAGTATTAAAGTAGTCTCTAACATTTCTTATGCATTGTTTGTATTTACGTCATTTGTACATGTATCATTGTGAGAATGTTGTCATTTTGATTGGTCTCTGTTTGTGTTTTAGTACCTGTCCAATGCAGATGAGAGGGCCAGATGGACCGCCAATACTTTGCCGGCTGATGACCTGTGTACTGAGAACGCCATCATGTTGAAGAGGTTCAACAGGTACCCCCTGGTCATTGACCCTTCGGGACAGGCCACCGAGTTCCTCATGAACGAATACAAGGAGAAGAGCATTAAAAAGACAAGGTATATAAAACTTTATAAAATATTTGTTGAGGATTTAAATTTCGTTATTTTCGTTGGCAGTATAAATCAACGAAATTAAATCCATGACGAATTTTTAACCCAAGTATTAATGATTACAAAGAGATTACGATATGATGATATTAAATGCCAATGAAATTTTATTTGGTTTAAAAATCATGAAATTTTGACTCAATGAAAATATGTGCATCAACAGTATTGATTAGAGAGATATTAGCAATTTACATGTATATAACTGTATGTATATGTCACTAAATAGATATGATATCTTTGTATCTTTGAATTCAGTTTCCTGGATGATGCATTTAGAAAGAATCTTGAGAGTGCAATCAGATTTGGAAACCCTCTACTTGTGCAGGTTTGTAAAATCCAGAGCATTTTCATATGCTTTTACATTGTTACAATTATGTTATGAAACATTAACTGAATAGAGTTTTCATGCATTGGTACATTTAATCTTTGAATCACAGGATGTGGAGAGCTATGACCCTATCCTGAACCCTGTGTTGAACCGTGAGTTGAGGAAGACTGGAGGACGTATATTGATTACCCTGGGAGATCAAGAGATTGATTTCTTCCCAAAATTCACCATCTTCCTCTCAACTAGGAACCCTAATGTAAGATAATCTCAATGTAGTGTCTGTATTCTGTAAGCAGTAGAAAACATATTATGTTTTGAATTGGTATGCTGTATGTTATTGACCATGACCATGAAATAATTTTAATTTTGTTTTGTTAATAGGCTGACTTCCCTCCAGATTTGTGCTCTAGGGTGACTTTTGTCAACTTCACAGTAACCAGAGGAAGTTTACAAGACCAGTGCTTGAACCAGGTAATATGTTAAATCAACTCGCACACACTGACGGACATTTGCAGTTGGTTTTAAACATTGTTTATAAAAGAACATATGTATACAATCATGTATATTGTTTTTCCCTTAACAGGTGTTGAAGTCTGAGAGACCAGATGTTGATGCCAAGAGATCAGACCTTTTGAAATTACAAGGTAGGCAGTGATCTGTTCTATGCATTTATATTAAAACAGTGTTGATTATGATTTTATGATCACGTGCATGTACATGTATATGTACACTGTATTTGTGTTTTTCAGGTGAATTCCAGTTGAAACTCCGCCATTTGGAGAAGTCCCTGCTCCAAGCTCTGAACGCCTCTAAGGGTAAGATCCTGGACGATGACAGCATCATCAGTCACCTTGAGACCCTGAAGAAGGAAGCGTCAGAGGTGGCCCGCAAGGTGGAGGAGACGGATGTGATAATGGCGGAGGTGGAGACCACGTCCCAGCAGTACGTTTCCCTGGCCACTTCCTGTAGCAGCATCTACTTCTCCATGGAGGCCCTCCAACAGGTAACAAGAAAGTGTCCACTCTCTTTTTATAAGACATTTATGTCAATTTATTTTACAGTGAATTATTTTGTATGAAGACCACAAAATAAAATGTTGGTAAAATCGCCAAGTTCAGTTACTTCTTTTCATTTACCATAAAATATTTGCAAGATATGCTTATAAATGTGCTTACAGTTGTCACTGTGACTTAAGTATGCAATCATTTCGTTGATTTTGTTGTTTCTAGGTTCACTTCCTGTACCAGTACTCGCTACAACTGTTCCTGGAGATTTTCCACTCAGTGCTGCAGAGTAACAAACTGACCGGGGTCAAGGAGTATGCTGCCCGTCTCTCCATCATCACCAATGAACTGTTCCAGGTCAGTCAGTGTGTTTATACATACATGTACAATGAGATTAAATCCTTAGTTTGCATACCTGTACATGTGCATGATGTATATCCTATATTAAACATTTTCTATTTGGATATGATTTACAGGAAACATATAACAGGGTTGGAAGAGGCATGTTGTATGAAGACAGAGTCACTTTTGCCATCCAGCTGGCTAGAATCTATCTGAAGGGAATGCAAAGGTACAAAAAAAGTTGCACCGAAAAAAAAATAGTTTGATTAGTTAGGGACCGTTTGAATTGAATTTACTGAACAAAATCGACTGTAAAAATAAATGTGTTGCCATGAATTTCAGTGAGTCAACCTATGAGGACGAGTTTATCATGTTCATGAGGAGTCAAGAGGCCCTGCTTGGACTTGGGGAGAAATCTGCGCCCCAAATTAAGGGGTTATCGCCACAGCAACAGTCGGCCATGATGAGGCTCACCAAACACCGAGCTTTCAAAGACCTTGTACAGAAGGTCAAGGATAGTTCAGTAGGTTCCAAGTTTAAAGATTTTCCCACCTTAGGTTTTATTGATGTTGATTTCTTATTGCATGTAGTTTTGCATTACCCACTGAATTTGATATTTCAGGAATTCCAGTCATGGTTGGATAGTGCTACTCCTGAACTGGATGTTGTACCAGTATGGAATGAAGATAAATCATTCAGTAAGGAAACAAAACCTTTTAATTTCGGAAAGAGATATTTTGCACTCTGTCAGGATTTTTTGTACATTTTCATTCAAGCCTTGCCCAAAAGATGATACAAACCGTAGTTACAATGCTGTGTTGTTTTGCTTGTAGGCCCGGTCTGTAAGGCTGTTCATGGACTGTTGACCATCCAGGCCTTTAGACCTGACAGAACCACATCCATGGCTCGTGTGTTCGTGGAGAAGGTCCTCGGAAACACCTTCTTACACACTGCAGAAAAGGAGCTTCAGCTGTCCTCCATTGTTGAGAATGAGGTGATTTATCATGATTTTTAGCTTTAATTTGTGAAGAATAAAACCGAAGACCAAAAATTTCTGTCTAAATATCAAGTAATCCAAAGTAGATTGTTTTTCTTATATATTAATATCTTTACACCTGTACCACCAGTTCATAAGCATGTAAAGGTTACATCCTATGCAATAGAATTTCTAATAATGTTAATATTTCACCAGATAAAGGCCAACACCCCTGTCTTGATGTGTTCCGTGCCAGGATACGATGCCAGTGGATGGGTCGATGACCTGGCTGCAGAGTTGGGAAAACAGCTGACATCTATTGCAATTGGTACGACACCTGTTATCTCTGTCAATTCATACAAATGTCCTTGTGCATAATTTTAAATTGAAAAAAAACAATACATCTAATGCAAATTAGATGTGCATTGGGGACTTAAAACAACAAAAACCTGCATTAGGCCATGAACTTTAACATACATAGACAATGAACTTCAACATAGAAATACATGTGTATGGTTAAATGTTGATGCAGTAAGTTTCAAAGTTTAGGTTTCATTACTGATGAGAATTCATGTTTGATCCATTGTTAGGTTCGGCTGAGGGATTTACCCAGGCTGACAAAGCCATCAATGCCTCCAGCAAATCAGGTCGCTGGGTCATGCTGAAGAATGTCCACCTGGCCCCCAACTGGCTGGTGTCCCTGGAGAAAAAGCTCCACAGTCTGACCCCCCACCCCAACTTCAGGCTGTTCCTGACCATGGAGATCAACCCCAGGGTAAACAATACTTGTAGATCCAAGTTTTATGAAATTTGGTGAAACATAGTGAAGAAGATAGATGTTTTTGTAAGGAGAAAAGTTTTGTAGGTTTCGGATTTCCTTTGATGTTTTGAAAGTAGAATGTAGAGCAGTTTATGAGTTGATTTGAAAATATGATTGTAGCTTCCCTCCAACCTATTGCGAGCTGGACGTATCTTTGTGTTTGAGCCCCCGCCAGGAGTATCAGCTAACTTGTCCAGGACTTTCAACACTGTTCCAGCATCGCGCATGTGCAGGGTAGGAATCTAACTTAATAATTCCATAAAAGAGTACCGGTACATGTAAAATAGAATTATTTACAATCATATGTTTCTGTGCCAAATGTAATTTGCTAATTCTGTGTCTGTTGACAGACTCCCAATGAGAGATCCCGTCTCTACTTCCTGTTGGCCTGGCTCCATGCTATTGTACAGGAGAGGATGAGATACACGCCCCTTGGATGGGCCAAGAAGTACGAGTTTACTGAGTCTGACCTGAAAGTGGCCTGTGACATGCTTGATACCTGGATTGACTCTGTTGCTATGGTAATTTATTTTTTGATGGGAAATAACAAATCTGCTTTTCGACGTATAAACTATGACATATTATATTTAATCTTTGTTTTATCATCATACATAGATATAGTACATGTATTTGCAATTATTTTCAGGGACGAACCAATCTTCCTCCAGAAAAAGTTCCATGGGATGCCATTAAAACTCTGCTTTCGCAATGTATTTATGGAGGCAAAATCGACAATGAGTTTGATCAGGTATGCAGTCATGTACCTGTATTGCAGAATGTTTGATCCATTCATGTACTTTCACGAAGTTTAAGTTTTGAAGCTTTTCTTATACAGTATTAATATTGCATTTGATATTTTACAGAGACTGTTGACCACTTTCATTGAGAAGTTGTTCACACCCAAGAGCTTTGAGGGTGAATTCACTCTGGTGGGTAATGTAGATGGACATGGCAAGAAGATCATCATGCCTGATGGAGTCCAGTAAGACCACTTTTATAATCAAAACTTGCATGTATTAGAACAAAAGGAATCTTTAAAAATGGCATATCAAATTTTTTTTGAGCTAACTTAAAAGAAAATCTGATGCAAAATTAGGATTGGCTGAAATTGCTTGACATTGCACTATTTTTGATACACATTGTGTCCTGTGATTATTGCTGCCTTGAGGTGTTGTTAATGGGTGGGTGTGGAATTTCAGGAGAGAGCAGTTTGTACAGTTTGCTGACGTCCTGGAGAATGACAGTCAGACTCCGGCTTGGCTGGGTCTGCCCAACAATGCCGAGAAGGTGCTGAGAACAAATCTAGGTAGGCTAGGTCCAAGTAGACTACAGCATGCTTTTATTTTGATGTAATTGAAAAAAAGACAAAATTATTTGGTTCGTCCTAGAATTGATTTACAATGTACAAAACGTAATATAAATAACTGTTGTATGCTGATGATATAATCGGAGAAAAAACAAGAGGAGATATAGCACATGTACATGTGTTATTCCCTTACAGGATCCAACCTGATAGCGAAGTTGATGAAGATGCAGCTGATGGAGGAGGATGATGACCTGGCCTATGGGGCTTCCCCCGACGACGAGGACAAGGTGATGGCCGACGGTCGACCCGCCTGGATGAGGACCCTCCACACCTCCGTGTCCACCTGGATGTCCCTGATCCCCAAGGTAAAGGATTGTCTGCCATTCAGTACTGCTTACATGTTCACTTGTAGAAATTTAAGATATATAGTTGTTGATAAGTAAGAATTTACGTGTTTATGTTCATCTTAACAATCTTGCAGATTTCTGTTTTTAAAGAAGGACAGGTTAGACTCCAGGCTTGAATTTTTTTCCTTTTAATCATATGATGTACATGTACTATGCAAATTGGACTCCACTGGATCATATATGTATTATCTTTTTTCTAAGTTTCAATTCAGTCTATGGAAGCTTTATATTGCAAACAGCCTTACATATATTGCATTGGATTGAACAGCAGCAAGTGCAAAGTATTATAGCAATCTTTGCTGTGAATCAGTTACAATCTTTCTTTTTTTCATTTTTTGTTCCCTGTATCATATTTATACATATTACTGCAATTGGAATGTTTCGTCTATCATCTTAATATGCATTATAGGTTTCAATTTCAATTACATTGTATAATTTTCATTACATGATGAACTTGATTTTTATCACGTTAATCATCTCATTCACATTTCTCTATTCATTCAAGTACATGTACATGCTCATAGATTCCTTTATTAACTTTCTTCTGTAACAACTAATATCACTACAGGATTCATTGGATTTGGTAAGTTTGTAAAATTTACTTTCAAAGGACCCTGATGAAAGAATTTTCCCCTCATGTCTCATGAAAATACCCCTGTAGTCCCAAGTATTCTACGTACTGCACCTGCTTTCAATTAAGATGATAATACAAGAGGAACCATATTTAACCATTCCACAAAATGAAAATATAGATTTGATCCTTCAGACCATATAATTACATGTAAACATGTTCTACAAATTCTACAATTCATTCAGCACTTTGCATTAAATGCATTGCACACTATTACAAAGACAATGGGCTTTATTAGAGAAAGGGTATTTCTGTTTAAGGTGATTTTTTGTTCAATTTTTATTATAAATTTTGATTAATTTATTTTAAATTCTGGTGGACTGGGATAAATTTCTCCATCTGTTGATGCAATAATACTAACTTTAATAATAACTGAATTAATACATAACCTGAGTATAAACTTACAGCAAGTATGCATATAGTACTGGGTTATTTTTCCTATGTCATCGTAATTTTAAAATTTTACAGGCAGTTGGAGCCCTGAAGAGGACAGCTGACAACATCAAAGACCCCTTGTTCCGTTTCTTTGAGAGAGAGGTCAACCTTGGGGCACGGCTGTTACAGGACATACGCCAGGACCTACAGGACGTGATGCTGATCTGTCAGGCTGACAAGAAGCCCACCAACCACCACCGCTCCATGATGGCTGACCTGTCCAGAGGTACAGGCCTAGTCTGTTCTATTCGTTGTCTTATATTTCTTCATTGTAACATATAAATTGACCTGTTTTGGGTTAAACAGTTGGACAAAAGTACATGTTCCTGTTGAATGAAAGGAAATAATTTTGTTTGTTAATTTGTATCAAAATTTACACAACTTACAAAATTAAGTACTGTGAAATCATTAGATTTCGTGGTGGCTCATTTTTCGTGGAATTCGTGGGTACCTCTCATCCACGAAATAACATCCATCACGAATTGATGAATTAGGGTAATAAAGTCATATTCCCTTTTGTAGATATATATGAATATACGAAATTACGTCCCCACGAACCTGTAAAATTTAAGTCATCCACGAAAATTGGCCCCCACGAAATTTAATGATTCCACAGTAATCAAGTGTGCCTTTTAAAATCGGTGGTCTTGCCCTCTTGTTTGAAGTGATGTGTCAAAATAATGTCAATGTTGTTTGTAGGTATTATCCCTCAGTCGTGGAGAAGATACACAGTACCCCAGGGTATCACTGTGATCCAGTGGATCACCGACTTCTCCCTCAGAGTCAAACAGCTCCAGGCCATAGTCCAGACCACCCAGCAGGGGGGCACCAAGGAACTCAAGGTACAGGTCCTGGTACATAGTGGGGGTCAACATCAGGTCAAATAGGGTCATTACAGGGGTCAACATCAGGTCATATAGGGTCATTAGATGTGGTCAACATCAGGTGATCCATATGGTAATTACAGCTGGGCAAAATCAAGTCAGTCGGTCATATGTTATTATCTGAAATGTTGGATTCTCATTTTGTAGTGCAATTAGGTTTTGATAAATTTATAACGCATCATACCAAATAGTACTTTTGTACATTGTTTTTAGGATAATGCATTTACATGTGTATCTTGTTTTCTGTTTGTAGAATTTCAATGTATGGTTGGGAGGCCTGTTTATTCCTGAGGCCTACATCACCGCCACCAGACAATATGTGGCCCAGGCCAACAGCTGGTCTCTGGAGGAGCTCTACCTGGATGTAAGTCATACTACTTACTAAATGTATCTTAATAGATATAATGTTTTAAAAGGATGATTGTCACCAAACTTCTTACCTGGCATACTTATGAATGTCAATGAGCAATTAAGTTTTAATTCAACTTGTACTTTAAATGCCAATGCATTGTGATTGAAGCAGTAGGAATTTGTTGTTTTTAACAAATGTATACTGCAAAAGTATTTTGTGATATACATGTACATATTTATTGATTTTTTTTTCACTGTATTCACTGATATGTACCTTTGTTTACAGGTGAGAGTCTTGGATAATGCTGGGGAGTCGATGGATGCCTGCAGCTTCAGTGTTAAAGGTGGGAAATGGTGCTCATGACCAGAATCATGCTTTATACAAACAAGAATTTTTAATCTTACTGCCATTATAATAGCTGTTTACAATGTTTAATTGATTCCATTGTATATGATAATACTTTTCGTTTATGTGTGAGTTAGGGATGAATAACAAAGTGGTGAAAAAAACAGTTGCAATTATTAAATGTAAATGCATGCAAGAAATATTCAGGTTGATGTTAATGTATTGTACCTATCAATGACTTTAACATGTTGGAGGTGTACCGGGTATGTAAACCTCTGTAGCGAAATTTTGGAAACATCAACTGTTGCTATCATTATAAATCCTGAAGTATATCAAAATTCTTAATGAAATTTTCATTAATATTGTAGGTCTAAAGCTTCAGGGAGCTACCTGTAAGAAGAACAAGCTACAGCTCAGCACCACAATCTCCACCGAGCTGCCAGTCACCCTGCTCCGCTGGATCAGGTGTGTACAAGATCTCTGTCAAACTTCTCTGATTCTGATCTCTGTAGATACATATTTGTTTTATATTGTGCACCTTTTAGTGATACATGATGAAGTTTATCAATGTGTACAGTAGTGTTTTTTCTTCTTTCATTCTCTCAGTGTCTATACCAGGTAATGTGACTGTAGTTGCCTTGTAGTTTCGTTGTTCACTTGCCCTATACTGCCTCAGTTTGTCTATTGTGTCCTTCAAATTTGTCCCTGTTCTGTTATTATATAATCAAGAAAAAGTGGGACGGAATTTCCATGTTTGTACAGAACAAAAAAAAACACATAAAAAACCACATAAATACTGTGCTAAGCAAGCCTGAAATTATTATTTTTTTGACAAATTAAATTATTTTAGAATTATTATAATGATTTCATGTTTCTATGTGTAGCTTCAATTGTTTGCTGTGTTGCTTCAGAGCCAAAAAAAAATTACATTAAAATCACAAGAAAAAAATTGAGTGCTTTTTCAAGGATTTGTGATGAAGCTTTTGCAAAAATCTATATTTTATCGTTTGTGGTTCTGACGGAGCTTATGTTGTTTTCCAGGACCGATGCAGACAAAGTGGTGGCGGGTAAGGTGACCCTCCCAGTCTATCTGAATGCCACCCGCTCCCACCTACTGTTCACGCTGGACTTTGACACAGAGGGAGAAGGGTCGGGCAAGGACCACAGCTTCTACGAGAGGGGAGTGGCCATCATCTCCTCAGATCTGGGATAAATGTGACTAATAAACTTTAGTGTTGTCTGACTGACAGTAACCTAATGTTTTGTCTAGCATATGAGAATGTGCATACATGTATTAAGACATTTAATGGTAAAATAGCATTTGAAAAAAAGGATTTTTGATAACTGTGAAAGATCTTTATGAAAATATTATTTATTGTCTATTTTTTTTTTTTTGCATTTGCACAGGAAAATGTAAAGTGTACATTATTTTAGTTGCTAAATTTGATATTAATATCATAAATTTAAATATTATGTTTGTTTTGTGGCAGTGGGTTTTGAACTTGAAATATATTTTATTTGGATCAAGTGTTCAGATTTGTGTTTCTCAAGGTGGTATAGGACACCTGTCGATATTATTGTTAGTAATAGTACATAAGCAAAATACTTTAACCAATTTAGTTTTTTTCAAATTTTAAAATGTTTGGCCAAAGAATATACATGTATTTTTAAAAAATTGTTGGAACGGTAAGAATTATAAAAGCTTCAGACTTGCCTCTTACAGATTGTTAGATAACACTCTGGGAAAGAAAACATTTATAGAATTATATTTGATTTAATTGTTCATTTCAATATGAAGTACAATGTCACAATATGGAGGTGTCCCATACTACATGTACCTTAAAGGGACTTGGACACGATTTGAGATCAAATATTTTATTTTTATTAATATGTATAAATTTGTTTACTGGTGCATTTTAAATGATTGACCAAAATATTGAAAGTTAAAGTCAAGTTACATGTACAAGCGAGATACAGAGGTAAGAATTGATTGTTATGTAAACAAAGCTCGAGTCTTATAGTTGTTTACAAAAATGTAATGTAGAGAATTGCCATTTTTAGACAAAATGACATGTGAAAAACAATTTAAACTAATTCAATATCTTCATAAATACTATTATCAACGAAAGAAAGTAACATTTGATTGAAACTTACACCAATACAACACAATTATGTAAAAAAAAAAAAAAATGACAATATTTGAGCTCTGTTTACAAAACAAAGAATTATGAACTCTGTATCTTGCTTATAACTTGATATTTGACTTCCCAATTTTGACATAGCATTATGAACTTCAATATTTATCATTATAAACATTAAAAATGGAAAAATAAAATTTGAAAATTTTATGTCAAATCGTGTCTAAGTCCCTTTAAATTTTGGAATTTTTTTAATATCTGATGTATTAGAATTGATTAATTTTGGTAAGGACTATCTTTTGCTTATTAAATATATCTAGCTTGTTTTTTGTTTTTCCATACACTTGAAGCATTGCTTTGTAAGAACTGTAAACAAGAAAAGACTCGCGATTCTGCATTGTTGATTACAGTTTATAACCAGAGAATGACGTATACTGATTCATTATATTAGCTGTTCCACTGTAAACTCCTATCCAAGCTCTATCTCCACAGTTTAGCTTCACTACCGTCATTTTGCTACAGGGAAGGAATGTTTTAGAATTCAGCTCATGACAGTGGCTCCATGATTTAAACTTGTCATTAACAAATAGTGAGGTGTAGGCATATTGACCTCCCCATGCAAGAATTGTCCAGTCGAACACGTAGATCCCACCGCTAGGGGCCGTGAAGATTCCGGTAGAGGCATCATAACCCAGTCCTTCGTTCAGACCAACGTCTTCAAATACGATTTTTGTATTTTTGGCAAGGTTTCTTTTATGATATTTTAAACAAACATCAAAAGCAACCACTCGATGATCTGAAAGTAACGTTGAATACATGTATAAAAACAATATCTATCAAAGAAAGTAGGTCAGTTTTATGTGCTAGAAAATTAATTTAAAATTTTATTTTCCAAAACATTACAACAAATATTGTATTTTTTTAAAGTTAACGATGTATATGTAGAAATCTTTGACAGAGTCCCATTATCCATTTTTTGTGATTGTGTTCATTCAGCAAGAAATGTGTTGCATTACAAGGCATTATCAAAGCATGCACGTATTTAAAGAAAAATTAATGTATTTAGATACTATTGGTATCGTTTCTGCAGTTGTTTCTGACAAATCCAACAGCTAAACAAGTTTCTTCCACGCTTTTGTAATCCTCTCTAAATAATTTCAGACATGGTTTTGGTGACACTTTCTCACACAATCCCCATTGTGTAGTAACCATCAGTATGATAAATGTCAACAACATTCTGAAACTTATCAAATATGGTCACAAATTAAAGAGACCTAGGCATGATTTGAAATCAAAATTCTATTTTTTATTTATAAAACTTTTAAAATGTGCATTTTGAGTGATTAACCAAAATTTGAAAGTAGAAAACAAGTTACAAGCAAGATACATAAGTAAGAGATCGATCATTGTTACATAAACAAAGCTCGAGTCTTATATTTGTTTAAAAATAATGCAAAAAAAAAGAAATCCTATTTTTGAAATGACTCGTGACAAAGAAGATAAACTGATTTAATGTTTTAATCAATACAACACATAATTAAACAATATCGAAACTCAAGCTTTGTTACAAAACAAAGAATTTCAACATATACCTTGCTTGTTTCTCGATATTTTGCCTTCAAATGTAAACGAAGCATTAAAAATACCAATATTAACCATTCTAGACAGTAAAAATCAGAAAATGAATATAAGATTTTTTTTATTTTTTAGTAAATAGAATTTAGAATAAAGAGAGTCGACCTTTCACCTGTTGAACAGAAAGATGTACATTCTGATTTTAGATGTTAATAATATCTTACTGAGTATTTTTGGGGTTAGATGCAAATATTTATGCAATTATACGTCGTTTGGTCTTTATGTATTAATTGAGACATTTAAAAGGATTTATGATCAGATAAAATTGAAAGCAATGACGAAGTATATCCCAAGAACAAATCATTTTTTTTGGTTATAATTTACTGTATTTTATATTTACAACAAACCATTCACTACTTGAACTTTAAACAAAAATGATAATAATAAGTACTTACTTATATGGTACCCTTCTAACTAAAATTTTTTAATGTTCTATTTATTTGATAAATCAACGTATATATACAATGTAAGTCTTTTAAATGAAAATATAATGTTACATTATGTAACAGCCTGGATATTAAACTGAAATTTAATACTTGAACTGTTATGTAAAGAAAAGGCCCATGGTCCATATCACTTACCTGAGCAACAATGATCATAGTTACATGTATAACTAGATGCTGTCATTAGACAGTAATACCTGCACCAAGTGTTTGCCCCTAAATAACACTGTTTTGTACCAGTTTAATTAAAAATGAAGGCCACATGCAAGCTCCGGTAATACATTTAAAAATTATAATTTTCATAACTGAATGATGAGATCCCTTCTAATATGAAAATACACATGAGCAGCACTTTATGTGAAATTTGAGGTTGAACTGTTTGCAGTGAATTTTCAGTTAATCAATAATCTTAACATTTCATGTCATAGAAAGTATAATGGTCTATATAATTATTACAAACAAAATTAAAAATTAAATTATGCCCCCTCCCCGTGGCGGTTGCCGGTTTTAGATTTGCTTCTGTGTGCCTACATGTACATCATCGTGTGCACAGATTTAGAGAGAGGTGGGAGTGAGGGGTCCAGACCCCCCCCCCCCCCCTCCCTATGAAAATTCATTTATATTAACAGTAAAATTACCAAAAATACACCTTGGACCCCAATGCTCTTACAGACACGTAAACACTCTAACCCATTGCGCTTCAATGTTAGGTAACATTATTTAATATTTAAATATTTAATTAATATTTAATATACTTTATTGTTTATCGCAATAGGAAGTATACATCACAATATGCAGGTGTCCTGCACCACCTTAAAGCTGTTATTTACCTATACATAAAATAGTGCAAGTGGATTTGAGGAATAGGTCATAAAAATCCATGCATGTTACAAATAACTGATCTTTGTCTGAAGTTACGTACACAACAAAGGTCTGCATGTTTTGTTAAACTGTTTATATCGTTCAATTGCATTTGGGTTGTATGTCGCAGGCACGTAGCATCGTTTTTGAAAGTGGGGGGGGGGGGGGGGCAGAGTCATCCAAAAAAAAAACCGGAAAGAAGACTATCCCAAAATCTTCAAAATCCGAATTCGGGGGGGGGGGGGGGGGACTGGCTTGGTATATATCTTCAATTTCAATCCTAATTTCCTTAGTTTCACATCAATTTTTTACATCCTCCAAAAAAGTGGGGGCCAACTCCATAATAATTCAATTTTTTATATGTAAAATTTGAAAAAAATTAGTTGCTGCGCGAAAAAGTGGGGGGGGGGCAGGCCCGCCTGCCCCCCCCCCCCCCCCGATGCTACGTGCCTGTGTCGTAGCTCAGTGGTTAAAGTATTGGGCTTCTAAACCGCAGATCAAGAGTTCTTATCCGCCTATAGCTTTTATTTTATGTTAACTGAATTAAATTTTTGAAAATGTAATTTTTCATCGAAAATTGCACATTTTTTGCCTATTAGACTTAAACACTTCTTATCCATTATGATATCAATCATAATCAAGTAATTTTCTGCTGATTTGAGAAAATATTACACGGTGTAGTGAGCCACCTTAAATAGCATGTTAATTGATATGGCTGTTCCATCTATGTTTTATTTTGTCCGACTAAGAGCGTATATAATGGCTTTTAAGCGACGACACAAATGCAAATTAATATCAATATGAATATAAATACAAGTATAAGCATTGAATACTTATTTGTGGAGGTCGTCAGGCCGTGCAGTCAAATATCATAATGCGCGGTATTCAATTGTTTAGCACGGCCTGGTGTGTTATACATGTAGGACCGACGACATCCAAAAGTAAGCATTCAATCTTTAAATTCCGATTTTTCTGACAGCTACTGACAAACAAATATAAAATCAATTTGTCAGCGTATAAATATGCTACTACATGATCCTTAAACTTAAAAAACCCCCAGTTATGTAGATGTTGAGGGCAATTAACAGTTTATCAACTTTCATTCTAGCATTTAAAATGAATAATGTTGATATTGTTTTAAATGCTCTCATTTTAAAACTTTTTGTAAATACTATCTGTTGGATGTTTGTGACCAGGCTGAAGCATGCAGCCACTAACAGCAGCCCCGAAGCCCGTAAAAGCTAGCAGCCAATAAGGATATTCATCAAGGTACTGAGAGTACTCGAACAGAAAATTATATTTTACTTTATTATCGATATATTTTAGTTAATATAAAATGATTATTGGCCATTAATGTGTATTGTTATACTTTCATGTTAAATACTGAAATCTGATTGGTTAAGACGCAGTTAATAATATTTACTATTACCCTCAGCGTTAGCAACGCACTTGGCAACGGGTAACATTAAAAAATGTTACATGCGCGAAAATTATGCGCGTACGGTTCGCTGTAGAATTCACGTTATTCCTCTATAAAAGCAGTAAAATTTTCTTAAAAATTTTAAAAATGACATTCAGTATAACAAAATAAATAGTGCCTGTTTGGGAGGATAACAGTTGAAATTGACACCCCTCGAAAACCATTGTCAACCTCCGCTTCGCGTCGGTTGACAATGGTTTTCTCGGGGTGTCAATTTCAACTGTTACCCTCCCAAACAGGCACTATTTATATAATAGCATTGACGACTGTCGAAGCAGTAAAGCTCGCCTGGATAGGAGTTATAAATGCATCTTTGTTGAACAGAAATAAAATGTGTCTATACGGGTCATAAACTATGAAAATAATGTTATCCTAAGTGCAGTCTTACTGATACAACTAGAAAAACTATGTACATCGTATAAAGTGATATGCAAACGTATTATGATATATAAAACATGATAAATTAAAGTAAATTAAAAAGGCGTACAACGATATTTGCTGTATATTCTAACCAGAACATATAAACGTTGTCAATTGAAAGCGAACGTTTGGAAAAAATCTTTTGATAAAACATACAATATTCACTCTACATTTAATTACCCCCCCCCCATAAAGCCCAAACAAACCAACAAACAAACAATCTAACAAACACAACACAAGAGACATACAATAAAACCCCCAAACGAATCTAGTGTTGCAAAATAATTTATTTACAACGAAGTTGAACATGTACGTTTTTTAAAATTTATGCTCGGATCTTTTCACATCCCCGGAAACAACATCATACGAAATTTAAAAAGAGATCGCATTATTACGAAAATGAGACAATAAAACATAATTATAGCATTGTGATTTTATTCTTATAAAAAATGATCAAATATCGCAGTCCAAAACGGCAGAAATCCTTAGGTGAAAATGGATTTATTTTCTCTCAGCCATATATTGACGTAAACCTTCAAAGAATACAACATTGACAAGAAAAGGGTCGTTTTAGCTCACTCGAACTTTGTCATATTTTAGGATTTAACAATTATATAGGGGTGGAAGGTTGGCCATTGTCTCTTTTATCTTTAAAGTGTGCATTAAATGGTTAGTGTAGGGGACCTATCAGGCTAATATTTCCCGTCTCAAATGTGGGCTGTAGGGGTACCTCTTGAGGTTCTCTACCTAATCCTAGTGTTTCTAAGTTTTTTTTTTTCGGTCAGTCTCAAGTGACATATAAACCCCTGAAATGATCCTGAACCCCTGAGAGCCACTTGGTGGTACCCCTTTAGTCCTCTTCAAAGATAAGGTAGACAATTGACCACTTTTAACCTCCATATCATTGTGAAATGCAAAAAATGCAAAGTTAGGGTGAGCTAAATACATGTAGTATCTTGCAGGGGTCATAGGTGCCCTCTAACGCTTATAATGGATATCTCCTGAGGCCCTCTACCTAATCCTAGTGTTTCTAAGTTTTTGTGATCAAACTCAAGTCAGATATAAACCCCTGAAATGAGCTCAAACCCGTGGGAGCCACTTGGTGGTACCCCTACAGCCCATATTTGAGACCGAGAAATAGTAGCCCCATGGGTACTCTACACTGCCCTGGTATTCGTTTGATGCACATTTCAAAGATTAGGTAAATAACGGACCACTTTTCATCTTTGTCTTCTTCAATATAAAATGGATTCCTTTACTTATACATAGAGTTCTTCTAATGAAGACTAAGAGTATCATTTGAGCCTCAAACTAAATTTTACTGAGTTTATCGTCGGGTGGTCGATTATATTAATAACATGAACGAATTTTTGGAAAAAATTGTAGAAGTAAACGAGTGTGTCAAATGATATTGTTTGATCAGCAATAGAGTATTCATTTGTTGAACTGGTTCTAATTGAGACGGTCTTTACTCTGACAGCTATGAAGACCACTAGGTCTTTGAAAATTTCTGACCGACGGAAGTCTTGAAACTTTAAAGATTACTTTACTAAACCATTTACCTTAAAATCGTTCTTCTATTGATATGCCTACATAATTCTAAGGCATCGATTTAAATTGCTTGCATAAAAATGGATTTAAGATTTCATATTTGCAATAAAAGGTAGTCTGTGTGCTTTAATGGAACGTATAAATGGCAAACTGTAATGACAAGAATCAAAAGTGAATCGTGTACCCATACAAACTGAAGTAAGTATTGGTACTGGTGAATAAAATTTACAATAAATAACATTTTTTTTTCTTGTTTGAAAAAAAGAAATAGCCATGCATCGAAATATTCCAATATTATTAAGTATATATTTTGTTAACTTACTTTGTATGTGCATTGGGCTTGAAATTTCGGTTTACCGTAAGTTGAAAAAAAAATTAAAATTGTTTTAAAATATCATATGCAATTTTCTCTATTGCAATAAAACACCCCCCCCCCCCAAAAAAAAAAAACCAAAAAAACAAAAAAACAAACAAACAAAACAAACAAAAACCTTCATGTATCATTCATGATTCAAAAGTCTTTTCAATGTACATTTCCAAAATATTTCGACATACGGTATATATAGGTAACTGTTTTAATGTATATGAAAATTCTATAAAGCGGTCCGCATAATGAAAAATATACTCAATACTTAATTCAAATGAGAACGGAGAAAAGAAAACACCTTATTAGTGAGTGACTCTTTCAAAAATCTATTTTGCATCGTATTGGAGGCTCGTTCTGTAAATAAACAAAACGCTACAATCAATTTCCGTCAATACTTTTGTAGATGTTCTGCTTAATACATGCAGATGTATCTTGATGTATAAATATGATTTTATAAAAGTTTAATGGTTGCCAAACTTCTTACCATTCATAGTAATTAATGTGATCAGCAAATGATTATTCATACTAAGATACCAGTATTTTCAAATATCAATACAATGTGGTTGAAGCACCTTTAATTGTAAATAAAACATTTGTATGGATGTGTTTTGTGATATTGAATGGGTATGTACTGGCTTATACCTTTAATTACACGTGAGAGTCTAAGATGATGCTGAGGAGTCTGCATAGATGTCATAGCCGCAGTGCTAAAGATAAAAAAAAAATGCGTAAATGATCAGAATTAAGTGCTCTTTCAACTAAACATTTGATTTTCACTGCTAAAATTAATAGATTTCATTATGGATTTCATGTGGTTCAACAGCACATGTCTAGTTTTTTCAGGAGTAAGATTGGACTAACAAAGCAGTAGAAAAACCCCCATATCGAAGTTACTAAATGTGATTCCAATAATCGATGACGCATATTGCTTCCCCAAAAACGCCACCTGGCGTTTATTTGTGCGTCCGCTTGTTTAATGATGATGTATGTTCGTTTAACATTTATGTCTGTTGGTTTTTCTTTTTGTGGTTGATTTGGATTTAAATATCTTTGGTTGATTTTATGTACATTTATTTTGCAAAGAAGACTGTTGGTTTTGCACATATGGTCATTGATAATATCTTAGATTGCTGAATTTAGTTTATCGTTGATTTTGAAAAAATGTATTTTTTTTGCCCTTTCCGCTGCCCATAGTTTATCGACATTTATTCATGAATATTTACATTTTCAAGTGTCTTTGTCTGTGATAACGCTACGACTCAAATTTGAACATGTAACGTATAATTCAACATATTTAACCAAGGACGCTTATGGCGTAATGTTGGGGAGCAAGCAGGGTTTACATAATTATACGAAATGAAAATAACGGTAAAATTCATTTTGATTATTTTAATATCAAGGTGAACAATTGCCGAAAATTACGGTATACTAGTATAAAGTATCTTTGAATATTATGAGGTGATCAAATACGGTCCGTGACCTTCGGAACCCACTCTCCTAGGCAAGACAAAAGTCTTTTAATGGCGAACGGACCTAGCGGATATGGATTCCTTGGACTTTCCTAAAACTGCACTTTGCAATGTTCATAGCATATACGTAGCAGTTAATTAACAAATATTTAATTATTTGTATTGATTATGTCGTTGTCGTCGCCGTAAACTTTTCACATTTTCATCTTCTCAAAGACCACTGGGGCGAATTGAACCAAACTTGGCACAAAGCATCACTGGGTGAAGAAAATTCAAGTTTGCTCAAATGAAGGGCCACGTTGTCTTTAAAGGGAAGAAAATTTATAATTATTGAAAATTTGTTGGTATTTTTCAAATATTTTCTTCGCAAAAACAATATGGCTAAAAAGCTGGAACTTGTGTGAAACCATCCTCATGTAGTGTGGATTCAATTTTGTTCTAATCATGATTCCTGGGGTAGGATGGGGCCACAATGAGGGAACAAGTTTTGCATAAGAATAGAAAATCGGGAACTTGTGTGGAAGCATTCTCTGGTAGTGTAAATTCAAGTTTGTTGAAATGGTCCCCGGGGATAGGGCGGAGTCACAATGGGGGATGAATTTTTACATAGGAATATATTGAGAGAATCTTTTAAAATCTTCTTCTAAAAACTGTTACACAAGAGAGGCTCGAATTTGTGGAAGCATCCTCATGTAGTGTAGGTTCAAGTTTATTTAAATTATGGTCTCTGGGGGTAGGGTGGGGCTGCAATGGGGGTCAAGTTTTACATAGGATTATTTATAGAAAAAACTTTTAAAATCTTCTTCTCGAAAACTATTTGGCCAGAAAAGCTTAAACTTGGGTAGAAGCATCCTCGTATGGTTAAGATTCAAATTTGTTTCAAATCATGATCCCCGGGTAGGGTAGGGCAACAAGGGGGAAGGGGGGGGGGGCTCAAATATTTACTTTAGAAGATACAGAGAAAATTTTTAAAAATCTTCTGGAAAAGCATTCAGCCTAAAAATGCTGAAACTTGTGTGAAAGCACAGGTTGTGCAGTTTCAAGCTTGATCAAACCATGATTCCCTGGAGAAAAGGGGGGGGGGGGGCACAAAGGGGGGGGGGGGTTATATAGGAATAGAAAAATCATTTAATATAGGAATAAAGGAACATCTTCTCACAAATACTTAAACAAAAAAGGGAGCATGGTATTTACTATAAAAATATGTAGATAAAAGTCGGCAGATTTTTTTTTTTTAATTTTTAGTGCAAGATCTACTGTATCTTATTGGCTTTCTTTGGTGGTTCATGCGGGTATAAATGTGGCCAGCTCTGACGAAAACACACATTACCCTCATCAGCGCATGAACCCTATAAAATACCAAAAGAGAGCATTTTTCTCTTTATATTTACATCTACCTCTGAATCATTTAATCAACTATCCATAATTTTATTAAAAAAGTAGTGAAAAATACGTACATAAACTAAATATTGTTATTGTCGATCAGAACTTTACATAAAAGGAACAGCTAATTCTCCATAAACGTGAAGGTTACCTCGGTAACTTCAACTAATTGGAAGCCTGGGGTCACTCTTCGCTCATCAAATTAAAGCGGACATTTAATTACCTGAACAATGCATTTGAGAGTAGTTTTAAACGAATGTGGGTACTTATACTCGAACGTCATTTTACTTATCTTACTACAACTATTCGAATAAGATGTCGTGTATCGAAAATTTATTTAAAGAACAGTACACAAGAATGATCGGCAAAATTTCTGAAACTGCGTTTGAAATACTTTTTAAAAGTTAATATATTTTCAGTTTGTGTTTTGATTACAGTTTGTATCCAGAAAATGAAGTATACTTTTTATACATATTAGCCGTTCCACTGAAAACTCCGATCCAAACTTTATCTCCTTTCTTTAGCTTCACTATTGTCATTTTGCTACAGGGGAGAATAATTTTGGATGTCTGATCATGACAATGGTTCCACGATTTAAATTTGCCATTTACGACAAGTGAAGTATAGGCTGGTAAACCTCCCAATGCAAGAGTTGACCAGTCAAACACGTAGATTCCGCCGCTATGGGCCGTGAAGATTCCGGTAGAGGCGTCGTATCCCTGCCCTTCGTTCAGATCAACTGTTTCGAACACAACCGGAGCTTTTGTGGCAAGATTTCTTTTCTCATTTTTTAATCGAACATCAAAAGCAACCACTCGGTCATCTAAAACCATCGTAAGAAACAACGTCAGATACACGTTCATGCATCATTATATGAAACTTCTTAACATACTTGTAGAATATAATTTTAAGTCATTTCCGTAGCTTTTTATACAATGGGAAAATTAGTTACATTAATTACGAACACAAATTATAGCATTCTATGCAGTTTTCGAACCAAGGCAAAATAACTTACAAAAAGTGAAGATTTATTTAAAAAATATCATTATTATTCCGATCATTTAATAAGAGACACGATAAAAACATACACTTATCATTAAGATTACTTTCACTTGTCTTAGACGTCCTAGAATCATTTTTACAGTTGTTTCTGACGAATCCCACAGCCAGACAGGTTTCTTCCACGCTTTTATAATCCTCTCTGAATAATTTCAGACCAGGTTTTGGTGACACCTTGTCACACAATCCACACTGTATTGTGATCATCAGTAAGGCAAATGTCAAAAACATCATGAAACCTATCAAAGCTATTCAGAAGTTAATTAATCAAAATAAGATACGGTATAAATTTGAAATCAAAATATTTGAAAAGAATGGGAATCTTTAATGCGATTAATGAAAACAAACCATATGCTGCCTTATTAAAATGAATATTTTTTATATGTGTATTGCACGTACTGATAAGCAGAGATATTTTTGAATGAAACATCAGTATTTTATCCTTTTAGAAAGTATATAGTATGGTGAATCCTTTTAAAAAAATTGTGATCAGTTAATATGGATATTAGGTTGAAAATAATTCGTGATTGTATATACCATTAAAAATTAAGAAAATGAAAATAAGATATACTTTAATAAAGAAAAGTTCAGTACTTACTTGTATACATGTACCAACTCTCACTTTCAATAGTAAATGATATGTACAATCATAAATTTGAAGATCCATTATATATATACAGTATTTTATTTATAGGAAAAATATAGAAAAATTCACCTACGTTTTGTAACAGCTTGGACATTAAAATGTAAAATAATACCAGAAATTAGTTTATTTAATATACTGAAAAGTGCTTAGTAGACTTGTGAATTGTCTCTTTCTTTGATGATTAAGTAAGCGCAGAGGCTAATGGGGCCTATCCTTGTTGTGTTACAACTTAAACAGACATACTTTTTATCGTCTTATCAACATATAAACTGTCTTGCCATTTTATATTTGCAAATATTTTGCATTGTATTGAGATATTTTATTGTGATGCATTAGTTTTCTTGCTACATGTGTATATGCAACATTAACATTAAAAGAATTTGGAGTTAAAAATGATAAATTAAAAATAAGTTTTAGTTACACATGTATCGAGAAGAAATGTTTACTTAGAACAACGAATTCATTATAGGTATATTGATTTAAATAAATTGTATGATTTAATTTCTTGGGAACTTATTGCCAAACATTTTGTAATCGAATAAACTTCACGGGCACGAAGGCTCTAATGGTACGTCACCTAAATCTGAATCTAGCTCAAGGTAGTAAATGAAAACATTAATAAATACTGTAGAATTATTGAAATTCGTGAAGGCTCAATTTTAATGAATTTTGTTGATTCTCTCATCCATAAATTTACTACCATTTACATCAACAACGAATTTCAATAAATTTATCATACAAGTAATTCCACGAAATTTTGGACCCATTAACCTTTGAAATATTAAGCAATCCACAAAAATAGCCTCACGGAATTCGATCCACAAAATGAGTGTAAAAGTCAAATATTTAGCATCCAAATATCTGCATTTGTAATCGCAGTTAAGGGTGGTAAACATAAACAGTCCAACCATCAAATTATAATCACGATTCAATAATCAGGTTTTTACTACTATCTCTCATCGATTGGTCTTGTTTCACGCATTTGTTTTAAAATTGATATAACATAATCTAGAAGAATTCTTTTAGATGATAATTCACCCTCTCAATTAGAATATAATCTAACTACATGCACTATATCAAAGGCTATCATGTGTGACATTTTTAAAAGAGCGTTGCATTTTCTTATTGTCATGTTAATTCGCTTGGCGAACAGACTTACATCAAATCATGATAATAATAAAAAAAAAGCAACGCTCATGCCCAAATTTCATGCATAGTGTGGCATTTAAAGCAAATACATTTATTTTTTTTTATTGTTAAAGCTTTGGTCATAAAAAAAACCCACACATTTTAAGGACATTATATCATTCAATATCCTTTCATGTAACATACTGAAATCTGACTGGTTTAGACACAGTTTATGATCTGTTCTATTACCCTCAGTGTTTGCAACCCACTGGCAACAGGTAACACAACGAATTGTAACTTGCACCTAAATTATGTGCGTACGGTTCGCCGTAGAATTTATGTCATTCTTATAGGAAGGCAGTAAGGTTTTATTTAAAATTAAGACATTCAGTATAATAAACCAAATAGTGCCTGTTTGAGAGGATAACAGTTGAAATTGACACCCATCGCAGAAATCCCTTGTCAACCTCCGCTTCGCGTCGGTTGACAATGGTTTTCTCGAGGTGTCGATTTCAACTGTTATCCTCCCAAACAGGCACTATTTATATTATGTGTGCATTAAGAATTTCACGTAGTTTATATGTTCTACCAACAGTATCGAATTTCATTTTACCTCTTATATAAAAAGTAACAAAAAAAAAAAAAAGAAATTCATACCATATTGCTTAAATAGAGGTCATGGAGCAACCCTCTAACTTCGATACCAAATATTAAAATGAATTTCAATCAAAATATAAAGAAATTACCGTTCTTTGGTTATAAAAAAAATTAAACTGTCAATATCAGCTTACATGCGTCGTCTAGAGCTAGATTCAAATTGATCCGTCAAATCATTAAAACAACCACCCCAGCAAGGTGAATTCAACAACATTATATTCGAAATCTGTACCCAGGAAATGAAAACAAATTGATATCGATTTGACTATTAATCCTACGAAAGACGAATAGGGCCACATGAAAAATATTTTTATCTCGTAATTACGAGAAAAGATCTCGTTATAACGAGTTCATTATCTCGTTATTACGAGAAAAGATCTCGTAATTACGAGAAAAGATCTCGTAATTACGAGAAAAGATCTCGTTATTACGGGAAAAGATCTCGTTATTACGAGTTAATTATCTCGTTATTACGAGAAATGATCTCGTACTTACGGGAAAGATCTCGTTATTACGAGAAAAGATCTCGTTATAACGAGAAAAGATCTCGTTATAACGAGAAAAGATCTATATAAAATGGTGCGTTTCTGAAAAGAATTCCAAGTCGACTGGATCACCCTTCCAGGCTATCTTTTTCATTCGAGAAAAGTTGATTTAATTTTGAGTAATATTTAAAATAGAACGATCATTATTTAATAATTTCTACATATCAAACTGATCGGATTTGAGATTTTATCTTATTTGGATAAAAGGAAAGAACTTCATGTAATTTTTCTATTCAACTATATATAATTTAATCCCACTCTGAAGTAAATACCAGGTAGTCCTATAGTCGTAAAAACACAATTCTTTTAGTTACAGATAACTTTAATAATACAGGATTTACCCGAATTGTGTTTCATATGTTCATACACAACCTACATGTATATTGAAAATAATTGATTTTGTATATTAACATTTCGGATTCTGAAAAAAAATACACGTATCCTTCTTAATTGTCAATAAATAGTTCAATGAATTAATTAATCAATCTGGTTTGCTACTTCTTCTAAAATTTCTTTAAAACTGATTGGCCCGATTTTATATCAAATTATGTGTACGCTCTTAAACGACGATTATGCTAAGTATGTCTACATTAATAGACATTGCAGTACATGTAGTTTATACACATTACATAAAAAGAATAGAATGATGAAATGCGCCAATTCAAATAGATCTTTTCTCGTAATAACGAGATAATTAACTCGTAATAACGAGATCTTTTCTCGTAATTACGAAAAAATTATCTCGTAATAACGAGATCTTTTCTCGTAATAACGCGATCATTAACTCATAATAACGATTCTTTTGTCGTAATAACGAGATAATTAACTCGTAATAACGAGATCTTTTCTCGTAATTACGAGAAAATTCTCTCGTAATAACGCGATCATTAACTCATAATAACGAGATCTTTTGTCGTAATAACGAGATAATTAACTCGTAATAACGAGATCTTTTCTCGTATTTACGAGATCTTTTCTCGTAATAACGAGATAATTAACTCGTAATAACGAGATCTTTTCTCGTAATTACGAGATAAAAATATTTTTTTAAGTGGCCCTATTCGTCTTTCGTATAATCCATTGTTATCGTTCTTGTGCAAATTTGTTTGTATCATATTCTCATATCAATATTTAAACTCCGTTTTTTGTTATCTCGATAACGCAAACAGCAATTAAACTGAAAATATTCAACAAGGTACTTTAAGTTATATAGAAATCACAAGATACAATTAAGCACATATAAGCCTAAATAAAAGGTTACAAAACTTTATATCTTGCCAATACAATAAATAAGGACGGTTCATAAGTTGAAACACATCAAGTGTAGAGCCGGGTAGGCTTCAGTACGTACGAATTTCAATATTAAATATTTTATTATTTGACTTTAAATTTGCAATGCTTATACAATTGATTTTGTTTATATCGAAAAACTTGTGTAATGTAAGTTGGAATCTTGCTTAAACATGTTAAAAATGTCTGTTGCAATCTTAGATTTGAACCTAAATAATTTAATTTGTTATCATTCACTTCTTCTATATACAATAGAGTGGATCTATAAATTTTCATTATGCTAATTTTGAAGATAATCTTTTGGTCAAAAAGGATTCCCTGACATGTAAAAAGAGTCCTTGCAATAAAGACCATGAATGTAGTTTTTATTGACTTTATCGTCGAGTGGTCAATTAAATTAATAATATTGAACGAATTTTTTGTGTACAAGTAAACGAGTAAGTCAAATGTAATTATTCGAGAAGCAATAGAGTATAAACACATTTTTCATCAAATCACTAATCACATACATTGTATTTGATTTGACGTATATACCCTAATAATAAGCATTATTCACACACGTCTAATAATTGAGATATCTATGAAGACAACAATGTCTGTGAAAATGGACACAGGTTTTGTATGTATAGTTTAACTAAATATCTGAAAGCTAATTGAAACCACGAAATGACGTCAGATTCCACTTTATTGCCAAGATATCTTCCGGTATTGCATTTCTTTTTAAGTTGCAGGTAAAAAAGTAGTTTTCTAATTTAGGTACCTTACAACATCAAGGCGAAAACTTTTTAATAGACTATAAATACTTATAATTATGAAAAACTATGTCAAGAAGAAGTGAGCCGCCTTAATTCAAGAGAAAAGTTTAAATATAATCAGGCATAGACCAATCAACTTGAATTGCAAAAATATTTAAAACTAGATACGATCTCGTTACGAGTAACGAGTAGGTCTTCCGTTCAATTTTTAAACGATACGATTAAAATATAAATGAAATTTCAAATTTCCCCCTCAACCACTCCCTTTCAGATAATGCATACGATTGTCAATATCCCTTGAAATGCTTAACAAAGAGTTTTGCTTTTTCACATACAGCACATTTAAGGTTTAAGATTTTAGTCCCCTAAAATACCTAATTACGTTATTAATTGGTTTAGAAATTCGTTTTACAAAGTGCTATTGTTACGACCAACAACTTTGTTTCTATAATGCATTACAAAATCTTGATCATTTTGAAGTTATTTGTAATAGACTTTACGAGTATCTTGGCCCCTAATTTAAGGGGCCAGTCCTATTTTCTTGAGTTCATTTGAACGGTCTCACGAATACTAACATTTTTTGTTCTTACACGTATCTAGAATTGTTGTTCATTTTTTAGATACAAATGATTGAATATTTTAGGGGCCAGCCCTCTAGATCCTTAATGGGGACAGACATTGGTGTTTTGATTAATGGAATCGATTAAAATCATCAATGCAAGCATTTTCTCTTCAACAATGCTTAACAAAATATGTCTATTTTTCTAGATAAATTGTGTCAAAGTTTTAGTACTTTGGCCCCTAAAAATCCCTAATTACGTAATAAATGGGCGTAGCAACGATCTTGCCTGATAGATATTGTTACGGTCAACAACTTTGCTTCTGTAATGCATTACAAAATCTTTATCGTTTTGAAGTTATTTGTAATAGAGTTTATGAGTGTCTTGGCCCCTAATTTAAGGGCCCAGCCCCTATTTCTTGATTTTGTTGGAAAGGACTTTTGATTATCTACCACTTTTGTTATATATGTTTTAACAAAATATCAACTTATAAAAAGATACAGATCAAAACGTATGAAAAATTTGATTCGAAATTCGTACCCAATTTTCGAGCCTAGGCGAGCTCATAGAAATGGCGCCACTGGCGCTAAAAAACTACATTGTGCACAACTTTAACCTATGGTCTACCTATCCTGAAAATTTCATATTCCTATCTCTTATAGTCTCTGAGTTTATGTCTGCACAAAATGGGTCGTAAAAACTGACAAAATCGGCCGTAAATCGGAACCGGAAGTGCAGATTTCAAAATTTCAAAAAACTTCTAGAATTATGACCACTGGCAATCATCTGTGAAAAAATGGTCGAAATCGGCCGAATAGTTTTCGAGATATCGCGTGCACAAAATTTTGGGAAAAAAATAATAATAACTAGATCTCGTTACGAGTAACGATTAGGTCTTCCGCCCGATTTTATTTTCATATGATACGATGAAATATCGATATTCTCTGCCAAATCTGCGATCTTGGTGAATCTAGGTTTTTTGTCTCGAGACCGAAAACGGACGAACAAAAGAGGTTTATGAAAATAAAAGCTAGGTTTTTTATACATTTGTTTAGTGTACACCACTGTTAATCATGGAAGATGAAACACCAAAGATAATCAGTTAAACTTGTGAAAAAAATAAATTGTTTGAACTCTTCTGGTGAGTACAGGAAGTGACGGTTGACAGAAGAAAACCCGTTAAATATATCTTCAATCGATTGTCTATCATTTATAAAAGTTTGTGTCTCAATCACTTACAGTGATTAAAATCTCGCTGGTATCAATTTTGTAAAAAGGCTAGGTACCAAAGATATTTGAAATCTTGATTGTTTTCAAGTTATCTGTAATACAGTTTACGAGTGTCTTGGCCCCTCATTTAAGGGGCCAGTCCCTTTTTCTTGAGTTCAATCGAAAGGTCTCACGAATACTAACATTTTTTGTTCTTACACCCATCTAAAATTGTTGTTCATTTTTGAGATACAAATGATTGAATATTTTAGGGGCCAGCCCTCTAGATCCTTAATGGGGGCATACTTTAGAGTTTTGATTAGTGGAATCGATTAGAATCATCAATGCAAACATTTTCTTTTATACATTGCCTAACAAAATATGTCTCCTTCTCAAGATATATTGCATCAAAGTTTAAGTACTTTGGCCCCTTAAAATCCCTAATTACGTCATAAATGGGTGTGAAAATGATTTTACCTGATAAATATTGCTACAATCAACAACTTTGCTTCTATCTTGCATTACAACATTTTGATCGTTTTTAAGTTATTTGTAATAGAGTTTACGAGTGTCTTGGCCCCTAATTTAAGGGGCCAGCCCCTTTTTCTTGATTTTGTTGGAAAGAACGTTTAATTATCTACTACTTTTGTTATATATGTTTTAACAAAATACCAACTGATAAAAAGAAACAGATGAAAACGTATGAAAATTTTGAATGAAAATTCGTACTCAATTTTCGAGCCCAGGCGAGCTCCAAGAAATGGCGCCACTGGCGTAAAACAACATAATAGTGCACAACTTCAAACTATAAACTACCTATCCTGAAAATTTCAAAGTCATATCTCTGATAGTTTCTGAGATCAGCTCTGCACAAAATAGGTCGTGAAAATGTGCATAATGGCCGATAAATCGGTACCGGAAGTGACGACAGAAAAAATCTCAAAAATGTATGAAGTTTACATCAAGTCCCATCTTCTGTGAAAAAATGATTGAAATCGGTCGAATAGTTTTCGAGAAATCGCGTGCACAAAATTTGTGGAAAAAAATAATAATAAGAAGAAATCGTACGAAAACTATAAGGTCTTCCGTTGGAAACGGAAGACCTTAATAAGAAACAGTACGAAAACTATAAGGTCTTCCGTTGGAAACGGAAGACCTTAAATATATACCATTAGATATATCTCCTTCTTAATACGTTCGAAAACGCATGAATTCGAAAATTAAGTATTCATTCATTAAAGTAATGTACTTTGTAGGTCAGATATTTTAGTAAGCCAAACAGAATGCATACCATTCTAAATTAATATAAATAAAACAAAATATAAGTTTTGATAACGATATCTGACCGACGGAGGTAATGAAAATTTAAGTTCACTTTTTTATATTAGCTTTTAACTTTGGACGACGTTTACTCAGAATGAAAAAAATTATCCAATGATGATAATGAGAAACTATCTATCGTAATAGACATCTGATTTCAGTGTTATTTTTCACTTTTGAAAAGTAGGTCAATGACCTAACTTTTTAGTTAATGGTTATTTCATTTTTTTAAAGGAAGAAAACTCCCTTAATATTAACATTAAAATTGAGATTTCCTTAATTAAAAAACATATAACAAACAATTAGTTTTCTTGTTCATTTTGCTCTGCACTGCCTCAGTTTGTCTATTGTGTCCTTCAAATTTGTCCCTGTTCTGTTATCATATAATTTCGAGAAAATGGGACGGAATTTACATGTTTGTACAGTACAAAGAAAGCGTTAATGATAAGCAAGCCTGAAATTTTATTTTTTTTGACAAATGAATTAATTTCAGAATTATCATTTCATCTTCCTTCGTGCTTGTGTGCAATAAACGTAAAATGTGAAAAGTGTTAAACAAATGTGAAGTTATTTTTTTTTCCTTCAAAATTCTCATCTGCATTTGTGTAGCTTTAACTATTAAAGTGTAGCTTCAATGCAGAAACGAGAAAACAATGATATAAAAAATGAAGTAATCATTGTTTTTTCAAGCACTTCTGATTCTGATAACGCTTCTGCAACAATCAATGCTTTTTGGATCGTTTATGATTCTGATGAAGCTTTTGTTGCCTTACAGGATTGATGGTGGGTATAAGGTGACCCTTTCGGTCTATCTGTATGCCATTCGCTCCCACCTTCTGTTCACTCTGGACTTTGACACGGAGGGAGAAGGGTCGGACAAGGAACACAGCTTCTACAAGAGGGGAGTGGCCATCATCTCATCAAATCTTGGATAAATGTGACCATTACCTACTTCAGTGATATCTGAATGGCAAATGATGTTGTGTCTAGTGTAAGAAAATGCGTGTCTAATGGATTAGTACTAGCAAAATAGCTTTTTATAAAAGGAATTGTTGAGAAATTATAAAGATCTTTCTGTGAAGTTATTATGCATTGTCTCTTCTATTCTTTGCATACATGTACATGTAACACAGTAAAAAGCTACTTTTTTATTTGCTAAATATGCTTAATTTGATCAGATCAACCATTCAGACCCCGTGGCCATAAAACATAGACAAGCTCACTTTTGATCTCAGTCTCACTTTTTAATATATATATATATATATATATATATATATATATATATATATATATATATATATATATATATATATATATATATATAATACACAAATTATACACAAATTCCAACCAGTTACTTGCAGGTTTTCTGGTTGTGCATATAATGATACGCATTTCTTGAATTTTTAAAACCGCTATTTAGCAGTGTAAATGACATTGCATGAACAATAATTAAGAATATGGTTATTGCAAGTTTTTATTCTTTTTTAATATCCATATTTGAAAATAGCTTTGAGTTTGCATTCTGATTACAGTTTATAACCTGAAAATGATGTATACTTTTGATACATGTCAGCTGGTCCATTGAAAACTCCGATCCAAGCTTTATCTCCTTGCTTTAGCTTCACTATCGCCATTTTGCTACAAGGTAGCCATGTCTTAGAAGCACCGTCGTTACAGTAATTCCATGACTTGATCTGGTCGTTCAC
Source organism: Magallana gigas (assembly GCF_963853765.1). NCBI lineage: Eukaryota > Metazoa > Mollusca > Bivalvia > Ostreida > Ostreidae > Magallana > Magallana gigas. Next base: position 34,430,337 of record NC_088858.1, read on the forward strand.
GACAAGTGATGTGTGGGCATATTCACCTTGCCATGCAAGAACTGTCCAGTCAAACACGTAGATCCCGCCGCTAGGGGCCGTGAAGACTCCTGTAGATGGGTTATATCCAAGTCCTTCGTTTAGATCAACTGTTTGGAACACAATGTGGGCTTTTGTAGCAAGATTTCTTTTATGATTTTTTAATCGAACATCAAAAGCAACCACTCGGTGATCTATAATTATCGTAAAAGAATAGGTAAGAAACATATACATGGATCATATAACTTTACATACTTAGAAAATATAGTTTTAAGTAATTTCCAAAGCTACTGATACTCAAGAATTTTAAGTTAAATATGAACATAAAGTTATAGCTTTTTATGTTATCCGGAACAAAGGCAAAATAACTTACAGGAAGGGAAGATTTAAAAAAATATTATTATTATTTTTATTCCGATCATTTAACAAGAGAAACAATAAAACCCACAATTATCATTAAGATTGCATGCAGTATTGCAAAAAGGTAATACTTTCACTTGTCTTTGTAGTCTTAGAATCATTTTTACAGTTGTTTCTGACAAATCCCACAGCCAGGCAGGTCTCTTCCACGCTTTTATAATCCTTTTTGAATACTTTCAGGCCTGGTTTTGGTGACACCTTGTCACACAATCCACATTGTATTGTGATCATCAGTACGACAAATGTCAACGACATCCTGAAACTTATCAAATATATTTAGAAATTAATTGATGGTAAGACATGTTGTCAATTTAAAAATCATAATATTTCAAAGAAAAGTGAGTATATACTCAGATTAACGAAAAAATTGCATGCAGATTGTAGAAAATACTACTTTATTATGATATTTTATCCTAAGAAAGCAACACCTCGAATTTGAATAAATTGTTTTTCATATTTTTAGATAATTCAAACATTAGAAACTGTTATCTATCTTCTAAATGTCTTTTAACTAGCACAGAGAAAAATTCTACCGCAAACAAATTTTAATTTTATACACATATTGTTAATTATTTAATAAAATTTTCTGTTAGTTTTTGTCAGTAGTTATGGATATTAGATTGAAGGCATTGAATGATACTTTATACCATTAAAAATAATGCAATTAGAAGAGCTTTAAACTAGAAATGGTCAGTACTTACTTGTATAGCAACTCTCAGTTTCAATCGCAAATGATTTGTCAGTAATGAAATGAAGATCCGTCATATATTTATAGTATTTCATTTATGGAATAAATATATAGAAAAGATCACCCTACGTTTTGAGTACATTGAGTACATGTACATGAGTACATTGACAAGAGTAACGGATTCATTATTAGTATATTGACATAAATATGTTTTAATTTTTTTTTAACATATTGCAAAAATATTGTTAAAATATAATTCACAGGCGCGGGATTTCTAATGGTACATGTACACCTCCTAAATCTGAATCTAGCTACATGTAAAGGTAGTACATGCAGACTGACGTTGATATGAAGACCAACACAGGTACTGTAGAATCATTGAAATTCGAGTAGGATCAATTTTCATGGATTTCGTTGTCTCCCTCATCCATGAAATTACACCAACAACGAATTTTAATCAACTGATCATACAAGTAATTCCACCAAATTTTTACTTTTAATTAAAGTTTTTATTAAGGTACCTCACTACACCTACACTTATACTTTTTAAGACACTACGCCATAAGATGGCGATTTAAATGTATTTTTAAACTGTTTATATCGTTCAATTGTGTTTTATATCGTCGTAGCTCAGTGGACAAAGTATTGAGCTTCTGAACTGCAGATTATGAATTCGAATCCGCATGGAGCTTTTGTTCATGTTAACTGAATTATATTTTTGAAAATGTAATTTTTCATTCAAAATTGCGCATTTTTTGCCTAATAGACTTAAATACTTCTTCTTCATAATCAAGTGATTTTGCTGATTTGAGAAAATATTTCACGGTGTAGTGAGCCACCTTATATTTCAAGGGCAGAACAAAATATGCACCAAAAGTTTCACGTAGTTTAAATATTAAATTCCAATATCAGTATCAAAACTCATTTTACATGTCAAATGGAAAGTAAATAAAATAAGATAGAGGTCCATACAGAACTGTTTAAAAAGAGATCATGGAGCAGCCCTCTAACTACGATAAGCACCAATGTAAATTGCAATTAACATTCAGAAGATGAGATCACAAAAGTATAAAAATAAGTACTCTCAGTAAATGGCAGGGTTGCAAACATGCGTATGCTTTGTCTGCTCGGTCGAAAGGTTGTGAGAAGCAACGAGGATCGAAAACCTCTGATTGGTAAGATGTTTTGAATATGAACCTAAATATTTTGCAATTATTCACATGTAGTTCTCCCACAATAGATCGGATTCATATTTTCTATTTTACAAATTTTGGAGATCATCTTTGTCTTCTTGAATATAAAATGGATTCCTTTACATGTACATGGAGTTCTTCTAATGAAGACTATGAGACAGTATATTTTGGGCATCAAACTATATTTTACTGAGTATATTGTCGGGTGGTCGGTTATATTAATAAATGAACGAATTTTTTGAAAAAAATGGTGGAAGTAAACGAGTGTGTCAAATGATATTGTTCGATCAGCAATGGAGTATTCATTTGTTGAACTGGTTCTAATTGAGATGGTCCTTACTCTGACAGCTATGAAGACCACTAGGTCTTTTAAAAATTCTGGCCGACGGAAGTCGTAAAACTTTAACGATTACTTTATTAAACCATTTAACTTAAAATCGTTCTTATATTGATATGCCTACATAAGTTGTAAGGCATCGATTTAAATTGCTTGCATAAAAACGGATTTAAGATTTCATATTTGCAATAAAAGGTAGTCTGTGTGCTTTAATGGAACGTATAAATGGCAAACTGTAATGACAAAACTCAATAGTGAATCGTGTACCCATACAAATTGAAGTAAGTATTGGTTCTGGTGAATAAAATTTACAATAAATAACACTTTCTTTTATCTTGCTTCCTTTATTATTACTAAGTACATATTTTGTTAACTTACTGTCTATATGCATTGGGCTTGATATTTTGGTTTACCTTAAACAGAAAAAATATTAAATTCTTTAATATCATATGTAATTTTCTCTATTGCAATAAAACATCCCCCCCCCCAAAAAAAAAAAAAATTCATGTATCAATTATGTTTCAAAAGTCTATTCAATGTACATTTCCAAAATATATATATATATATTAGTTACTGTTTTAAACCACATGAACAATCTATAAAGCGGTCCACATAATGAAAAATATATTTAATACTTAATTCAAATGAAAACGGAGAAAAGAAATCACTTTATTAGTGACTCTTCCAAAAATCTATTTTGCATCGTATTGGAGGCTCGTTATTGTAAATGAACAAAACGCAACAATCAATTTCCGTCGATATTTTTGTCGATGTTAAATAGCAAAAAAGCACTTCGGCTACTATCTACCTTTCTACTGAGTATTTCAATATAATGTACATAATTATATGGGAAATACTAGAAGGCAATGCAAAAGAGCCAAACTACAAAGGTAATCTTCATAAATCAGAAAAAAATAAATACTACTTCTACTTGTGAAATTTCATGTTTGTTTTAAACATTTGCTTTGAGATTAATGTATATGGAAGTTTGAATATTGTTTTCCGATTATAGATTTCAAGCGTATGATTGAGAGACTTGTTTTTCCCCAGGCCTCCATCACAACAACCAGAGAATATGTGGCTCAGGCCAACAGTTGGTCTCTTGACGAGCTCTACCTTTATGTTAGGCATTCTGCTTAATACATGCAGATGTATAAATATGATTTTATAAAAGTTTAATGGTTGCCAAACTTCTTACCATTCATAGTAATTAATGTGATTAGCAAATGATTATACATACTAGGCTACCTGTATTTTCGAATATCAATACAATGTAATTGAAGCAGTTATAATTGCAGGTAAGAGTGGACTAACAAAGCAGTAGAAAAACACCCATATCGAAGTTACTAAATGTGTGTAAAAGAAATTCAGATGGATGTTATTGTGTTTATGAAATAATTATTTGATATGTGTGAGTTGTTTATAAACATCATTAGCTAAAATTTTAGATTAACTGTTGCTATCATTTGAAACCTTGGGGTTTTTTTTTTATCAAAATAATGTTTTAATGTTTATTAATGCTGTAGGTCTGAAGATCCACTGAGCTGCCAGTTACCCTGCTCCGCTGGATCAGGTGTGTACAAGATTTCTGTCAAACTCCTCCAATTCTGATCTCTGTTATTTTATATTATGCACCTTTTAGTGATACGTGATAAAGTTTATCAATGTGTACAGTAGTTTTTTTTTCTTCTTTCATTCTCTCAGTGTCTATACCAGGTAATGTGACTGTAGTTGCCTTGTAGTTTCGTTGTTCACTTGCCCTATACTGCCTCAAGTTGTCTATTGTGTCCTTTAAATTTGTCCTTGTTCTGTTATTATATAACCTAAAGAGAGTGGGACGGAATTTCCATGTTTGCACAGTACAAACAATTACGTAAATATTGTGTTAAGCAAGCCTGAAATTATTATTTTTTTGACGAATAAAATTATTTTAGAATTATTGTAATGATTTCATGTTTCTATGTGTAGCTTCAATTGTTTGCTGTGTTGCTTCAGAGCAAAAAAAATAATTATATTAAAAACACAAGAAAAAATTTGATGATTTTTCAAGAATTTGTGATGAAGCTTTTGCAAAAATCTATATTTTTTTTATCATTTGGGGTTCTGACGGAGCTTATGTTATTTTCCAGGACCGATGCATACAAAGTAGTGGCGGGTAAGTGACCCTCCCGGTCTATCTGAATGCCACCCGCTCCCACCTACTGTTCACGCTGGACTTTGACACAGAGGGAGAAGGGTCGGGCAAGGATCACAGCTTCTAAGAGAGGGGAGTGGCCATCATTTCTTCTGATCTGGGATAAATGTGACAATTTCAACTTTAGTGTTGTCTGACTGGCGGCTCTATGCTCCCCAAGGAGCGAACAGGAATAAGTAAGTAAGTAAGTTGTCTGACTGACAATCACATGATGTTTTTTTCTATATTTAAGTGCATGTTAACACTTTTATTGGCTTATGTATTGGTAAATACCATTTGAAAAAATAAGATTTGTTGAAATCTGTGAAAAACTTATTTATTGTATTTACTGTTCTCTGCATTGCACATCAAGAGAAATGCTAAATGTACGCCTATTAACTTATTAGGGTATTGGGATATATTATATGATGTATTTGGAAATGTTTTTGTAGTATTAGGCTTGAAACTTTAAATTTCTCATTTTCATCTAGGGTTAAGGTTAGATTCTGGAATTCTGTATGTCTGATATATTGATATTGATTTTTCTGTTTGAATTGTATTTTAAGTTATTTAAATATGCTTTCAAAACTAGAATTTGGAAATAATTTCTTGCTTAATTAATATTTTCAGTCAGTGTTGTATTTTGTCTTTTCACTGAGAAAATTTACTAATATGAAACAATGCCACTCAGTATTTTCATTTCCATTTGCTTATATAAAGTAACAAGTGCATTCCTTGAATATTTTGAAGTGGGATGGATGGTCATTGTCATTTTTAAATTATAATGAGTCTGGTTGGTCAACGTCCACTCAAAGAAATTAATAGTTTTCGTGACACCATATTGAAAATTCGAATATCATGGCTGACGTGTATCGGTACATGAAGTATTCCTTACGTTGTCTTAGATTTTGAGCTTATTTAGTTCACCTGAGCTGAAAGCTCAAGTGAGCTTTTCTGATCAAAATTTGTCTGTTGTCTGTCGTCGTTGGCGTTGGCGGCATTGTCGTTGTTGTAAACTTTTCACACTTTCATCTTCTTCTCTAGAATCACTAGGCAGATTTCAACCAAACTTGGCACAAAGCATCACTGGGTGAAGGGGATTCAAGTTTGTTCAAATGAAGGACCACACCCTCTTTAAAAGGGAGATTTGTAACGTGTAGGGGGTAGACTATCTGTCTGACGTTACTATGGGATAAGGGTCTGCGTAGAATCAGACCTCGGAGAACAAAACAGATTGACACAACGTATTTACAAGATCTTGGTCTTCCTGGACCAGGCTATGGATGAAACCGAGCATCGTCTCAATTAGATGTCTTAGACCTGTGACCCAAACCAAGGTCTCTAACCAAGTGCCCAAGCACAAGGTCTCCGTGCTACCTGGTGAGCCTTTACCAGTTTACTTCTCATTAACAAGGGTATCTGCACTACTACTGGTCTATAGCCCAGTTCCCTATAGAGGATACCAACACCCCTTGTAGCCAAGATGCTCAACCGAGGATACCAACACCTCGAAGAGCCCGATACCCTAGAGAAGATACCAACACTTCTCTTATCTGAACTCACTATTTGTTTAGCCTTACTAGTTCTCTGCCGGGCTGTAGCTTAACAATAGAGGATGCCAACACCCGTTCTCCGTCGAGAACGTAACCGCTACCAAAGTGATCAACACTTTAACTCGCAGAGAGTACTCAAAGACAAGAGTTTCAGAGAGACGTACACAGGCTTTAACTACGTAGTCAATCTCTCTTACACACACGGAAGAGCCTTATATAAATAAACTGCTCTAAACAATAAATGGGTGTTTAGTTTCATCCATGCCATATTTTGAATAAATAATACTGCCTGTATTATACAGAAACCTCTGTTATCTCTAATTCTAAGTATTTATATACAATGATTATTATTGTAAAGAAGATCAAATAATATACTAATGATTAGAGATAATTAACAGGCATTTAATGATGTAAATCTATATAACTAAGGGAGGTAACTCTATAACAAAAATGCGTGCCTCGCTACATTACCCCCTCCCTAAGTTTATGCGCCCTTGCATAAAATATGTCTTTGCCTAAGACAACTGGCTAATATCTAACATAGTCTTGCAACCAGACTGGTGGTCTCCGTGTTCGCTTATTCTCTGAGCAAACACCCTCGAGATTGCTTTCCCTATCCGATTCGTCCCCATCGGATCTTGGTAACTCATTATCATCAGCCTTTAGATCTGCATCTACTTCTTCGTCTGCCAACACTTTGGACTTGTGTAGCTTCAGTCTGTCTGCATGAATGACTTGTAACTTGCCCCGATATCCACAGTCTACCTCATAGAGCAGGTCAGACTTCTTGCCTACAATAGTGTATGGCCCTCTCCAGTAACTAGTAAACTTGGGACTGTGGCCTACCTTCCTCTGTGGGAAGAAAACATACACTTTGTCGTTCTTAGCAAAGCGTTGCCAGTGCACCTTTGCATCATGGTACCGCTTTTGTCTGCGCATTTCTTGCCCCGTGTGATAACGCACTGCACTATGCGCTTCTTCCATACGAGCTTTTAGCTCCCATGCCCATTTATGCTGTGGAACTTCATTAACATCTGGTGGCATCTCGTACATAATATCGAGAGGTGTCGCAACCTCTCTCCCAAGCATCAGAGAATTTGGAGTAAACCCCGTAGTCTCATGCTCTGCAGACCTGTATGCCATCATAACGTACGGCAAGTGAACATCCCAGTCTTTATGGTGTTCATCTACATAGGCGCTAAGCATTGTTGCTAATGTTTTATTAAAGCGCTCGACCATGCCGTCAGACTTGGGGTGATACGGCGTTGTCCTTGTCTTCTTTATCCCTAAAAGCTTGCAGACCTCGGTAAATAAGCGACTCTCAAACTGCGAGCCTTGGTCAGAGTGAATTACATAGGGAACCCCAAGCCTCACAATGAATTGTTCCACAATAATTTTTGCAACGGTTTCAGCTTCCATGTTCTTCATTGGAAAGCTTTCTGTCCACTTGGAATAATAGTCAGAAATTACCAAGATATATCTATTCCCCGTCTCTGTCATTGGTAGTTCTCCAAGTATGTCAGTGGCAATGCGCTCCATTGGCACTCCTGTCTGTGTTATCTGCATGGGCGCTCGTTTGTTTTTCTGGCACCCTTTTCGTCTGCTACATTTGTCACATACAGCGATGTATGCCCGAACATCAGACTGGATCCCTGGCCAATAATAGCCCTGTCGGATTTTAGATATTGTCTTAGACACACCAAGATGTCCTGACGGTATGTTGTCATGGTATTGAGCCAGGACTGTGCGTCGCTCACTATATGGCACAATGGCTTGCATCTTTGTACCTTTGTCATCAGCCCACTTCCGATACAAAATGCCGTTGTCAATGGTCAGAATTTCGAACTGAGACCAAAGTGACTTAAGGACTCGTCCTTCGCTGCTGATTGTAGCATAATCGGGTTTCTTTCCACTCTCGACCCATTGCTTGACCATCTTTAAGCGTTGGTCACTGTCTTGGAGACTTTGCATAGACATGGAGGAAGGTTTAACTTCGACATGAGAGACAACTTGTGCAGTTTCACGTTCCTGGTCCGCAGTAAAACCACATTGCTTACATGGTTTGCGACTGAGTGCGTCAGCATTAGCATGTTGTTTGCCGGGACGGTGTTCAATTTTCATGTCAAAAACGCTTAGCGACTCCAGCCATCGAGCCAACTGTCCTTCGGGATTCTTGAAGTTTAGAAGCCAACGCAAGGAACTATGGTCTGTGCGAACTGTAAACTGCTTTCCATACAGAAAATGTTTAAAATACTTGGTAAAGTAGACAACTCTTTTCTGGTGACGCAGTACTGGCGCTCAGGCTTAGAGAGAGTACGACTAGCGTAGGCAACGGGCCTTTCTACACCGTCAATGCTCTGAGATAAAACGGCCCCTATCGACATATTGCTGGCATCCGTATCCAGGATAAATTCATGGCTAAAATTTGGCATTGCCAGCACAGGTGCCTTACATAGTCTCTCTTTTAAATCAAGAAAGGCTTCTCTACATTCCTTTGTCCATTCCATGGCACTTCCTTTCTCTGTAAGCTTGGTCAGCGGTTTGGCTCTTTCAGCAAACTGTGCTATAAACCGTCTGTAATACCCACAGAGACCAAGGAAAGAACGCACCTCGCTCACATTGCATGGCTCGGGCCAGTTTTTCACTACCTCAACTTTCTCTGGATCTGTTGAGATCCCTTCCTCTGAAATGACATGCCCCAGGTACAACACTTTCTTGGCGAACAATGTACACTTCTTAGCTTTCAGTTTAAGGCCAGCATCAAGAAGTCTATCAAACACGGTTCTTAAATTCTGGATCATGTCTTCAAATGTCTTCCCTACGATGATAATATCGTCTAGGTAGATCAAGCAGGTTTCCCACTGCAAACCTGTCATAACTTTCTCCATCAGTCTCTGAAATGTTGCCGGTGCACAACTTAGACCAAATGGCATTTTCTTAAATTAAAACAGCCCTTTCCTTGTCATAAATGCTGTCTTTGGACGGTCTTCTGGCTTAACTGAGACTTGCCAATACCCGGAAAATAGATCGAGAGTACAAAACCACTTGTTGCCTGACAAGCTATCTAATGACTCGTCGATCCTGGGAAGCGGGTAAGCATCCTGTATTGTCACTTTGTTATGCTTCCGATAGTCAACACAGAAGCGGGTGGAACCATCCTTCTTACGCACTAAAACTACCCCAGCTGCCCATGGGCTTGACGACGGCTCAATGATTCCATCCCTGAGCATCTCTTGCACATGCTCATCTACGGTATCAGCTGAGTGATATGGGAGCCGACGCAAAGGCTCTTTTATTGGTTTGGCATTACCGACATTTATCTCATGTTCTACAACATTGGTAGAACCAAGCTCAGAGTTGTCCTTTGCGAACAAATGATTATATTCTCTTATAAGACTCCACACAGCTTCTTTCTGTTGGTCTGACAAGTCCTCACTGCAACGACCTAACAAACTCTTCAACTGATCATCAAGGCCTGAGGACTGTGTGGCACTTTTGTGCACGATACCAACATGTTCAACAGGAGTTATCTGAGCCAAGAGCGTTCCTTTTCTGACTAAGCATGATTCGTCAGAGGGGTTCAGCAATCTTACAGGTACTATGTTAGCACTCTGTACTAATGTTCGTCCAACAATTGCTGGTAAGTCGTTTCTATCTCTCTCGACAGGTTCAATAATACCATCACAATTGTAGAGACATTCGCCTTTAGGTACACAAATCTGACCAGGCACAATAACTTCTTGATTTGCAGGGATCGTAACTTGGTTCATATTCACAACCCTAAAGCAACCAAAATGACCTTTCTTTTCCATGTGAAATTTATTAAACTTCCCAATACAAAGTTCTTGGTTCGGCACATCGACCATGCACCGGTACTCTGTTAGGAAGTCTAGGCCAATAATATCATCGACTGTTAATTCAGCTACAGCGGCTGTGACATTACATGAAAAATTGTCGATCTTCAAAAGAAACGTTCCCTTTCCAGACACATTTAACATTTTCCCACCTGCATCTAGTACATTCTTCTGCATAAGCTCTAGAGCAGGCATGCGGTCATGAGCAATTCTTTGGGCTATTGCTGAGGAAACAAGTGTCAGAGTAGCACCCGTATCAACCAGTAGGTTCACTTCAATGCCTTGAAGTCTGGACCGTAGAAACATTCCGGCTTCTACACCAATCGTATTGGCGCCTACCGAACCACTTGCTTTTCTTTGCTTTTCCTCATGCTGTTTAAAATTCCCAGCATTCGACTTCCGATTCTTTAGTGCAAAGCAGTCTTTGCGCATGTGTTCAGGCTTGTGACAGTAATGGCACTTTATGACTTTTCTCTTTGTATGCTCCTTTCTATCGTCACTTGCTGCCAAAGACGAGGGTTTTCTTTGTCGGATTTCGTCTACATCTCTTTGGAGCCTATCAAACTTGCTAGTGAGGTCTTTGATCATCATCGCTAGATCACTCTCGTTTGAACTTTGTACCTCGTTTACTGTTTCAGTCACTGTGGTTCTTAAATGGCTCTTATGTTCAGCCCTGTTGAATGCTTCTAACTCAACAGCTAACTTAACAGCTTCATTGAGGTTTGTGGGACGCGACTGCTTTATCCGGATTCGCATGTCAGAATCTACCAGAGCATCCACAAACTGATCTTTGGACAGGGTCTCTCGTATTTCTAAATTAGCCGTGGGGTATGCCAGATTCGCTAGTCTACGAATGGCTTGGGCTAGCTCTGGGAGTGATTCACCTGGTCTCTGCCGACGTTCTTTCATTTGCACCCTGTATAGTTCTGTCTGGCCTGGAGGAGCAAATCTCTCCTTGAGAACGTTAACCAGTTCATAATAAACAGGAATCGCTCCTTTGGGAAAGTTTCCAAGAACCCCCAATGCGTTTCCTCTCAACGATACAGCTAAGTAAGTGCCCTTACTTCTCTCTGTCCAACCATTCAAATCTGCACAGGCCTCGAAGTGGCTATGGTAGTCCTGCCAAGGGATCGAACAATCATATGTGGCTGGCTTCATATTCACACAAGTAGATTTGTTCGCTTTTCCGCGTGTGTCATCTTTTCTAATAGGAGATGGAAACCTGACTCTAGGTGCTTTGCGCACTGTAACGCTTGGAGCAAGGTAATCATCCTCTAAGAACTCAGTCATAGGATGAGCTTTTTCTCTTGGGTCCAGATAATCATCCTCTGAGAACTCCGTCCTGGGAGGTCTTTTGTCTTTCGGTCTAGCACCCATATCAGCATAGTTTAAAACCTCGTTGCTCTGCGCTCTTGGACTTTCACCGGGCTGTTTTGTACGAGGCAGTGCATTTGTTGCCAAGACTGGTGATGCACTTCGTCTTGGTAACATAGATGGACGTCCCGTGTCCATCCCAGAGTCGTATAAAGCAGGTTCATTAGTTTCTCTGGGCAGAGGGGTGGAGTGGTCTCTGTGCGCCAAACTATCCTGAAGCTTCTTCAGCTTTTGATCTATGAACGAGATCTCTCTTTCAACTTCATCCATACTGACCTATTACAGTGTTTTGCAGCTCTCCGATATCCCACCGCTGCCACCAAATTTTGTGTAACGTGTAGGGGGTAGACTATCTGTCTGACGTTACTATGGGATAAGGGTCTGCGAAGAATCAGACCTCGGAGAACAAAACAGATTGACACAACGTATTTACAAGATCTTGGTCTTCCTGGACCAGGTTATGGATGAAACCGAGCACCGTCTCAATTAGATGTCTTAGACCTGTGACCCAAACCAAGGTCTCTAACCAAGTGCCCAAGCACAAGGTCTCCGTGCTACCTGGTGAGCCTTTACCAGTTTACTTCTCATTAACAAGGGTATCTGCACTACTATTGGTCTATAGCCCAGTTCCCTATAGAGGATACCAACACCCCTTGTAGCCAAGATGCTCAACCGAGGATACCAACACCTCGAAGAGCCCGATACCCGAGAGAAGATACCAACACTTCTCTTATCTGAACTCACTATTTGTTTAGCCTTACTAGTTCTCTGCCGAGCTGTAGCTTAACAATAGAGGATGCCAACACCCCTATGTCCGTCAAGAACGTAACCGCTACCAAAGTGATCAACACTTTAACTCGCAGAGAGTACTCAAAGACAAGAGTTTCAGAGAGACGTACACAGGCTATAACTACGTAGTCAATCTCTCTTACACACACGGAAGAGCCTTATATAAATAAACTGCTCTAAACAATAAATTGGTGTTTAGTTTCATCCATGCCATATTTTGAATAAATAATACTGCCTGTATTATACAGAAACCTCTGTTATCTCTAATTCTAAGTATTTATATACAATGATTATTATTGTAAAGAAGATCAAATAATATACTAATGATCAGAGATAATTAACAGGCATTTAATGATGTAAATCTATATAACTAAGGGAGGTAACTCTATAACAAAAATGCGTGCCTCGCTACAGATTTAGAATTATTGAAATTTGTTGGTATTTTTCAAAAATCTGCTTCTAAAAAACTTTTTGGCCAGAAAAGCTGTTACTTGTATGGAAGCATTCACAGGTAGTGTAGATTCATGTTTGTTTAAATTATGGTCCCCGGGGGTAGGGTGGGGCCACAATGGGGATAGATTTTTACAAAAGAATGTATAGAGCAGATGTGTAAACACCTTTTTCTCAAAAACCATTTGGCCAGAAAAGCTGAAACTTGTGTGGAAGCATCCTCAGATAGTGAAGATTTAGGTTTGTTCAAATTATGGCCCCCGGGGGTAGGGCGGGGCCACAATGGGGGATGAATTTTTACATAAGAATGTACAGTAAAAATCTTTTTAAATCTTCTTCTCAAACATTATTGAGCCAGAAAAGCTTAAACTTGTGTGGAAGCTTTTTCAGATAGTGTAGATTCAAGTTTGTTTAAATCATGGTCCCCAGGGATAGGGCGGGGGTACAATGGGGGGTGAAATTTTACACATGAAGAATGTATAGAGGAAATCTTCTTAAAAACTATTAGGCCAGGAAAGCTTAAGCATCCTCAGATAATGTAGATTCAAGTTTGTTTAAATTATTGTCCCGGGGTGGGGGTGGGGGGGGGGGTGGGTAGTGTGGGCCACAATGGGGAAATGGATTTTTACATATATGTAAGAATATATAGAGAAAATCTTTTAAAATCTTCTCACAAAATATTAGGCAAGAAAAGCTCAATTTGAAGTGGAAGCATCTTCAGATAGTGTAGATTCAAGTTTGTTAAAAACATGGTCCCTGGGGGTTGGGCGGGGCCACAATTGGGGATGCATTTTTACATAGCAATAGAAAGAAAATCTTTAAAAATAACCTGGGAAAGTTTATAGTTCAAAAAGCAGAAACTTGTGTGAAAGCATGGGTTGTGCAGATTAAAATTTGATCAGACCATTATTCCCTAGAAAAAGTGGAGCCATAAAGGGGGGGGGGGTTATATAGGAATAGAGAAAAATTTTCTTACAGCTATAACAACAAAAGGGGCTTGATATTTACCATGAAAATATGTGGATACAAATCGGCAGATTTTTAAAAAAAATTGAGCAAGATTTACTGTACTTAGTTGTCAAGATATTTTGATTTTGATACTGTATTGCTAATTAGATCGGAGTTAAGGCAATTGTTGCTCAGGTGAGCGATGTGGCCCCTGGGCCTCTTCTTCTATGTTCTATTTGCATTTCCGGTTTTTATATAATGCATGTCTTGTATATATCTCCTAACTTGAATGAAGTTCATATTAATAATTACATTGCAACAGAGTAACACGGCTAGGAAAGATGTGCGTCCACACAGGTGGGACCCGTACAGCAAAATACTTTGGACTGTTAAGATATTTGGGTTTAAATTTATAGAGAGGAGTTGAAGGGATAGCGGCTATGATTGAAGAACGTTTTACGAGAAGTGTTCAGCTTCATAATTGCTTTTTAGCATTATTTAGGTAGCAGTTTATCATCATTTATTCGAGATCATGAATATTTACATTTTCCAATGTCTTTGTCTGTGATAACGCTACAAATCAAATTTGTACATGTAACGTATAGTTCAACACAATCAATGACACTAATGGCGTACAGTTGGGGAGCAAGCAGGGTTTGTATAGTTATATACGAAATAAAAATAACAGTAACATTTATTTCAATTGATTTAATATCTACAATATCTATCTGAACAATTGCCAAAAATTATGTTATACTTGTATAAAGTATCTTTGAATATTATGAGGTGATCAAATACGGTCCCCGACCTTCGGAACCCACTCTCCAAGGCAATACAAAAATCTTTTAATGACGAACGGACCTAGCGGATATGGATTCCTTGGACTTTCTTAAAACTGCACTTTGCGATGTTCATAGCATGTACATCGCAATTAATTAACAAATATTTTACTATTTGTATTAAATATGATTACTTTTTAGCTCACCTGACCCGAAGACTAAAGTGAGCTTTTCTGATCAAAATGTGTTCGTTGTCTGTCGTTGTTGTTGTCGTCGTTGTCAACGCAAACTTTTCACATTTTCATCTTCTCAAGAACCACTGGGCCGATTTCAACCAAACTTGGCACAAAGCATCACTGGGTGAAGGGAATTCAAATTTGTTCAAATGAAGGGCCACGCCCTCTTTAAAGGGGAGAACATTTATTATTATTGAAAATTTGATGGTATTTTTCAAAAAATCTTCTTTGCAAAAACAATATGGCCAAAAAGCTAGAACTTGTGTGGAAGCATCCTCAGTTAGTGTGGATTCAATTTTGTTCAAATCATGATCCCCGGGGTTAGGATGGGGCCACAATGGGGGAACAAATTTTACATTCTCAGGTAGTGTAGATTCAAGTTTGTTCAAATCATGGCCCCCGGGGATGTGGTGGGGCCACATTTGGTTTTTAAATAGGAATATTTTGAGAAAATATTTAAAAATCTTCTCAAAAACTGTTTGGCATGAAGAGCTGGAACTTGTGTGGAATCATCATCAGGAAGTGTAGATTCATTCAGGTTTGTTCAAATCATGCTCCCCAGGGGTAGGGTTGGGGCCATAATGGGGGTTTAATTTTTACATAGAACTATATATAGAGAAAATCTTCTCAAAAACCTGTACGCAAGAAAACTCAAATTTGTGTAGAAGCATCCTCAGGTATAGTGTATATTCAAGTTTATTCAAATTATGGTCTCTGGGAGTAGGGTGGGGCCCCAATGAGGGTGGGGGGGGGGAGTTTTACTGAAGAATTTTTATAGAAAAACTTTTAATATCTTCTTTTCAAAAACGTTTTAGCCAGGAAAACTTACACTTGGGTAGAAGTATCATCATGTATTGTAGATTCAAGTTTGT
This sequence comes from Magallana gigas, assembly GCF_963853765.1. Taxonomy (NCBI): domain Eukaryota; kingdom Metazoa; phylum Mollusca; class Bivalvia; order Ostreida; family Ostreidae; genus Magallana; species Magallana gigas. The sequence goes on from NC_088858.1 coordinate 34,446,021, forward strand.
TCAAATTATGATCCCCGGGGTAGGGTGGGGCCACAAGGGTGGGGGGTGGGGGCTCAAATTTTTACATAGGAAAATACAAAGAAAATCTTTATAACTCTTCTAGAAAAGCATTTAGCCTTATAAGCTGAAACTTGTGTGAAAGCACAAGTTTTGTAAATTAAAGCTTGATCAAACCACGATTCCCTGGAGAAAAGTGTGGTCACAAAGGGGAGATTTTCATATAGTTATAGAAATAATCTTTTCAAATAGGAATAAAGAAAAATCTTCTATTAAATACTAAGACCAAAAATAGGAGCTTGGTATTTTTTATAAAAACATGTAGGTAAAAATAGGCAATTTTTTAAAATTTTAAGTGTTAGATCTATTGAATCTAATTGGCTTTCTTTGGTGTTTCATGCAGGTATAAAGGTGGCCAGCACTGACGAGAAAACACAATATTCTCGTCAGCGCGAGAGCCCTTTGAAATACCAAATGAAAGCTTTTTACTTTTTTTATATTTACATCTGCCTCTGAATCATTTAATCAATTATCCATAAAAAAGTAGTGAAAAATACGTAAAAAAAGTAAATTAAATATCATTATTGTCGATCAGAACTTTACATAGAAGGAACGGCTAATTTCCATATACGTGAAGGTTACCATGGTAACCCCAACTTAGTGGAAGTCTGGAGTCAGTCTTTGCTAATTAAATTAAAGCGGACATTTAATTAGGTGAACAATGTACTTGAGAGTAGTTTGGAACGAATTTGGGTACTCATATTCGAACGTCATTTTACTCATCTTACAGCACATATTCGAATAAGATGTCGTGTATCAAATATTTATTCAAAGAACATTAGACAAGAATGATCCGCAAAATATCTGAAACACCGTTTGAAATGCTTTAAAAAGCTTTCAGTGTGAATTTTGATTACAGTTTATAACCAGAAAATGAAGTATACTGATTATACATATTAGCTGGTCCACCAAAAACTCCGATCCAAACTTTATCTCCTTGCTTTAGCTTCACTATTGTCATTTTGCTACAAGGAAGCCATGTCTTAGAAATCACATCGTGACAATGGTTCCATGACTTATACTGGTCGTTCACAACAAGTGAAGTGTAGGCATGTTGTCCTTTCCATGCAAGAGTTGTCCAATCAAACGCGTATATCCCGCCGCTAGGGGCCGTGAATATACCGGTAGAGGCACTGTATCCCTGTCCTTCGTTCAGATCAACCGTTTCGAACACAACCCGAGCTTTTGTGGCAAGATTTCTTTTATCATCTTTTAATCGAACGTCAAAGGCAACCACTCGGTGATCTAAAATCATCGTAAGAAAATAGGTCAGACACACACTCATGTTTCATTATATGTCACTTCTTAACAGTACTTGTAGAGTATAATTTTTAGTCACTTCCGAAGCTTTTATACAATGGGCCGGAATATTATTTACATATGTACATCAATTATAGCATTTTAAGCAGTTCCCGAACCAAGACAAAAAAACTTACAAAGAGTGAAGATTAAAACAAAAATCATTATAATTGAACCGATCAAATCCAAACAAGAGACACGATAAAAACATACACTTATCATTCAGATGACTTTCACTTGTCTTTGACGTCCTCGAATCATTTCTACAGTTGTTTCTGACAAATCCAACAGCCAGACAGGTCTCTTCCACGCTTTTATAATCCTCTCTGAATACTTTCAGACCTGGTTTTGGTGATGCCTTGTCACACAATCCACATTGTATTGTGATCATCAGTAAAGCAAATGTCAAAAACATCCTGAAACTTATCAAAGATATTCAGAAGTTAATTAAAATAAAATATGGTATCAATTTAAAATCATTATATCTAAATAAGAATGTGAATACTTCTTCTGATTATATGCAGCCATAAGAAAATGGAAATTGTTTATATGTGTATTGCACGTACTGATGAGCAGAGATATTTTGGAATGGAACAACAGTATTTTATCCTTTAAAATGCAACGACACAAATTTAAACCAAATGTTTGATAATCATATATATATTTGTCACTTAAACTAATACATCTGAGTGTCAATCCACAAGTTATAAGCAAGTTACATCTAACTCACGATTCTATTTTCTGTGAACAAAGCTTAGACCTTTAATTAGTTTACTTAATAAATGCTGAATAAAAAATACAGTCATGATTTCGATCAAAATTTAAATGTGACAATTACTAGAAAATGTTAAATGTGTTCTTAACGAACTAACAAAGAGAAAACAGTCAGCCCAAAAGATACTTTAAATTACTGGTATATAAATGTTTAACTTGTACTTAAAAATTTTTATTAAGCATTTGCAAAAAAAGTGTTAGCTGTAAAATAAGCTTGAAATTTTCCAAAGTAAAGTTACATGTAAAAGTAGATATGAACTTATCTTCATGTATAAGTCAAATGGAGGACGTAATTGTTCATCTTGAAGTATCAAGTAGTTGATTTTTTAAAAAGAATTTGTGATCGGTTGGGAGGGATATTAGGTTGAAAATAATTCGTGATAGTATAATTATACCATTAAAAGTTCAAAAATAAAATATAACAGATAATTTTTAATAAAAAAAAAACTGTTCAGTACTTACTTGTATAGCAACTCTCAATTTTAATTGTAAATGATATGAACAATAATAAATTCGAAGAATCATCATATATATATTAGAGTACTAGTATTTAATCACCTTACATTTTGTAACAGCTTGGACATTAAACTGTAAAATAATACCAGCAATTGGTATATATATATATATATAGAGAGAGAGAGAGAGAGAGAGAGAGAGAGAGAGAGAGAGAGAGAGAGAGAGAGAGAGAGAGAGAGAGAGATTACTGAACTTGTTTCTTAGTTTGATGAGTACAGAATCGTATAGGGACCTATACTTGCTGTGTTATACATTGTAACTTAATATACAGACATACTCTGTATCGTCTCATCAACATGTAAACCGTCCTGTCGGGTTTTTTTTTTGGGGGGGGGGTTGCAAATATTTCGCATTGTATTGAGATATTTTATTGTTATTGATTAGTTTTTTTGCGATCTGCAACAATAACAAATTAGAAATTATAAATTTTAGTTATACATGAATGGATAAGGAAATGTTGACGTAGAACAAGAGTAATGAATTCATTGTAGGTATATTGACATAAATATGTTTTAGTTTCTTGAAAACGTTTTAAAATTTATTAATTTACAACATGTTTGTATATAACTGCTTTTGTAATCGCAGTTGGCGGTAAACATAAGCAGTCCTAATCTTAAATTATGATCATGATTCAATATTAAGGTTTTAACAACTATCCCTCATCGATGAGTCTTGTTTTACCAATATGTCTGAAAACTTACATAAACTTGAAGAAATTCTTTTGGATAATATTACCCATCCTCTTCTCAATCAGAATATAATCTAACTACATGCACAATATCAAATGCTATCCTGCAAGGCATAATTGAAAGAGCGTTTCATTTTCTCATTGCGATGTTACTTCGCGTGGTACACAGACTTACATTAAATAATGATAATGAGAAAAAAGTAACGCTTATGCAAAAAGTTCATGCATATTAGCATTTTAATGCAAATGCATTTCTCATTTTTTGATTAAAGCTTCGATATACATGTATGTTAAAATTATAGTTTAAGGGCATAATATAATATGTGTAAGTAAAAAGGGTTAACGTAATTTAGATGTTTTACCATTAATATAAAAACTTATATAACAAGTTCAATGGAGGGTAAAAAAAGTAGAAGTTTTCACCAAACCCCATATTTTGTTAACTCGATTAAGCAAAAATAACAATTAAATTGGAATTATTCAGAAAGTTACAGAAACGTACGACTGCGTCATGTTGTTGCTTTAGAACGCGATATACTGGACTAAGTATTCATATAAATATATTTTCATAATTATATGATTGTTTCAAAGGTTAGCAATATAAAACACTTTATTTAGTGAGGCTATTTCGGCATGTTTTGGTGTCTTTTATAAGCTCATTAATCTATTTATTGATAAGTTGAATGCCGTCAAAATTAAATGTCGAAGAATTTATTGCAACATATTGTGTATGGTGTGTGTGTGTGTGTGTGTGTGTGTGTGTGTGTGTGTGTGTGTGTGTGTGTGTGTGGATATCCTGAAATTGAATGAATAATCGAATCTCTGGTAAAGACCATATATACAGATTGAAATTAAATAAATAAACTAAGAAAAATATTTTTTTATTTCGGGTACTATTCATTTGACGTTTTTCAAAAACTGCATTCTTTGTGATTTTTAATATCATTTTTCGTTATCATCAAATAATCTAAGCTTATATGGTTCCAAGCCAAAAGGTTTAGACTTTCTTTTTCTTTCTTTTAAAATGAAGTTTAAAAAACATTAAAAGCAATCAGAAATGTATGTTTTTCTTAGTAATTTTATATTTAATCTTTCAAATGCACTTTGAAGAATCATCATGAGTTTCAGTTAAAACTCTTCATGTACATGTAAACTTTCATACATGTATTATTTCGAACGTAATTAAATCTACATCGTTTCATCGTGTTGTATTACAAATATAGTTAAACTTAAATCATATATTGATTAAAGTATTTACTGAAATAATACAAAACTGTGTAAATCTTGGTTGTATCATATTTGTTTGTTTGTTTTTGTGGGGGTTTTTTTTGCATTCGTTTATTGATACTTTAAATTTGTAGTTTTTTTTATCACTATAAAATGTGCCACACCGATAAAGATAAAGACAATGAGTGTAGTTTGGACCTTAAACAATATTTTATTGAGTGAATCGTTCGGATGGACAGTCGTATTAAAAAATTTGAACAATTTTTTATTTTACAAAACAAGTGTACAAGTAAACTTGTGCTTGTACTTGTGTACAAGTAAACAAGTAAGACAAATGTAAATATTCGAGCAGCAACAAACTCTATAGGTAGTTTGCTCACAGCACTAACCACATACATCGTACTTGATTTTTATTATAAAACCTGCTCTAAATTCTCTAAATATTAACATTATTTACAACGTCTATTGAGATAGTCCATGCGCAGAAAGCAATGAAGACCACACTATCTGTGAAAATTGACACAGGTTACGCATGTAGTTTACCGAAAAAAACTGATTGAAACAACAAATGACGCCAGATTTCACTTTTTGGCTGCGATGTTTTTCCGGTATTGCATTTCTTCTTAACTTATTTAAATATTTTTTAAAAGCAGAATTTTAAATATAATCATTAATTTATCAATGAACCTGGTAGGCATTCATTTAGGGATAAATTTTAATGAATATGGTAAAAGAAAAAGCTTCTGATTTAATAATCTTATCTTAGACCTATCCTGTGTATATTACTAGACATATTTTTTTAATACGCCCGAAAAATCGTGAAATCAAAAATTAAGCAAAGTAATCAGTATAACAATATGTACTTTAAACATTTAAGTAAGTCAAGCAGAGTACAGATTATTTTTAATGAATATAAAGAAAAACAATTTATGCTTTAATCATAACGATTTCTGACCGACGGAAGTCTTGAAAATATTAAAGTTTACCTTTTTAAACCAGCTTTTAACTCGATATTGATTTCATACTCATATGCATAACGCCTCAAACAAGTTATTTTCGATTTTCTTTGCATATCATCCGTTTAAACCATGATGCCATGACGTAAACGAAGCAAAGAAAAATTACATTACAATGTATTTGAACATCGAATAAATGTACGAGGATTTATTGGGTGATTGACCAAATTTAGCTTTGGTTTATTGCGTTACCTTTATAGTCAAATCCACACTTTGCAAAAATTGTTTCCCTTTGCAGAGTCATTCGCAAGGTCAAGATGGATAACCCATCTTTTTCTTCTTTATGCAGTCAATTATTTTTGGCGTCCTGCGATGAAATCATTTAAAATTAATTTATTCCTTCAATACGTGTGTTGCTCCAGCTTGGTGAAATCAAAATACAGAACGGAGACAGATTTTTAATGTAAAATGACAAAGTTATAAACTTTTAAACTACAAAAGCTACTGTAAGATATATATTGGTTTTCCCCTAAAGATGGCTGCCAAGAGACATAACTTTTGTAACGTGTGGATTAGTCTGTTCGGTAAATTCTGCAGAATAAAACACAATAACACAAACAGAATATTCAATAAAATCTCAGGCATTATTTTTAAATTGCCTATAAAAAAACGGACTATTGATGGCATACCCGGTATTTGCGATAAAATGATGTGTATGTGCATTTGTTGTACATGTTTCGAGTTAATGGCAAACAGTGAAGACAAAAATCAAAATAAAAGTCTGGTGAATAAAAATCACAATAAAAGACACTACTTTTATCCTGTTTGAAAAATTGAAATGTTCATACATCGAATCGACATTGTACTAAACACGTCAATCAATTGCCGTCAATAATTCTGTAGATGTTCAATAGCAGAAGTAAAAAAGAAATCTACTTTTCTATTTCTTTATTATGTACATAACTGTACAGTGTAAAACAACATTCCTGTCCTTGGTAGAAAAACACTTATTTAGCTTGTTAATGACTGTCTCTGGAAAAATGTCGGTTGAATGCAAGGCGCAAAAAAGGATCAGCTTCTGAATAGAAATAATATATGCTCATAGAATATTTTGGACTCAAACCCAATCTATGCTGATGAATGATACATGGAAGTAGTATTTACGGGCAGCACAGATCGAATAACCAAGTGGCAATATATAGGCAATTGCAATAAGATGTGCATTGGTTAAAAATCTCACTTTCCGATTTTTTAAAATAAATTTTCTTTAACAAAAATCGAGCAGATTTTGCAGGAAATTAAAAAAAAATACAAAAAGTTAAACTTCAAAGTTAAATGTTTACTTGTACACTTCATAAATCCAAGAATTTTTTTTTCTACTTTTAATGATGAAAATATTATGCTTGTTTCATATATTTGCTTGAAGGCTGATGTATCTACAGTCTGCCTAATAATTTCTACTCTTGATGTTGAAAATTGTATAGCTGTTAATACAGTTGCTTTGAGGCTGATGTAAATACAGGTACATCATGTTCTATTGTTATAGAAATTCAGTGTATGGTTATAAAGCCTTCTTATTCCCGAGACTTACATCACAGCCATCAGACAATACATGGCCCAGGCCAACAGTTGAAGTCTGAAGGAGCTCTACCTGGATGTAATTCTTAGATGTTCATCATGAATGTTTCATTTCATTGTGTCTGAACCATTTTAAAATTGATATATTATGTTTCCTGGCGATGGGTTTGAACTTGATTCATTTTATGATCTGATCAACTATTCAGATTTGTGTTTCCTAAATTTTGGAATTTTCAATGATATATTAGAATAATTTTTTTGTTTTGAAAAAATAATATAGTCTCAAAATCCAGACTTTAATTTTGGTAAAGGCTAGCTTTGGCTTATTAAATATATGTAACTGCTGTCGTGTGATTTCACTGGAAATTTCCATACACATGAAGCAAATTGCTTATTAATTTTAGTGTTTTTAGTGACATACAATCCAATCTATATATACCTACACGTCTTGCATTTTGAAAATTAAAAAGGAATGCAATATTGCAACAATTTTGGAAAAAATAACACTACATTAATAGAAATACAAGAGCTCTTTTTGTCAAAATTATAAAAATAGTTTGCATACGCTGTGTGTTGAATATTTATCAGTAAGGACTAACCAAGTAAAGACTTGTAATTCTTTATTATCAATTACAGTTTATAACCAGAGAATGACGTGTACTGACTACTTAGATAAGTTGGTCCACTAAAAACTCCGATCCAAACTTTATCTCCTTGCTTTAGCTTCACAACTGTCATTTTGCTACAAAGAAGGTGGGTTTTAGAATTCACATCACGACAATAGTTCCATGATTTAAACTGGTAATTCACGACAAGTGAAGTGTAGGCAATCTTGCCTAGGAATGTAAGAGTGGTCCAGTCAAACACGTAGATCCCGCCGCTAGGGGCCGTGAAAATTCCGGTAGATGGGTTATATCCAAGTCCTTCGTTTAGATCAACTGTTTCGAACACAACCCGAGCTTTTGTCGCAAGATTTCTTTTAACATCTTTTAATCGAACATCAAAAGCAACCGCTCGGTGGTCTAAAATCATCATTAAAAAATAGGTCAGAAACGCGTACCTGTAATTTTTGATTTTTTAATTAAACATCAAAAGCAATCACCCAATGATCTAAAAGTAAGATTATTTTCATTAACAAAGAAGATATACCTGATACATTTATGGGATGTACTTACTTGTATCCCAGTACCAATACATTATAGTTTTAAAAGTAATTTTCCAAATTATTTCACAAAAAAAGTTCTTTGTCTAGAGCAAATTGTACACGTATTTGTATGATGATAGAAGCAAAATAATTCAAGAGTTCAATAAATATAACTGTTTTGTCCATCTATTGATTTTGCTCTTGCAACAAACGTTTAAAACGACAAAGCAATTATCTAAAACTTATTACGAAAAAGAAGTCATACTCGTCTTAGTAGTATTTCTACAGTTGTGTCTGACGAATCCAACAGCCAGACAGGTCTCCTCCACGCTCTTGTAATCCTCTCTGAAAAATTTCAGACCTGGTTTTGGTGACACCTTGTCACATAATCCACACTGTATTGTTATCATCAGTACCACACATATCAACAACATCCTGAAACTCATAAAAATGTCAGTGTAAAATTCCAGTACAGCACGTATAGTTTACGCAGATTTTATCTCGGACGAGATAGTTATCTTGACTTAACGTGATCAGCTATGTTGACCAAAAAATTATGTGGATGGCAGAAATATGCCACCATATTTTCGTTTAAAAGTAAATTGATTCACTTTAAAAGAAGTTATGATTAAAAGACAAACGGATAGAAAGGTGAAGGCAATGATGATAAATTTAAAAGTACATGTATATCCCAAGTACTAGCATACCCAATAACAAGTTACATTTATTTAACAAAAAACACAAAAATAGGCAGACTTAAACAAAACCAATACTCACTTGTAAGCTCGGCAACTTTCAGTTCCTACTGGTAAATAACTCTGTATGATAACTTTGAAGAACCATTATATATACAAAGGTATTTCATTAAACTGGAAACTTTATATTGCACTTTGCAACAGCTTGGATATTATACTGAAATATAATGCTAGAACTGAAATATAAATGGAAGAGTCTACATGTTATTGGTACATATACATAGACACAGTACTGAATACAAAAGTTTTAAACGTCGTATTTAACAGTATTTTAAGATGTTTGTTACAAGACCCAAACATTGTTGATTATGATAAGCTAAATAAAGAAAAAATTAAACATACGACAATTTTACTAGAGTAATATAGTAGTCATTGTTAAGAAACATAACCATTTTATCCTTGTCGTGATCATGTTTTCTAGAATAATGTTAATTGATTTTGAATGTGATAAAGTGTATCTTTTTGTTTGAAGGAAATCATAAATAATACTGTTTGATGATATAAAATAACACACATTTTCTTCAAAAGTATTCACAAGGTAGACATATCAAACCGTTTTAACAATTAATTAATTGGTCTCTACAGTGAAACCATGCGTATGCATAAAAATGGGAATGTTCAGTTGGTGTCAAATCTTCTGCATGTATTAGAATGACAAAGGAATGAAAGGGTTGTTCTAGAATAATCTGCCTACTCAAATCATAAGTCAAAGTTTAACTTAACGTCTCTTATTGAGTCCACATTATGACATCATTGTTCATGAGTAAAACGCAAAAATTGTGTCTCTGGAAAAGTCGAAAAAAGACTTAGATTTCGAGACGTTTTTTAATATCTTCTTTCAATGCTTTTTAATTTCATAATATAAGTTTATATTTCTTCTATTTTACTAAATTCAATATCTAAAAGATTGGTTTCTTGATAATGTTTTTATTTTTCATCTAATAATTTGATAAGACATACGTGATACTAGTCTAACTCCTGATTAAAACACTGTTGACAAATATTTTGTTGGTTGTTTTCATTTAAATTACTTTCCATTGAATACTTGAAAAGTTTTTATTGAGTTAATGGACAATGCACACAGAAATACGCCACTCATTTAATGAATGAGTTAACTCTGTCCAACAGATGTATGGCGGCCAATACGGCGGCGCCCATGAGCTGGAAGAAAAGCTCTTAGTACCCCTAATTCAACTTCAATTTTTAAATGTTTTTTTTTTTTATACGTGTTATCATTATCCCTCGCTTTACAAGACTTGGATCGCCCGCCTCCCCTTTTGTTCTGTATTATTCGTACATGATTGATTGATCTTACTCATGGTAAAAACAATGATATTGAGTTCTGTAAAAATGTCTATATATTCATTATATAGCCAAAGAGAACTTTAGATTTTAACTACAGATACTATGTTTAACAGTGCTATCGTTGTGGCGAGCGCAGCAAGAATTACACATACCTTGCATCAATGTCAACTTAGTGTTTACTTATCAACGAATGTCAAAGAAATTTTGAGAGAGAGAGAGAGAGAGAGAGAGAGAGAGAGAAAGAGAGAGAGAGAGAGAGATTTGAGATTTAATCAATAAAATGCTTTCTTTGATGATTCATTCCGGTTATGAAGGTACTGACATTGCAAAAAAATGCACAACCCGCGTAATTTTTTCTACAATGATCGTTACCTTCATAAGCCGCATAAATCATCAAAGAAGCATTTTATTGTTTATGTTTACATCTTTCTTTTAACAATAATTAATAAATTGATTATAAAAATTAAGTAAAATTCACTAAACTACTGTTAATGTACATAAGTACGTCAGCTAAAAGAAACAGCCAAATCGTCTCCTGTGAGGCTTTCACTCTAACATTTTCATGATTACACTGTATTTCGTGGAATCCGTGATTTTTCTTAGGTCGCTGTAGGTTTCCAATAATCGATAAACATGGCGTGTCGATTTCAGTCCTGTCAGTTTTAGCCGCTGTAGATTTCGACCAATCGATGAACGGGGCATGTAGATTTCAATCTGTCTGTTTCTATAGAGCTATGAATTGAATATAAGTTTCTGTAAGAAGTAGAAGGAATCAAATTTGGTAGATGTTAATATTATTTGATAATATTTCTAAGTTTTAAAAAATTCTTTAAGAGTACATAGACTTGCTTCTCTAAAACCTTTCTTTACTTTTGGAGAGAATTGATCAATCTGTTAAATACAATTTGTGTTTAATTTGGTCAAAAGTGTAAACAATAATTAAATACAGTATTTTTTTGTTCTTTATTTTTTCCTGTTGCATATTATTTTTTTAATAATTTGGGGGTTTTTTTGCATTCTAATTACAAACGTTATCCGCGCCCTTGATCCTTGTTTGTAGGTGTGTAATTTCCCATTTTCAAATTTAATGGTTTAACTATATGCAATATCTGCATACAATTTTTAACCGTTATTTCCTCTACTTTTTTTTTATTTAATTCAAAATGACCTATTTTTATTTCCTCCCTACTTATACTTACTGTACATGCATGCAAAATTAGCTTTAAATTGGATATATATGATAGATAGATTTGATAGTAAAGTATGACTCTTGCTAGTGTGTATGTATATATATATATATATATATATATATATATATATATATATATATATATATATATATATATATATATATATATATATATATATATATATATATATATATATATATATATATATACATACATACATACATACATACTTACATACATATACATATAATATATATATATTTATCTCATACGTGTGGTGTATATTACCCGTGTGATAAACCTTTGCTATATCAAACGGGTGATGCTTTATCAAATACTTCCGGTCCGAACTATTTTTGACACAGCCCCTCGCTTCAACGCTTCAGTGACCTAATTTTGAAGATTTGCTAGTACTTTTAACATAACGATATCTTCTACAAAAATTGATATAAAATGGATTTTGTCAAAGATTTAAATTACAAATATGGAGAAAAAAAACATAACTGTGTAGCATAGGCGTCGGAACCGGGGGCTTTTTTTGCAAAGCTATACAGAACCGTAACCACAAGACCCTTTTTTCTTGTTTGTCAAGATTTTTGATAAGTTTAGCCCCCTTCCAACTTTCAATTTGCTTTGTGAAGTTTATAAAACTGCAAATTACAGTAACTATCAAGGAGTTCATCCTGACGATGGATTCTGATGGAGTTTTTGCAAAAATAGATCGTCTATCATTCTAACTGAGCTTAGTTGTTTACAGACTGATGCTGAGAACAAAGTGGTGGCGGGTGTAGTTACACTCCCGGTCGATCTTAATGCCACCAGCTTCCACTGACTGTTCACTTTGTACTTTTACATAGAGGGAGAAGGGCCAGGCAAGGACCACAGGTTCTACGAGAGAAGGGAGGCTTTCATCTCCTAAGATCTTGGATAAATGTGACCATTGACAATTCCAGTGTTGTCAGACTTACAATTACCAGATGTTTGTCTAGTATAAGAAAATGCATATTAACAATTGTATTTGCTCTACTATCGGCAAAATAGTATTTAATAGCAGAATTGTTTGAAACTGAAACGAACTTTGTGAAACTATAATTCATAGACTATTTCTTCATGCCACGGGAAAATGATTGATGTACAGTTATAAACGTATTTAGTGGATACAATTGGTAATTAAATATTTGGATATTTTTTAATCATGTATTTGAACAAAATGTTTCGTGCCAATTGGTTTTGAACTTGAATACTTTCCTTCTGATCAATCGTTTATGATGAAATATTTTGGAATTTTTTGTCCGGTATATTAGATATTGATTAAGAATTATATTCAACCAAATTATATTGAAGAAAATATAATCCTATAGAAAATTATTATCAAACACGGTATGATTTCGAGAAATTATTATTTCTTGCTTATGAAATATTTTTCATTCCGAAAAGAAATCATACATTTACATGTAACGCAATTTTGCTCTTTCCATGGACTTTTTAAAAATTTGTCAAATAGGGTTTTATTTTGAACTTTATATGGTAATTATGCGTAATTACTTGTATTTCCTGACTGATCTAAACTTACATGGTTACAACAAAACCACTGATGTGTTATATAAAACCCCCTCCCACTCTACAAAGTTTGCAAAAAAAAAATATTGATGTTTTTATACGAATCTAAAAAGTAATGATTTCTGTCCATCTTGTAAAGATAAAAATAGTTAAAACAAAAGACATAAGTGAAATCTTTATTAGGATAAACAGCGAACTAGGGAGATGCATATCATTAGAACTAATTCTTATATAGTAGTAACTGTTGTTTTTACAGCGGATTGCAGAATACAGAGTTTTCAAAAACTTGCAAGATTGTACAATAGGGTATACAATTCGGTCAGCCAGTATCATCATTTCTACAGTTTGTTCACGTAACTACTCGGGAATGACATAAATTAAGTGAGTTTTATCTAGTAAACATCTGTACTATGTGAGCTTTTTAAAAATATTTTTTCAACCGAATTTTATCCGATATAAGTTTTTGCTATAATTATTTTGTTGAATTGATTAAACATTCACAGCACAACAATACTACAACAAAACTCTTTTATGGCATTATTTTCAAGGGACCATAGAAAAAAACCTTTGTTATAACAAAAAATCGTTATGCGTTTATAGAAAATTTGTAAGAAAAAATATGACAAATTCATTTTAAAATCATCAGCTGACAGTACTGACAGTACTTCAAACTATCGTAAGTTATAAAATCAAAATCACCGCCTTATGCAAAAATATCAATATCACTTTTTCATTTAATTTTTTTGTAAAGTGTCTTTATATTGTGTATTTTATATATGCATCTTAGTTCTTCATAGATCTTCAATGAAATTGTGACGGTAAATATTAGTTATATAGATAGTAAGATACGTTAAATAAAATTTTGTCAGCGGGAGTCTTAAGATTTCTTCGTTATAGCCGTGAATTCGCTATAGCCGTGTTTGTACTCGCGTTTTGCTTATAAGACCAGAGCTGTATGTACCTGCAATTGAGGATCCACAATGTCATCAATAACATTTTAACCGGAAGAGAATTTCACGAAGGAATATGATGACAGTACTTAATTGGGCATGGTCACCATTTTTGTCAAAAATTATTATTTCGATTTTAATGTTTAAAATGGTTCAGTAAGGCATTTTTAATAGGCAATTAAAATTTGAGTGTCATTCGTTCCGTTATAAGCGAGTTACAGAGCTTTCTATTCATCGCTATGTAAACAAAGCTTTTGTTTTGCAAATAATAAAAACGGAAATTTTTATTTTTCTGCCTTTATTATTTGCAATGCTTAAGTAATGCATTTCTAATGACTAAATAAAATTTGAGAGTCTGTCGTAGAGTTGAGTTATGTGCAAGATACAGGGCTCACTATTCTCTGTCATATAAACAAGGCTCGTGGCCTTTTTTTGTTTAAATGGGTTCAATTTAACAGTAAAAAAAATCTTTTTGAAGCTTATTTGTATATCTTCATATTCATTGTAAGCATTAATAAACAGTTCCTAACGTTTAACACATTCATTTTAGGTCTAAAATTGTAATTTTTACTCCAACATTCAAAATGTAAACAAAAGCTTTGTTAACATAACAAGGAATTGTAAGCTCAGCAACTCGCTTATAACGCAACGAATGCCACTCAAAGTTTGGTTGCTTATTAAAAAAAGCCTTATTGAAGCATTGTAAAATTAAAATCGGAAAAATATTTTTTGACCAAGTTCGTGATCATGCCCCATTAAAGCAAATACGAATTGAATGTATGCCTTTCTATATTAAATTCTTTTACAAATTGAAATCATGCATATACATGCAGCTGAGTTTGTTTTATGATTAAGCGTTCGAAGAATTTTTTTTTTTCAAAATAAAAAACAAGAGGCTTTGCAAGGAGTGAAATATTCCTTTTCGAAACTGTGTTTTATTTGTCTTTCAAAGTGATTGTCTGCATTAATCAGATGACGCTCTAATTAGAAGTATCATAATGAGGTATAATAAAATGCCTTATTGAATTTTGATATTTTACATAATATAAAATAAAGATGATGAGTTGGATATATAATGATGCTGGTGACCTCAGAATGTATGGGTAATATATGTCAAACAAGTGAATGCATATGCATGCAATTTTGGATACCAAATTATGATATTAAAAAAATATATGAGTTAATTTGAACAGAAGCCAACAGAGGATTTTAACTCATGATCTGCGGTTTACAAGTTCCATTTTATCTGAGCTATTGCGGTATACAAGCAAATCGATTGACACAAACAATTTAATCATTTAACGAGGCCGGGTCTAATTTGTTCTGCCCTGGATTTTTTAATGAATTTTTTACAAGAATTTTTACTAATATTATTATTATTATAATTATTATTATTATTATTATTATTATTATTATTATTATTATTATTTTAATATGAAAAAAAACAGACATTTACCACATCGTTTGTTTAGGGGGTCATCTCAATTTGATTAATTTTTAACATAGGACTCCTCTGGAATTTTGCTTGGAAATTTACTTTTTTTAACTTCTGCCCTATGGATTTCTTTTTCTGTTCTACATATGAAAGTTATTGCTAAAAGGCATCAATTGGTCAAATAAAAAACCCTTCTACCTCCAGGTTTGTTTCTGGGGTCTTATCAAAGTTGTTTTTTTTTGTATGCCAAATTTCCTAGATTTTTCAGATAATGGCTATTTTGTATTTAACAAAGGCGAAAATGGTGAACTTTGTAGTATCATTAAAATATTTAGACACATTTAAGTAATAAATCTATATATAACATCACATATTTAGGGTCATTTTTTTTATAAAATATATTATATCTCCGGTTTTGACGTTTGTGTCTTAAAAAGTAAAAAAGGCTTGAAGTAGTGAGCTACATTGTCCTTGGAGATGCGCAAAATATTTCTGTAAATAATAAAAAGATAAACAAATGTGTATAATACGAGAAAACACTCGCGATAGGTATAGCTATAAATCAATGATTTGTAAACTAAAACAACCTTGTTATGTTCTCACAACAGCTGGCATATTTTAAACGTAAACAAAATGTACCAGCTGTTAAAAGATCATACGTTAGATTTTTTTTCAAGTAGGATGAAAGAGCGTAATGATGTGTATACAGCAAAAATCAGGATCTTTTCATGGGATAAAAATGTCAACCACTGTAGTCTTTGATATCGTCAGCTTAATCTCCAGGCAAATTTATTAGTTAACGGGAGGGGCGTAAGAGTGTATGATATCATCTTTTGTATATATTAAATAATGATTATATTTCTGGCTTCTTATTACATTCTCTGCTGTATCCAAAATTAAAAAATAAATAAATTAAAAAAAATAATAGATCAAATAAATTATTTGTTTGGACGAATATGTTATTTATGCGGACGACTCTGAAATTGTTCGGACAAATTAGGGTTTGTTCGGACGCAATAGTAATTTGTTCTGACGAAATAAGATTTGTTCGGACAAAGAAGTTATTTGTTTGGACGAATAAGGACTTGTTCAGACGAATTAGCTATTTGTTAGAACGAACAACTTATTTTTTCTGATTAATTAGGATTTGCTCGGCAGAGTTGGGGTCAATTACTTTGAAAAGTAATTAATTACTTTCAAATACATTGACAATTTTATCAATTACTTGCAATTACAATTACATTGATTTTTTAAAATGTAATTAATTACTCTCAATTACTTTGATAAATGTAATTAATTACATTTCAATTACTTTAGTTCTATTTTTTTAAATCTTGAGATCATATACATATATTCACGACATTAAGATATACAGGGCTTTATGTACGGTTATGTTTTTAAAGGTTGTATAGTTCAGTTCAGATCAGATTTCTTGAAAATTTTCTTTAATTTTAAATTCATTAAGTACCATTGACTTCATTTTTGGTTCTGAATAATATTTTTTCTATAGTGAATTAATTTTTATTAACATATTAAAACTATGTTTATTGAGAAAGTACAACTTTTGGCAGTACAGAATATCTGTATATAAATAATAATTGCTATAATTCACAAGAATGAGATATTTTGATTCCCTTGAGTCTAAAATCAATTGAGGTTTTTGGGTATTGGAGGAGTTCACACCTCCACAAAATTAGATCTTTACCTATTGCTCTGGGCAGTGTGTCATACTGTATAAACATATGAAACATTATGGGACATCTAATTATTGTATAAACAAAAGTCCATGCCAAACATGTATAAAATTTATTTATCATTATAAGACACCTTTATTATATCTTAAACTTGGAAAAAAGTAATTGAGATGTAATTGAAAAGTAATTGAAAATACACAATATTTTTGGAATGTATTTAAATACATTCAAGTACTTGTAATTGAAGACAGACTCAATTACCAATTACTTACAATTACTTTAAAAATGTAATTAATTACACTCAATTACAAATACTTTTTTCAATTACCCCATCCCTGTTGCTCGGACGAATTATAGTCTGTCCCAAACTATTGCTTCCAACAATTTTTGATGATTTTTAATAAAAAAACATATACATGTGAAAGAAATACAATTGAAATCGATGAAAGGGAATATATCCAAGATATCTTCATTGAACAATTATCCCTTTTCACTTATAAAATTTCACAGGAACGAAAGCAATTTTCTTACGGAGATTTGTAATGGGAAATGTTTACATCTTTTCTCCATTCGGAATACACTCGGAATACATCGCGCAATTTTATAACATTATCATCCGGGCTTATTAATGGCTGATGCAATGCAAAATCTCTGTAGACTTTCAATTTTTGGATGTGTATTGAAACCTGAAGCAGTAAAGGAGGCGTTTCAAAACAGATAATCTGGACATTTTTCCCATTAGTGGATGAACGTAGGTTGAGCACAAAGGTATTTACTATTATTGAAATATCAAGCAAAAAGTGGTGGAAGCAAAAACACGGGACAGAGTATAGTTATTAATTGTTCGGACGAATTAGTTATTTGTTCAGATTAATGAGCTAATGGGTCTGAATAAGTAACGATTATAACAGAGGGAGAGAAAGGGTGAAATAGAGAAAAAGAGATAGAAAAAAGAGAGAAAGAGATTTTCATAATCATGGATACGCGAATGTGAAAAGTCTAAATAGGTTTAAAAGATCATACGCAGATCCAGGAATTTTTCTCGATAAGGGGAGGGAGGGGAGTGGGTCCGAAAAAAATTGTTTTGCCCCCTCCTCCGTCCCCCTCTAGATACCAATGTAAAGAGACCCATTCTAGGCAACGAAGGTTTTTCTAAAGTACCTTAAAAATGTCCCGCTATGCCATAACAAGTAATAAAACTATCGCCTTTTATCGACATGTAAAATTTGAGAAATTTTGAGACTTGAGCTTAATTACATTTTGGCAGCAAAATATGTCAGATATTGTATAAATACAGGGGTGTCGAAAGATATTTCACATTCGGGCGATGAATTTGATCGATAAGTTGTGGAGATTGAACCAAATTTAAGTTGTTATTCTACAGTGTGTCAAATTATTTTTGAATTTTGATAAATGTTATTGTCGCTTATTTGATTGCACGTCATAAAAAAAACCAAGCAAAGTTGTACTTAATCTTTTTTTTCTTACTTTTGCCGGTGAAGCGACAAAAAGTGACCCACGTAGAATATTGACCCAGGGTCAAATTTCTACGGAGAAAACTGACCCAGTGTCAGTATTCTATGACAAGTAGAGTCCTTTTCCTACAGTAGAAAACTGTTCAAGACCTGTAGATCTACGATTCCCCATACGTTGAAAACTGGCCCCCATTAAATTTTGACCTCACTTATCAACTACATAGAAATAATAGAAATTAAACGCGATACATTTAGCATTCATGTTTGGTAAGCGTCTGGGAGGGAGGGGGCAGCAAAAGCATGAGAACGATTAGACAGAAGTACCGTTTTACCCTTTTACATGATATAACATCATTTTGAACAAAGCGATGTCGGTGTTTATTTTGAAGTACTTGTCAGCTTGCCTTGTGGCCTTGCCCCTTCACTAAGCCTTTTTAGGGTTGTGGTCCCCCCAAGGTATGTGCATTATGGTGTGCTTGTATGCGCTCCCATTTTACATTATGATCGTTTTGCTAAATAGGCCCCATTATTATAGAAGATGATTTAATAGAAAAATCTACGTATTGTATATATTAAGAAGAAAAACCCCATAAGACATATGTGAAATTTCGACAAATAACGCGGGTTTTTTAGTATCTGTTCTATTTGGATACACTGAATGTTTAACAACCAAACATTATTCCAACCTACAGTGAAGGTCACAAAACGTTTTGAGTTGTTTAATGTTCTGAAATTGAAGTTTCTAAATTGTTTCCTAAATATACTTATGCATAAAACTCTACTCTAATCAAAAGGTAATGATTAATGGCTTTGCTGAATCAAATTATTGGAGGATGCAATGTTGCAGACATTCACTAATGATATATATTAGACTGAATGCTGTATACCAGACAGATGCATTTTGCCTAAAATAAATTATTCAGATCTATACTGAACCGTCAAGTACAGTGCAATAATGTAAAGCCACCCCCTTTCCCGACTTTCTGTATGCAATATGCAACACGTTGATGATGACTTCGTTTATTTACTCTTTCTTTAAATGGATTTTCCACTTTCACAACATATACATGTACATACATGACATTTCTCGTACATTAGTTGATACAATCATATTGGAAAACTTTTGACTGAATATTTTAAACTGTACAGTCCATGTGTAGTAAAAGTAAATTTTGAGAGAGAGAGAGAGAGAGAGAGAGAGAGAGAGAGAGAGAGAGAGAGAGAGAGGGAGATTGGGTATGGGCATTGTTTACATATGTATATAATATATAAATCATATTCACGCAATAGGACCCTGAATACTTGAAAGCGGATAAAGAAAAAACCTATTGCATTTCTAAACAAAATAGAAGAAAAAACACAATAAAGAAACAATTTATTCTTATATACTACAGCACTGAAGCTCATTTTTGCTATTGATTTCATATTCCTTATATCTACAATTTTTCATTAGCATATATTTTTCAGTCAAAAGCCTTTCTATTATAGCAGTTTTTAATTCACGTATATTTGGATTAGCGTTACTTTTATATTAACAAGAAAAAATATATTCCCTCCCAATAAGCATTATAAAGTAAAAAAAATGATAAATTCCTCTATTTTTATATTTTCTAAAAAGAACTTATTTTTTAGCAAATGTTATTAATAAATCAAACTGTCTCGAAAACTATTAATCAAAATCAGTCCATAATTTTGATACTGCAATGCATTTATTATTAAAATAAATGTTAAATACTCTCTTTATATCTTTTCCAGAAAGTGCAAACAGGAGACTGCTTTTTTGTTTTGGAAAGGTATTTATTTGTTGAAAAAATTCTATGAGGAATTTGGAACTGTAATCAATGTAATTTTGATACTTGTGTAGATTTAAAATGGAGTTCAAAAATTATGTTCCAGGTTTCTTGTGCATTATTATGACCCTTTTCTATCCATTTTAATTTAGATGAACACGTTTCTCTCTTTTTGTTAAATGACAATTTGTACATAACTTACCAGCCTTTACAACTACTAGTAAACAGTAGGATAGGATTAGGGATAACAGGTAATATTCTTTTTCTGATTTTTAAGTTTGGTATATATAAATCTGTGTATGCAATCTGGTCATTACAGCAGTTCTAATACCACTTTTTTTAAGTTATCAACAAATATAACTTAATAGATGTTATACTTTATTGACACTAAGTTAAGAGATCACTTTTTCGAGAAAAGTAACAAAAACCAGCTGTAGTTTCTACTTAAAGAAACTGCTAAAATGAGTATGATTGTTTGGGAAACTTATATGGTAAATCCAAGTAATGTTGCCCGTATTATTTACTAGATTCAAATGTAGTTTTTACATACCAGAGTTACATTCAAATGGAGGCAAAGTCAATGCCAAAGTCTATTTAGTGTCATTCTTTCTTTGCAATTTGTTCTAGCTGTTATGTACCGAAATTTGCAAGTACATTTTTAATGTCAATTTGATTACAACAGATATCGATTTCAAATTCATGCAAAATCATTTGTAAAGTATTCTGTTTTTTGTGTGTCCAATTCTAATTGGTAATTGGTAATGTTTATATGGTTTTAAAATCAAACATTTATTTTTTTTAAATGCATTCTTTTTAATCCTGTTGTAACATAACAATAAAGAATTAATTGTGGAAATTATCCAAATGGGATGACGCATCCAATCAATCGTGGATCTAAGGGATGGGAAATTCAAACTTATTAAGGTCATTTATTATTTACCTGTAATAGGCCTCGACCCCTCTTCCCATGAATACCCCCCCCCCCCCCGGGTTAAAATTTTCTGAATTCACGCATTTCATGAGATGACCATATGCCTATTTGAGACCAATGGTTAATAATTAATTTCTCAATGTGATAGAGACCATGATGAATAATTTTTTCTTCCCCAGTAAATTTACTGGTATCAGTTCCCGTTTACAATTTGTACGATTTTTTAAATTTAGATTGAGATCGTTCTATCTATTCGTGGTTGAACAGTGTACTTTAGAAAAAGAAATACATACAGTGGAGCCTCAATTATCCGGATGCTTTCGTTCCCAAGTCCAATCGTCCGGATAGGTGAAGCGTCCGGATATCTGAAATATGTCTAGTGTTGTCATGAATGATAATGTATTTGTATACAATGACTCCCAGTGTTGATACTAGATTTTTTTGCTTTCCATACCATATAGGAACAAGTTCTAGAGTTGTCTGTTGAAATGAACGTGTTTAGATATAAAGAACTTTGCTTTTTTTTTTATTTTGTCATGAAATATTAACCGGACAATAATGATAACCGAATCTAGCTAAATTCTTTGTGTCTAAGTTTGATATGTGTGTGATACACTGTTGTTCGCAATTTTCTAATTTTTGAAAGTGATTTTTGAAGTCAGAGTGTTTATAGAAGCTACTCATGAGGGTCTAGCACTTAAAAAAGGTGTGAAACTTAATTGACAGAGGTAATATTTTGTACTGAATATGGTATCATCAAATTTTACCGTCCGGTTGAATGAAGCAAGATTAGTAGTAAATCAGTGTTTTGTGGTAAAAACAGACCGTCCGGATCCGGAACGCGGAATTCCGGATAATGAGACAAAATAATGTATAAAAAAATCTGTTCCCAAATAAAATCGTCCGTAAACTGAAGCGTCCGGTTATCTGGCGTCCGGATATCTGAGGCCCCACTGTATATCTTTTCTGTTTTTATTTGATAAAAAAAAACAGACTGAAATAATGATGTTAAGAAATGTCAAGTGATCAGAAATTTGTACAAAGTTATACGATAAAAAAAAAATCTAAATGTTTTTCTCCCCCCTCCATCAATACCACCGTCCCTGTATTTACCCTAAAGAAAAGGAATGGACCCAAAACTAGTAAGTATAGAATACGTAATTAATATTTTACAGGGTCATTTTTCTAGAACCCACACGGAGAAATATGACCCTAAGACCATAATTTCTACGATGTAATCCAAGTATTCTACAACTGAGTGGGTCATTTTTCTACGTAGAAAAATGACCCTCGGTCAATATTCTACGAGGGTCACTTTTCGTTGTTACACTTGCTTGTTCTACTGAGCTCTTCCAGACAAAACCCTTAATACCAAAGACATTTCCTGCAAGGGTGGCAAGAGTGCAAAGGACAGACTAACAGTGATGTTTGCGTGCAGTGCAACAGGAGAAAAGCTAACCAACCCCGCTGCTTCAAAAACATCAGAAAAGGAAACCAGCCAGTCAGCTATGAATCCAACAAAAAGGCATCGATGACGTCAGAAATATTCAACACCTGGAGCCGTGAAATCAACTCAACATTGAATAAAAAAGATATGCCACATCCTGATGTTTCTTGACAACACCTTATCTCATTTTCATGAACTTCGCCTCAGCCATATTTAGCCCAAGTTCCTCCCGGCCAACAAAACATCCGTTCTTCAACCGTTGGACCAAGGCATCATACGGGCATTCAAGGCAAGATACAGAAAACCCACGATCAAGTCTTTCCTCAGCAAGATCGAGCAGACGGAATCAGCCTCCGAGTTATGCAAAGACATTTCCATCTTGGGTGCCATTTACTTGATGTCCAAAGCTTGGAATGACACCAAAGACAGCACCATTGAGAAATGTTTCAGACTTGCTAGGTTCTCTACGGACAACAACAGTGATGTGCCTAATAAAACAGATGAAACAGAAGAAGATGTTGATGAAGACGACATTCCACTGATCCACCTTTATAGACAACTCCGGAAGCTTCCACATGAATATGATTTCATCTTTGATGCCACCATCCCTACAGAGGAAGACTCAACGAAATGGGATAAAGACCTGCTGGGCTCCTGTCAACGTGATGAAACCATTGCCTGTGAACAAGAAGAGGAGGAAGAAAAAGAAGAAAAAAAGCTGTCCACCATGTCCGAATTAGAAACTTTGCTTTAAGTGAGAAAAACCCACGCAGAAACAACAGCAGATTTCATCAGGCCGTTAATTGGAGACTTCATCATGAGACTTGAAGACTCTTTATTGAGGGAGAAATACAGAACCACCCAGACAACAATAGACTTGTTCTTAAAGCAGTGACACAAGTGATACAAGGTGAAATAAATTTACAGCTTTGCTATTCGTATTGAACACTAGTGCTGTGTTTTGTGAATGATGAAAGTAATAAAAGGAGATGAAACAATGCAACTATATTTTTAACACTAATTTAGTGCTGTTTTCTAAAACTTTGAGCTAAGTAAACATTACTTGTACATGTACAACGTTTGTGGTTTCTCTTTGTGATCATGTTTGCGCAATGCTTTTACATATCAACTTTAAAGTATTTTACAATCGTTATTAATATGCACAGTAATTTTCCACAATAAAACATAAAAAAAAATATTCAAATCTTATTATTGACTATAAGTTAAAAATAAGTTGTAATATAAAAAGCATTTTACCTGTATATCTATATATGTATTGTATTCATATAAATAAATCAAACAAAGACATAATTTCCTTGACAATGGCTAGTTTTTACGGAACCTCAGTAAACCAGCACCCCCTGTAAACCGGCCATTCTGTCCGGTCAGGCAGCCTGCCGGTTAGAGAAGTTTCATTGTATAACATTTAGGTGTTATCATTTGAAAGAAAAATGACATAACAGGAAATGGGTAGCTTGATCACACACCCACTCCCCCTTCATAATCTACATCATTGCCAGATCAGATAGTCTTAAAAATACCTCATAAAAAGTTGATTTTATATACAAATATAACTTATTTGTCCGAACGAATAGCTAATTTGTCCGAACAAATCCTAATTCGACCGAACAAATAGATTATTCGTCCGAACAAATAAGATTTTTTTTATGTGGCTTTTCTACGCCGCCGTAATTTGGCGTACACTTAAGCGAGTGTAATGAATTGGGTTTTCCCTAAATTCACAGTAGTGAATTCCTTTTTGGGGAAATAAGCAATTTTCAAATAGCGACAATCAATACATGTAAATGCATGTAAGAAATATTCAGGTTGATGTTAATGTACTGTACTTATCAATGATTTTAACATGTTGGAGGTGTATAAAAACCTCTTAAGCTAAAATTAGGAACATCACTTGTTGGAGTCGTTAAAAATCATGAAGTATATTAAACCTGTATCATAATGATATATTTAATTATGTTGTAGGTCTGAATATGCAAGGAGCTACCTGTAAGAAGAACAAGCTACAGCTCAGCACCACAATCTCCACCGAGCTGCCAGTCACCCTGTTCCGCTGGATCAGGTGTGTACAAGATTTCTGTCAAACTCCTCCGATTCTGATCTCTGTAGATACATATTTATTTTAAATTGTGCACCGTTTAGTAATACAAAATGAAGTCTTATCAATCTGTAGAGTAGTGTCTTTTCTTCTTTCATTCTCTTAGGGTCTATATCAGGTACAGTGACTGTAGTTGATTTGTAGTTTTGTTGTTCACTTGCCATGTACTGCCTCAGTTTGATTATTGTGACTATCAAATTTGTTCCTGTTCTGTTATTATATAATCTAGAGAAAGTGGGTAGAAAATAAGTTTGTACAGTAAAAAGAAAACATAACTAAATCATGTGGTAAGCAAACATGAATATTTATATTTTCTTAAAAAAAATACATTTTAGAATTATCATTTCATATTCCTACGTATTGCTTTAGCTTCAATTGTTTGCTGAGTAGTGTCAGTGCAAATAAGAAAAAATAATAATGATATTAACAAAACTTGAGCAATTCTATGCTTTTCCAAACACTAGTGATTCTGATAAAACTTTTGCAATTTTTTTTTTAATTATTTGTGATTCTGATCCAGACTTTGATGCTTTACCGGAATAGGTGGTGGCAAGTGAGGTGACCTTTACGGTCTATCTGAAAGCCACATACCGTTCACGTTGTACTTTGAAAAGGAAGGAGAAAGATATAGCAATGACCACAACTTGTACGAAAGGAGAGTTGCCATCATCTCCTTAGATCTGGGATAAATGTGATGAATTCAAACTAAAGTGCTGTCTGTCTCACAATAACATGATGTTTTGTTTAATATATGAAAAAGCATATTAATACTTTTATTAGCTTAATTATTTGCAAATTAACATTTGAAAAAGGACATTTTGTTGATAATTGGGAAAACTAATTATAAAATAATTATTTAAAGCTATTTCTTTGCCTGACATGAAAATGCTCGATACACATCTTATTATATTATACATTACATATTTTGTGGATAGATTTTGTAATTATGTATAGGGATATTCTTATCATGTATTGGCATATTATGGTACCTGGTAATGAGTTTTGAATCTGAAATCTTTATATCTGATCAACTGTTTGCGTTTATAATCTAAAATTTACGAGTTTTCTTTCTGATATTTTAGATATTGATTAAAGGGGATGTGCAGCCATCTTGTACATTTGAGGATAAGAATATAAACATTTCTTGAACTGGCTTTTTTCTGCCCAAAACTGGCCAACAATGTTGCCAAAAGATATAAAAGCAATGAATATAAAGTCCTGTATGTCATTTTGTTTGACAATTATGCAGACAAAAACAGGACAACACCTTTTTAATCAGTCAAACTGTGCAGGTACAGACTTATTTTGAAGATGATTAAAAAATCTGAAAAAATATAAAGGGGTTCATTGGTGTCCTCTTTACAACCATTTGTTGACAAAAAGTTTGAATTTTGCTCTTTTAAGTTGTAACTTTGCCTGAAAATAGGGTACCCAATTTTTATCAGTCGGCATGGAATTGATTTTTAGAGTAAGAAAAATCCAGTCTATACTCTTGTATCATTGGAGACTCATTGACGTTATATGTTCATAGAAAAAAAATAAATGTCAATTCAAAACAATACGTTTTAAATTTCATATACGAGGGTTGATCCAAAAGTAATGTCACAGATGCGATAGAATCGTGGAAAAACCGCGCAAAGTGACAAAAATTCGTGCTTTCACATATCTACCTAATTCAATTCAGACCTGAACATTTTAATGCACTGTGATTATTATTTCTGAAGATAATATATTTTGTAGAGCATGAGGTAACGATAGTCGCCGCACGCTTGCGACGTCATTTCTAGATCTTTGACGTTCTGTGAGATTTTCGTACTTAAGTACTCTATATAAATTCGCCCCAGTGGTCTATTTTACATTTTTTGATCATTTTTTTTAAAAATAAAGTTTATTATATAACGAATTGATATATAACTAATTAGGCTTTTTGTATTCGATGAAGTAGTATATTGGATTATTCAATGTGCGATCAGTTTGTCAAGGTCTCTTCAAGAAGTCATGAACGTAGCTTTATGATATTGCCACTGACGTAAGAACCAATCTTTAATTTTCCTTCAGAGTGTATGTCTTCTATGTATCTTATATATTTATCAACACGACATATGCTTTTATCAGGTATTGGAACCACGTTTAAGGTACCCTGTTCACTCATTCTCAATTTTAGGTTGATATATCAATTCCAGTACATTTCTAGTGATTTCTATCCATCGAAGGAAAAATGCATTGTATCACTATTTGCATGTCCAGCCCTTATATCCCTTCATCTAGAGACAAAAGGCATTGAGTAGATATCCGAAATGGACAGTAACGGTGCCAAATTTTTCAAAACAGTTAGAAAAAGTTAATAACATATCTGTTTAGAAACATTGTGTTGTTTGGGGCATTTTCAAATTTTGATGCATGTAATTTATTCATATATATATACAAACCTTAAAAAACGTAAATTCATGACGCGGCAATGTCACGTATATATCATGCTTTAAGATCAATTCTATGTAAGAATCAAAATGCGGTGGCCACTCATAGTCACGGATTTTCTTCATACTTGACAATTTAATAGACTTTGGTGAGTTCAAAAGCCTAACACCATTTGTTTGTTTCTATGTGGTCCCGTTGCCATGGTAACCGAGGGTAAAGATGTAAAAATGGCATTTTAATGCTTAATATATTGTGAGTAATGTGCAGAACTTGGGGTTTCCAGGCTAGAATATATTAGTAAAAATAGTTGTCATTTTTGAAAAGAAAAAAGAAATCATGGAGAAACGCATATTTTTAGAGCGTTTCCGTGGTTACTAAACAGAAGTTTAAAAATCTGGTTACTTCATCTAATTTGAATCAAAAGTGCAACTCTTGGATTTTTTGGTAAACACTATTATGATTGTGCAATTAAAAATTTAAATATGAAAATTGAGAACCGTTGCTATGGTAACAAGCTTAAAAATAAGGAAAATTATAATATTTTTAGGCATCTTTAAATGGATATTATTCACTTATAATGAATAAATAAATAAAATCAAATGGTGGAAAAAAATAAAGTATGTCCTTAACTTTAATGACACTTGAAAAAAATCTGTGTGATTTTTTGCGCAACTTAATTATCAATAGCAACAACACTACTTTGTTGCATAACAAAGGTTTTCGTAGTGTATAATGATAATTTAGTTCCAACTAAAACAATTGCAAATAAATTCTAAAATCAGGAATGAAAGCATATCAAAATAATCTTCAATTTCTCAGTTTTTCTTAATTGTTTGCCTTGTTGCCATAGCAACGGATGTCAATTTTCATGAAAATATATATATATTGCAAGGACATCTATATGGTTGTAAAAATTTAACAGTTTCCCATTTGGGCTTATTAAAAAACCGCAGAAAACTGATTTCAAAAATTTATAACGGTTTCCATGGTAACATTTTAAAAGTATTTGTTTCTCCATCAATTTTCTTATATATTAAATAATTGAAAATAGGACAAAGGCTGTTTTATGTGTTTGATAGTTTACATTAGTGGGCAAAACCTTCTAATATGGCTTCAAAGTAGGTAAGTTTTGCTATTTTCCGATCTTTAGCCTCGATTACCATGATAACGGTTACCCCCAGCAACCAACTTTTAGTGGGTTTTTTTGCGTTTTACACCTAGGTGTGTCCATGTATGAAATATAAGGAAAATTGGTGACTATGCGTGGCCAGACCCTTTTATAAATCATTGATTCTTACATAGAATTGATCTTTTACATCAATATCTTGTTAAGTGTTATACAAAATTTCATAAACATTTGAATTCGAATTTAATTTTTGATACGGATAATTTTGATGTATCATTTTATACAATACAGCGCCAATGAGAAGCGCGGTGCATATAGTGTGACATTACTTTTGGATTAACCCTTGTACGTCTCTTTACCTGTTTCATGTTTGTTTTATGTGGATTTTCTTTTAGTTCAATAAATATTAATTAAAGTAAATTCTTTTTAGAAGTTGGAAAGGGGTCCAAAATAGTGATCGTATTAAATTTAAAAAGAAAAATCAATTTTCAATAGCAACAACACTTCTCTGTTGCATAACAAAGGTTTTCGTAGTGTATAATGAAAATTTAGATATATTTTCACAAGTTCCAACTAAAACAATTGCAAATAAATTCTGTGTTTGATAGTTTACATTAGTGGGCAAAACCTTCCAATATGGCTTCAAAGTAGGTAAGTTTTGCTATTTTCCCATCTTTAGTCTCAATTACCATGGTAACGGTTACCCCCAGCAACCAACTTTGAGTGATTTTTTGCGTTTTTCATCTAGGTGTGTCCATGTATGAAATATAAGGAAAATCAGTGACTATGCGTGGCCAGACCCTTTTATAAATCATTGATTCTTACATAGAATTGATCTTAAACATCAATATCTTGTTAAGTGTTATACAAAATTTCATAAACATTTGAATTCGAATTTAATTTTTGATACGGATAATTTTGATGTATCATTTTATACAATACAGCGCCAATGAGAAGCGCAGTGCATATAGTGTGACATCACTTTTGGATCAACCCTTGTACGTCTCTTTACCTGTTTCATGTTTGTTTTATGTGGATTTTCTTTTAGTTCTATAAGTAAATATATCTGCAATGTACTTTCAAACACACAGACAAATATATGATGTGGCCTTTGAGACCCATTTTATGATTTGGGTACCTTACTTTGAGACAAAGTTACATTTTAAATAAGAAAGCTTAGAAAAATTTCCCAACATATGGTTGTTGAGTGGATACAATGAACCCCCTTCATATTTTTTTTTTCGTCCAGATTTTTAAATCCTCAAGATAAGTCTGTACCTGCGCAGTTCGACAGCTGTTCTTAGTGATTAAAAAAGCAGTGTCCCGTTCTTTTATGCATACTTTTCTTACAAAATGACATGTAGGACTTCGCATTTATGGCTTTTATATCTTTTGGCAACATTTTTGGCCATATTCGGACAGAAACAAGCCAGTTCAAGAAAAGTTTACATTCCTAACCCCAAATGTTCAAGATGGCCGCGCATCCCCCATAAGAATAATATTCCATCAAATTATATTAACGAAAAATAATCTTGAAAGAAAATATGCTTTCAAACACAGAATAATTTTGAGAAATAATTTCTTATTAAATATTTATTTACTATTAATTATAATTAAATATTGTATTGTGTGTTTTCACAGGGACATGTGAAGCAATACTGTTCAGTATTGTCTTCATTATCTTCAATACAAAGAAGACAGTATTATAAATCTTTCCTTCTAATCAACCGTTTACACTGTCTAAAGTTTTGAAATTCTATTATCATTATCTATTATTTCTATTTCTATTATACTTGTATCATATATTGATTACTAGTCTTGTATAGCTATGGTACCGACAAACTCAAATCTAAATACAGAGAAATATATTAATGTACATGTCTATTCTAAATGAAATCAAAGTACTGAAGTACTGACGGGGGTTGATTTTATGGATTATGATCATTTATTTTAAAATCAACTTATCTTCCGTGGCAATTAGTTTCTAGTCTGTATTTAAATTACGCACTTTTTTATAATATAAATTTTAATTAGACTTTTTAGACAAGAATTTCGAAAATCCCATATAAATCATGTTGTGTAATATTTAAAGATAGATTTTAAACTATGTATTAGTAATCGAAACAATTCTAAAAATTGTATGGATCCAAGCACTATTGATATTGAACTCCAATCTCGTTCAACCAGACGCTCAGGTGTCTCCGTTAATCTCCGACAAGCAAGAGAGCCTCTCTGTTTGTCGGAGATTTACGGAGAGAGCAAAGCGTTTGGTTGATTGAGACTATATTAAACTCTGGCGTAGGAATACATGAGACTACAAAAATATCTAAATTGTTCGTATTATATAAAATCTGACTATTTTCAAAGTGTTTATAGATAGGTTTCCTTGAAAAACAATGCTTCAGCATACATTACATCGAATTTTTCTATTATATTCAAGAACTAAGACTTGTCAGCGGTGATGATTTGTGCTTAGGTCCAAACACTGTTTCACTTTCGGTTTGCCAGAGTAACTGACAAATGACAATAACAAACCGTCAACTATCAAAATTCCATAAAAGGAAATACAAATTCAAAGCAGAGCAACACGGACCTCTAAAAAGATAGAGGTAGGATCAGGTGTCATGGAGGAGTGAGCATCCTCTTCTGACCGGTCACACCCGCTGAGTGCTCTTTGTCGTAATCGGGGAAAAAACGGAAAAGTCCGTAGACGATTAGGTGATTAATTACAGCATAACAATTAGTATGAAATACGTCCGTCAGCATGCGACCCAGTGGAAGATTGTATTTGCTGGCAATGTCGTTGTATCGATCATAGAACTTACAAAAAGATGACTTCAAACGAGACTGTTGATAGTAATGTTTTAATAACTTGTTTGTCAGTAGCTTGCCTCGCCTTAGAAACTATTCATACAAAGAGCATGCCCTTGTGTATCGAATTAACTGAGAGACAGAAACACCATAAGCAGGTGATGAAGGTACATTGCTACATAAGTAAGGAAAGTTGACTATAGAAAAATTGAAGTCATCGCGTTTATCATAAGGTTTTGTTGTTAGGTTACCATCAATGTCCATTTCCAGTAAAATATCCAAATATGAAACCTGTGGATGACGCAGACTCACATTAAATTCACACGTGAAAATGCAAGTATTACTCATTCCTTGAATTTTTTAGCATTGACAAGTGGTGTCTTATTTTGAACTTTTTGAGGTCATTATGCATCACTCTTTGGTGAACGTACGAAACCTAGATACAGTAAAACCTGCGACAACACTTTACATAATTAATTAAAAAGGAATATACTATTGTAACGATTCGTTTTGGGAAAATTACAATCCTTTTATGGGATTTACAAAGAAATGTTTTTGACTATATTATTATAATAAAAATATTTCAAACAAAAGACATGGATCAAATGTTTATTAGGCTAAACAGTAAACAATAAAGAAACACATCATTAAAGTTAATTCATACATAGTCTGTTGAAAATTTTGAAAATGCTGATTACAGCTTATAACCGGAAAACGACGTAAACTGGTTATTCATGTTAGTTGTTCCTGTATAAACTCCAATCCAAACTTTATCTCCTAGTTTTAGCTTTACTACTGTCATTTTACTACAGGAAAGCCATGTTTTTGAATCTACGTCACGACAGTAGAGCCATGACTTAAACTGGTCGTTCACAACAAGTGAAGTGTGGGCCCGTTGACCTTGCCATGCAAGAATTGTCCAGTCAAACACGTAGATCCCGCCGCTAGGGGCCGTGAAGATTCCGGTGGAGTTGTTGTATCCAAGTCCCTCGTTCAGATCAACCGTTTCGAACACAACCCGAGCTTTTGTGGCAAGATTTCTTTTATGATCTTTTAACCGAACATCAAAAGCAACCACCCGTTGATCTAAAAGTAAGGTTGTATTCATTTAGAAACACCGTTAACAAAAGATGTCAGATACGCATACCGTATTTGTATACATGTATCAAAGTTACAATAAACAGTATATGAGTGTTAAAAGTCATTTTCTACAGCATAACACAAAAATTGTTATTTCGAGTAGATAATATATTATTATTCAATGATGGAAAAATTATTTCAAAGAAGTTCAAGAAATACAATTCTGTTCGTTAAATCTTTCTTGTGATTTTGTTCTTACAACAAACATTTAATAGGACTAAGTATCTTTAATATCTATCATAAAGAATACTCATAAAGAATACATTCAACATTAAGTTATACGTATAAAATGTGAAAGCATTTTCAAAGCATACTTAACATGAACAATGCATTCAACTTAAGTAATACTCTTACTCGTCTTAGTAGTATCTTTACAGTTGTTTCTGACAAATCCCACAGACAGGCAGGTTTCTTCAACGCTTTTATAATCCTCTCTGAATAATTTCAGACCTGGTTTTGCTGATACTTTCTCACACAATGCACATTGTATTGTAATGAACAGTACTGCAAATATCCAAAACATCCTGAAAGCCATCGAAAGTATTTATTTACAGGTCCAGCACGTGTACTTTTTGTAGAGTCAGGTTTTTTTTTTTTACAAAAGTATATTAAACCACTTTAAAGAAGTTATGAACAGAAATTAAATTGTTATAAAGTTTCAGGCAATGAAGATAAATCTAAAAATACATGGATATTTCACATATATTCCAATATAAAATTACATTTATTTTTAAATCAAACATAAAATAAGACAAACTTAAATAAAATCAGCACCCACTTGTAAGCTAAGCAACTTTCAGTTTCCTCTGGTAAATGTTATGTTCTAAATGTTTGAAGAATGATTAATTATATATACATGTATATTTCATTTAAAGTGAAAATCAATATTGCGTTTGGCAACAGCTTGGATATTATACTGAAATGCAATGCTAAAAGTGAAATGTAATGCAAAAATCTACATTCTGTTTATATATATATATATATATATATATATATATATATATATATATATATATATATATATATATATATATATATATATATATATATATATATATATATAAATGAATTATATTATATTTTTATGTGTCGTATTTAACATTATCTGTGAATGTTGGATACCAGACCTACAACTTCTCGAATATGATAAGCTTTACAAAAGAAATATTCTGACACATACGACAAATTATTGGTACTAGCGCCCTATAATAGTAATTATTAAAAGAAATTAGCATTATTACGTTGTTGAGATTTTTTTCTAGAAATATGTTGATTGAATTTAAATTTGATACAGTTTATCTTATAATTTGCAGGAAATTATAAATTATATCGCTTGAGGAAATTAAAAACCTATAATTCCTTTAAAAATATCTACACGGTAAAGAAATCTTCCAAATCATATAAAAATTTTTTTATGTGGTCTGTACAATGAAACCATACACTTTAAATGAATAAAAAATGATGTCAGCTCTTCTACACGATACTAATCGTTTGAACTAGAATGACGCTTGCCATTGGATAAAACGCATGATGCATAACTGTAGTAAAAATTCTTGATGTAGCCAATACTATACGGCGATAAAAACCCCCACATATACCATTGCATTTGTTTATAATTTTCATTAACAAACCTGTCCAAATTATTTTGTCCTAGGCTAAATAAAACACCTATTAAGTTTATATTACTGTTAGGTTTATTTATAAGTTATAAATTACTTGATGCTGTCTGTTTGCGGAAAATGGTGGATTATAAACGTAGAAAAGGTTCACTTTTATCTCGCGATTCATGGGTTTCTATGAGAGCCAGTAACACACAAATATATATTTAGTGATAATTATTATTTAAAGTGTATTGTTGGCATCTTATTCTATCAATATCAATGCTAATTTTGAAAGTTCAGTTTGCCCGCGATGCAAGGACAACAGTCGCGATTTTTGCGAATAATGTCTAAAATATCACCAAATTGCCAAAAATAACCTCTGTAAACTGAAAAGGTTAAAACAATGAGTCATTGTCTTCTTCGTCAATCCGTCGAGAACACTGCAAATTCCCCAATTAAACGAGACTTACCTTGGTTAAGGTGAAGTTTGATTGGAATTTTATTAGTCACATTAACACTGGAGGGATCAGATGAGATGCGTACTTCGAGCCCGATTCGTCAGTCTTGAAAGGAAGGGATTGTGCATTTTCTAATATATTCAATTCTGCACAAATCTATACTAATTGAATTCCATTTTTCTTATTTTAAAACATCCCCTCCTCAAGGGTGGGTACTATTGTATTATAGTCTATGTGGCGGGCATCTGATCCCTCCAGTGTTAATGTGACTAATAAAATTCCAATCAAACTTCACCTTAACCAAGGTAAGTCTCGTTTAATTGGGGAATTTTATTACGTCACAACACTTCCGGAATCATATGAGACTTTAAAGCAAAAAAATGCACAAGCCCGCTTATGAACAAACAAAATTTTATTATTTTTCACAAAAATAATCAGCACAATACATATCAAGTCAATACTGCAGAATGAAACTGCGATTCTACAATTTTCTTATCGTAAAACTTTCCAAATGTTCCAACATTACTCCACCCTGCAACCTTCAAAATATCATCAATAGGTACAGAAGCATATTTTGCTTTTGACACAGCAGCACTTCTAATACTATGACTTGAAAACTTATTTATATCTATACCTGCTTTACTCATTAAAGTTTTAAGCCATCTTGAAAGAGTGTCCCTGCAAACTCTGTTATGAGGTTTCACATAACTAACAAAAAGATATTTACAATCTTTTCTAATAATACTTGTCCTCTTCAGATATTCTTTTAATACAGTAATCACACATGATCTTCTATCTGGTGGATAAGCTTTCAATTCTAAATACTTTGTATGTCACCCAGGTCTATCCTGCTTCAAACGACCTTCATACTGTAACTTATATACATTGCTACTTTTCTCAATTCCATTTATACTCAATAAATGTAAGGATTGACACCTAGCAGCAGTAGTTAATGCAATCAACATACATAATTTTAAAGACAAATCTTTTAACGACAAATATTTACAAGGTGATAATTTTCTCAATACATTCAATACACAAGAAACATCCCATATCTTAGAATAACGTGGTTTACTGGGCCTTAAATTAAACACGCCCTTTAAAAATCTTATCACCAATGGATGCTTTCCTATTACAAAACCATCACAAGAAATTCCTAGCGCACTCAAAGAAGATCTTGCAGTGTTAAGTGCACTGTATCCTAACCCCAAGTCATACAGTTCAGTCATAAACTCAAGGACTTGGTCTACAGGAACTTGAATTGCACTAATTTTCCTTTTATTTGTGAACGAAATCCATTTTCGAATATAGCTTGAGTATTGTTGTTTTGTACCTGGTCTCCAGGAAGCCATGATGATGTCTGAAGCTTTTCGCGAAATCTTTCGCATTTCCAGATTTTCCCTGATAAGCGACACGCTATTAGAGTTAGTTTCTTGTGTAGTGGATGTTTCTCCCTCGAATGCGGTAGGGATAGAATTCCCCGCGGAAGAATCAACGGAATCCTTATCAACAAGTCCATTAGCACCGGATACCAGCACTGAGTTGGCCACAGAGGAACCACCATCAAACACTCTGCCTGGTCCGTCCTCAACTTTTGTAATGTTCTGCTTATTAGACTGAAAGGAGGAAAAGCATAATAATAACCTGTCCATTTGAAAGAAAAAGCATTTATAAATTTTGCATCTGGATCAGGTTTCCATGCGCAATATAGATCTATCTGTTTATTCAGTCTAGATGCAAATAAATCCACTTCTGGGATTCCAAATACATTAGAAAATCTCTCAAAAATTCCAACTTCAATTTTCCATTCGACTGAATCATTAAATTCTCTAGAAAATTTATCTGCTACATTGTTCTTACCAGGAACATGATCAGCAGAAATCCAAATATTTCTATTCATACACCAAAACCAAATCTTTCTTGACAAAATATTCATTTTTTCTGACTTTATACCACCCATGTTATTTATATATGCTTTAGCACATGTATTGTCTGTCATTATCTTCACGTGTATATCAGAACATTCCATACAAAATGATTTTAATGCTAAAAATATTGCATGAAGTTCTAAATAATTGATATGATTCTCTATTTCATCAAGATTCCATCTTCCTCCTGCACTACATTGATCACAAACAGCTCCCCACCCTTCGGTGGAAGCATCTGTTGTTATCACTATATCTGAATTTCCATGATCTATGATTCTCTTCTGAGAGTGAACATTTTCTATCCACCAAAACAATTCACTTTTAGATTTTTCTGAGATACTTAACATAGCATCAAAATTTCCATTATTTTCTTTTAATGCCTTAATCTTGTCCATTTCTAAACTTCTATAAAATAATGGACCATATTCCACAGCAGAAAAACTTGCCACAATTAAGCCAATTACTCTAGCCAACATTCTAATTGTACATTTTCCTTTTTTCCATACTTTTGAACTTTCTTCCAAAATTGTGTCTGCCCTACTTTGAGTTAAGGTTACAATCATTTTTCCAGAATCAATAACATTCCCCAGGAATGTAATACAATTAGATGGCGTACATACAGATTTCTCTTCATTTATCACCAATCCTAATCTTTCTATCAAACATCTTGAATCTGATATATTTTTTACACATTCCTCAAATGTGTCACTTATCAGAAGAGAATCATCAATGTAACCAACACTTAAATGACCCATAACCCTTAGGGTAGAATAAACTGGTTTCATTAATTTTGTAAACAGTCGGGGAGCACAGGCAATACCCATTGACAAGCAGGAAAATTAAAAAAATTTTCCCCGCCAAATAAATCTTAGATATTTTCTTTGGCTTTCTGCAATTGGTACAGAATAATATGCATGCTTAAGATCTAATGATGCCATAAAGCAATCTTTTGTCACTAATTTTATAGCACTTTCAAAGGAATCCATCTTAAAATGATGGTAAGGAATGTATTTATTTAATTCTTTTAAATTTAGAATTACTCTCAACTCTCCATTCTTTTTAGGTATAGTAAAAATTGGAGATAAAAATTGATCTTTTACAAATTCACATTCCTTAATGATGCCAAGTTCACAAAATTCATTGATTTGCTGGTTAATTTTTTCTATTTCAGACTTTGCAAACACAGAATGAGGCACCACGCTCTGAGATGGTAAACCTAAGTCTTCATCAAATTCAATATGGCAATTATTAACAATATCTAAAATGATCTTATCCTCTGTAATTTTTTGCCATTCAAAGGAACATTTTTTTAATCTTCCTGCACAAAAAACATCACTGTTTAATTTTGTACTTACCTCAGCCTCTATTTGTTGGAGCCGCGCTCCCCCTTTGAGTTTTTTGTACTGTCTCTGGCATTCGAGTTGTTTGACCAACGACCCCAACTGCTGTTAGTTCTTTGGGTTCTTGCTCTCATTGCCCCTCTACCATAGGGACGTCCTCGAGCTCTGAAAGATGATGCCCCTCGGAAATTTCCTCTGTGAAACTTTCCATGTACTTTATTACTTATTCTGTTCACATCTTGAATCTCTTTTACTGATTTTGCCACATCATCACCGTATAAAAATTCTGAGAAAGGCAACGAAGGTGAACTTAAATGGTAATACTCTCTACCTAAATCTGGTCTATGAAGTTCTTTTCTTTTAACATTTATCAATTTGTTTGTATGCCCCAATAAGGCTAAACTATCTGTAGCTAAAGTTATCAGGCTTTGCAAACCTTCAACAATGTCAGTATCCATTTCATTGAGTTTACTTGCTAACTTTGTCAAGTTCACTGATGCTTTAATTACAGCCTATTGAATAACCTGAAATTTTGCATCACAATTACGTGTATCTGGATTTAGAATACTCCACATAGCCTGGTTAACTCTAGTTTTTATCAACGATTTGCAATTTTCAGGCCTTTTTATACTCTTCAAAAGTTCATTAAAATAATCATCGTTCAATCCTTCCCTGAAGAGTTCATTTATCATAGCTGCCAATTCCTCATCAACATTTTCATCACAATCTTCTGTGACTTTGTATTTAACCCCGAGTTGTCTAAATCTAGAGGTTTCACCATCCTCTCTACGTTTTTTACTCGGGGGTTCACACGAATCCCTCTCAACTTCAACATCAGAAGACTGGTTTAATATAGGAGGCAGTAACAACTCCTCTTCTTCTAACTCAGTCATGTCACCATAATACAGTTCATTCACACGACTGTTCATCTTTTCAATTTTTCTGTCTTGACTATCTTGGTTTTCTTTTATTGACTTTAATAATGTCATTACCTCCACAATTCCAGGAGTCGAGGAACTCGTGCTTGCCACGTTACTTTCACCAGTAACTGCTCGGTCCTCGCTATTATGAACATTATTTACGGCAGCATTAGCTATACCGCCTTCTTCACTACCCAACGGTAGTAGTTTTCTTTTCTGTTTTTCTTGAGGCACGTTTGGAAGGCTCACCCTTCGTTTTTTCCTTCTCCGAACTGGCCGAACGGTGTTCAACACCCGCCATTTTCTAACTCACGTTAGCCTCAAACCAAAACTATAAAAAACTACGCTACCTCGTAACGTATTTAATATTGAAAAAGAAAATAATAACCACCACGTGATTATAACGATTAAATGATAACCACCACGTAGTTATCTATAAAAACGTGTTATGTCTGACGAGCGAGAGTGGACCACATCCACTCTCGAAGACAAATGAAAGTACACTGACGAATCGGGCTCGAAGTACGCATCTCATATGATTCCGGAAGTG
This sequence comes from Magallana gigas, assembly GCF_963853765.1. Lineage (NCBI taxonomy): Eukaryota > Metazoa > Mollusca > Bivalvia > Ostreida > Ostreidae > Magallana > Magallana gigas. The sequence continues at coordinate 34,485,200 of NC_088858.1, forward strand.
TTGTGACGTAATAAAATTGTATGCAGTCGCAATGTTTTATTTTGACCCAAACACACATTTTTGTTTAGAATCTTATGAAAATCTTAAGATACAACACCGTTTTTTGATATCGATAATGAATGTTCTTAGAAATGATATATCATAGTTGTAATTTACCTTTTGTGAATCTTGAGCGTAATGTACATATAGTTTATATATATGTTGAACATTTTTTATCAATATTTCAACTTTATTTCAAGATGACTTCTCTTTTATTATCGTCGGAAACCCACGGTTATTTACGTGTCGTTCCTCTCTCCATTACCTGTGCGTCCGTTTAAACGTTGACGCTCGTACTGAAGCATGCAAGTTGATTGGTGGCTTATATAACACTCCGAGTAAATTAGTCCAATTTATGACGTCGGCATGCATTTGCATACTAAATTAGCTATCTGTTTACTTTTATTTTCACACCTATCAGGCATATGAGTTGTAAGGCATTGTGAGTTACTACAAGTTTAAGTGAATATAAAGCGAATTGAAGATATATACATGTACAGTTTTAAATTGTCCTTTGGAAACTCATTTTTAATTTTTTTTTTCCAGATAAATGGAAAATTATGTCTGATCCTTCATTTTTATGCACACATTTAAAACAATATTGCGTACGAGGCCTTATATCATTTATATATATTTTTAAATACCCCACTGTCAAAGTTCAAGAGAGGGGTATGTCTTATTGAATTAAAGGCAGAAAGAAAGGACTATGTGCGGTTTTATGCATTTTTTGCCCCCAAAATCAAAGTTTTAGAAAAAGCTTTAAAAATAAAGTGAAAGATAGTTAAAATCATATTGGAAGTAAAGCTGTAAAAGGTTATCACCACAGTGATGTCATAATGTAGGAATGACGTCATGAAGATTGCATTATTTTGATAAATTGGTGTCTTGTAGCCAAATATGGGTGTTTTCCGATGGTTTTTCGACTGGGAAACATCGAGCACAGGCTTGCTCAAGTACCATTTTTTAGTATAACGTATATAACTATTTGAAAAAAAAACATATGTTAAAATCGCACTTGGGCAGTCCTGCGCTCTATACTTCCGAATGCAAAATATAGTGCAAAAATGGAAATATTTTCTATTGTTTGCAAATTTGCGGGAATTAGGTCATTTAGGTGACGTCATAGATAAACAGCTAATGAGCAATGATGACTAAAATCAATATTAAATTTATAGGCATCCTCTATACAATGATTTGATAAGATTTTATTTTTATTCGATACTATTTAAAAATTGGTTGAAATCGGGGGCAGATATTTGACCATACCGCACATAGTCCTTTTAAAAAGTACGTTTTTCACATGGTACCCCTGATTTTGCATAACATAAGTTGAATGCACTTTAAAATTTTCTTCTGGGACACTCATTAGAATGCTTAGCTTACAACTCTTTTCTGGTGGCAGAGTTTGTTATTTCTCCAATGCCATTTTAAAAGCGATGTTCATTTTCCGCTTAGTGTTATGCAAACAATAAAATAATTAAAAATGGTAAATTAATTATAACCTAGTCCATTGAAATTAAATAAAATACTAGTTTCAGAAGAGGAAAAAATTGAGATGAATGAAGACGAAAATCTCAACTTCTGGCTCTAACAGATGAAAATATTTCAAATTTACCATAGGTAGTACTTCAATATTTTGAAGATGAGAAAAGGAAATTGATAAAACTGCTTAAACTCTGTTTGTACTTGTATGCGTATGTTTGCCAGACTTTCAATACTGATCGTTTTTTTTATTTATTAAAACAACAGTATGTTTCAATGTGAGTATGAACGAAATGTTCAGTACATAATGATTCCCTTTTTTAGTTTTTATTTCTTAAAGTAAAAAACATGTTGTACATAATTAGATGTGTATAAAACTGACAAAAACCAAGTGTCTATTGAATCGTAAATGCGTAGTAGACCGTCATGCTTTGAGTCTCATTCACTGGATTGGAGAATCTGTTTGATGCAAATATAGACACATGTTAAATAATGTTATCAATTATTGGTGGTTAATATAAAACAGAAGAGCTCCACCTCAATAACGACTTATTTGATTGGATGATATTTATAAATATTTGCTTCCTTAAACAAGCTTTGAAGTTTAAACTGGCTCAGGGGTGATGAAGGGAGGAACGACGCGTAATTAACCGTGGGTTTCCGACCATGCTCTTTTATATTCTGAAATAACACAATGCAATGTAATAAATTGACTTGCATTATTGGTGTTTATAGGTTAAAAATGCATGTCAATTCATGTATTTTGTTGTTGCTATAAGAATGGTTTGTCGAATTGTTTCTTAGTAGTATTATATGATATGATTATAATTGTTATTTTCAGGATTTCCTATTACAAATATATTAAATGTTTTTGCATGATGGTGGACGAAATATAAAAAATGTTTCCCCTGAGAAAAATCATACGACATCGCAAGAGGGAAATAAAAGTTTTGACAGAGGGAAGATTTTTCATTTCTTTCGAACATTCCCTCAGTAATTGTTTATCATATTCAACTGATACGACTATATCAAATACGTTCATCTCTATATGTAATAATTCTATCTCTATTAAGCAAAGACGTCGTGACTTTTTCATATTACATTCTTTTTTTAGATTAGATACATATAGTTAAGTTTGTTTTCTGAATAACGAAGAAACTTTAAATATATTAGAGTTAATCATGTTAGTTAACGGCGTATTCTCATCTTCATTCCTTTTCAAAATCTTAATAAAAACGATCAAGAACTTTTGAAAGGAGTGACATATTCCTTTGAGAAGCGACGTATCATTTGTCATATCACGTTAAATGTCTGATTAATGAGATGGCGCGTTATTTAGAATTATCATAATTTCTACGTATTGAATGTTTTGCCATTTGAGAGTTATCACAAAAAAGCGAAAAATTGGATAATCTGATAATGACTAGATATATAGGATAGACCGTTAAAGAAATAATGTGTTGTGCTAAGAAAAAAATTAATATAGGTAAAATGCTTTCTTTGTATAATCTATGTGTACTACATACATTGTACCTTGAATAGACTTTCTCGAACTCTTCTAACATAAGTGAAGTAATGATATCCCTGAAATTAACAAACTTCTATATTATATTATATTATCGATGATAACAGAATTTAAAAAAATGGTACGATGACATTTAAAAAATGTAAAACTTTGACAAAGCAGATTTATTTTTAGTTATTTCGTGTGAAATTACATTTTGTTTCTGGATAGTTCTATTTTCGTTTTCTGAAATGTAACCTTCGTTATTATTTTTAAGGGTTCTATTGATCTATGAGTGGTCATTTCTATTTCATTTTTTTTTTTTTTGGTCCAATAAAAAATTCCAAAATGAAGTCATATGTCAAAGATATGATAGTTTTTAGTATAAAGATATTTGAATAGAACTTTCAGTTTATTTTGATTACAGTTTAAATTTAAACCAGAAAATGATGTATACTGTTTATATATGATATGTTATATGTAGATGGTCCACTGAAAACTCCTATCCAAACTTTATCTCCTTCTTTCAGCTTCAATATCGTCATTTTGCTACAAGAAAACCTGTCGTGACAATGGTTCCAAGACTTTTGCTGGTTATTTACGACCAGAGAAGTGTGGGAATATTGACCTTGAATTTTTAGAGTTGTCCAGTCAAACACGTAGATCCCGCCGCTAGGGGCAGTGAAGACTCCGGAAGAGGCATTGTATCCCAGTCCCTAGTTTAGATCAATCGTTTCAAACACGACCCGTGCTTTCTCGGCAAGGTTATTTTAATGATCTCTTAAACGAACATCAAAGGCAATCACCCGATCATCTAAAAGTAAGGTTGTATTCATTTATTAACCACCATGAACAAAGGGAATATGTCTGATACAAATAGTCCATTTATATACATGCATCACATTATTTTTATATCAGGTTATATCTTTAAAAACCTTTTTTTCCAAAGCATAACACAAAGAAAATTTTCTTTGTTCAGAGTAATTGATATACGTATCATTCCTTGAGGGAGGCAAAATGATTTAAAAGGAGTTGAAGAACATATAATTTAGCGTGGATTTTTAATCTATCTTTGATTTTGTTTTCACAACAAAATACATGTAAAATGTGAAAGCATATTCAAAGCTTAAAGGGACTTGGACACGATTTAAGATCAAAAATTTTTTTTCTATTTTTTATGTATAAAATGGTTTACTGGTGCATTTTAAATGATTGACCAAAATATTGATTGTTAAAGTCAAGCTACAAGCGAGATACAGAGGTAAGAATTGGTTGTTATGTAAACAAAGCTCGAGTCTTATAGTTGTTTACAAAAAATGTAATGTAGAGAATTACCATTTCTTTGACAATATGACAAGTAAAAACGATTTAAACTAATTCAGTATCTTCATAAATACTATTACCAACAAAAGGAAGATACATTTGATTGAAACTTACACCAATACAACACATATGTAAAAAATGACAATATTCGAGTTTGTTTACAAAACAAAGAATTATGAACTCTGTATCTTGCTCATAACTTGATATTTGACTTTAAGATTTTGACATAGCATTATAAACTTCTATATTTATCAGTATAAACATTGAAAATGGAAAAATAAAATTTTCAAATTTTAAGTCAAATCGTGTCCAAGTCCCTTTAACATGAACAATGCTTTCAAACTAAGTTATACTTATACTCGTCTTAGACGTATTTCTTTCTATAGTTGTTTCTGACAAACCCAACAGCCAGACAGGTCTCATCAACGCTTTTTTTTTTTTTTTTTTTGTAAATCAGCAAGCACAAACTGTCAATTTTGATTACTGTATACTTAGAACTCTTTCTGAAATGCTGTAAATTGTAAAATATGAAATAGTAATAACAATAATGTTGTATTATTAGTAATAGAATATAATGAACTAGAGGCCGACCTGGCTCTCGTATTTTTATGCGGTATAGGACAAAAAGAACTGTGACTGTAGAAGCAAGTCCTACCGCATAGTACCGCATTTTATATTCTCTATATTCACAATTGTCAATTCCTATTACATGTTTATTCGTAAATTGTATTTAAATTATGACTTAGAATTGTTTTCATATATATATATATATATATATATATATATATATATATATATATATATATATGTATATGTATATATGTATATATTTTTTTTCTCAATAAATCTTTACATAAGAAAAAAAAAATGATAAATTCGCACTATTAAGTTAGATATGTGTATGATCTACTATGATTATAATTATATTACTTCACTTAATTAACTTTACTTTGTAAAAATATAAATGTATAAGGTATCCTCATTATTTTTTTTTGCTACATAGTTACCGGTCCAGGGGGCCCCTGGCACCCCAGGTAAGGTATACAAAGAGGGCCTTTGCGGAGGTATTACCTCAAGCAATTTGTATGTAATTTCAAATAAAAAAACTTGTCAAATGAAAAAAAAAATCAAAAAAAAAATCAACGCTTTTATAATACTCTCTGATTATTTTCAGGCCTGGTTTTGGTGACACTTTCTCACACAAATCCCATTGTATTGTACGGCAAATGTCAACAACATCCTGAAATTTACATGTATTAACAATATCTGTATACAAGTCCAATGCAGATCGTAGTTTTTACGTAAGGTTATCTTTATGTAAAAATCATTTTAAAGAATTTATGTATGATTAAAAGTAAACAGATATAAAATGGAAGTATATAAGTATAAATGTAAAAGTACATGTATAATCCAAAAATAAACTACTTCTTCTTTACAACAAACAGAAAAATTAAGCAAACTTTAGAAAAAATCAGTACTCGCTTGTAAGCTAGACAACTTTCAGTTCCTACCAGTCTACCAGTAACTGCTATTTACATTAGGTTTGAAGAAGTATTATATATATGTCATAAAAGTAAAATTAAAATTTAAGAATGCGTTTTGTAACAGCTTGGATATCATACTGAAATACAATGCTAAAACTGAAATATTAAAGCAAGGGTTTACATACTTTGAGTACATATACATGAATTGAATACTGATTTTAAAAGCTATACGTTCCGCATCCTGGCTAGCCAAGGGTTTTCGGTCCACTTTCTTCCCCATAAACCCTTAGCAGATCTCATTACGAAACCGCGGTGATGTGGTGGCGCTATCTAGCGATCATCTTGAGTTGCGCCCCTTGTGTATTTACCTTTTAATCGAATAAAACAACGGGTAGTATACATGCTACGGCGTAAATACAACTTGAAAACACGTTGACTAGCGAGAATCAGAATTAACGATGCTATTAAATAGGAGTGAATATATAACCTAAAGAAAGCAAGGAATGTTTTATTTTTAGTGTTTGTAGGGACCTGTAGTTAACGCTTTGTAATTAAAAAAAAGCATAAATTACTCCAAACCAAGTTATAAGAATATAACTTGGGTAGATATTAAGTCCATTTCTTATAATTTGATTTTTCTGTATATTACTGAAAAAATTGAGTGCGTTTTACTTTTAAAAATGATATCAATCGACAAAATTCAAATCAAACGTCAAGCGGATTAGTACGTTTTTGACGTTGGTGCATTGTAACATGTTTTGTGAACCAGATTATACAAATTTAATAACATTTTTTTTTCGAATCAAATACCGCGTTACAACCAGAAAATTAAATTATAATGCAAAATTTTTATTAAGTTTAGTTTAAACAATATATATTTAGTAAATTGCTTCATACATATTATAATGACAGTACATAGAAGATTGAGAAACAAGCCAAAGGGCTTATGTTAATCTCGCTCTCGAAGCTTTAGTTTAGAAGTAACAATAATTAAAATGCATTACAATCTGCGTGTTTTATACATGCTTTGTTGCTATAAGAATGATATGTTTCTTTGTTATATTATATTATATGATTTTAAATTGTCATTTTTATCATTTCATATTGCATAAATGTTAAATTTTTATTGCATGATGGTGAGAGAGATATGAAGATGAATTCATATTTTCAGAGGACATCGCTAGAGGGAAATAAAAAAAATGGAAAAGGGAAAGTTTTCATTTCTTTCGAACTATCATTTAATAAATTGTTTATTATATTGAATTAATACAACTATATAAAATACGTCGATCTTTATATGGTTTTTTTTCAACCCTATTAAAGCAAAGACGTGAATGTTTGCCTTTTTATGTTCAATTCTTTTTCACATTGGAATCATATATAATTTAGTTTGTTTTGGAAATAACATAGAAATTAAACAAAAATGCATCAATCAATTGCCGTCTATATTTATGGTATTAAGTAGCAAACATATAGACGGGAACACGGCGGCTACAATCTACCTATTCGTTTCTTATTATGTTTATAACTAGACATCATTCCACCACAATCTTGTCTTCTGCAAAACAAATTACTAATTGGTTCTGTTAATGAATAAATGAATATTTACGTTCAAAAGGTATTCAGTCTACGCTGAAGAGAAATATAAAAAATCGTAAATAAGATTATATAGTTTTAAAAAAGGTAGTTTGTGTGCATCTTTTAAACATGTTTCGAATTAATGGCAAATACATGTAGTAAAGACAAGAATCAGAAAAAAAATTATACAATTTTGGTGATTAAAAACAAAAAACGACACTACTTACAGTGTATTTCCCCCTATAAAAAATAATTAGAAAATCATACATCAATTTTGATTCCTTTATAAATTATGTCGTTAATTATATCATGTGAACTTATGATCTTTTGTAAATTGGGCTTGATGTCTTTCCCACAGGGGTTCGGTTGTCGGATAATGCGGTTTTTTATTATTTGTTTCCGAAGAAAAGATAAAGAAAATTGTTAATCTTATATTTTTTAGCTTACCTGAGCCAAATGCTCAAGTGAGCTTTTCTGATCACAATTTGTTCGTTGTCTGTCGTTGTCGTCGTTGTCGTCGTCGTTGTAAACTTTTCACATTTTCATCTTTTTCTCAAGAACCACTGGGCAGATTTTAACCAAATTTGGCACAAAGCACCACTAGGTGAAGGAAATTCAAGTTTGCTCAAATGAAGGGCCACGCCCTCTTTAAAGGGGAGATAATTGAGAATTATTGAAAAGTTGTTGGTATTCTTCAAAAATCTTCTTCTCAAAAACTTTTAGGCCTGAAATGCTTAAACTTGTGTGGAGGCATCCTCAGGTAGTGTAGATTCAAATTTGTTCAAATCATGGTCCCCGGAGGTAGGGTGGGGCCACAATTGGGGATCAAGTTTTACATAGTAATATAGAGAGAAAATCTTTAAAAATCTTCTTCTCCAAAAACTATTAGGCCAGAAAAGATCAAATTAAAGTGGAAGCATTCTCATGTAGTGTAGATTCAAGTTCGTCCTAATCATAGTCCCTGGTGGTATGGTGGGGCCACATTGGTGGAATGGATTTCTACAAAAGAATATATAGAGAAAATCTTTAAAAATCTTCTCCTCAAAAACTATTAGGCCAGGAAAGCTCAGAATAAAATGGAAGCATCCTCGGGTGATGTAGATTCAAGTTTCTTCAAATCATGGTCCCTGTGGGTAGGGTGGGACCACAATGGGGGGGTGGATCAAGTTTTACAAAGGAATATATATAGAAAATATTTAAAAATCTTCTTCTCAAAAACTTTTAGGCCAAGAAAGCTCAAATTAAAATGGAAGCATCCTCAAGTAGTGTAGATTCAAGTTTGTTCAAATCATGGTCCCCGGTGGTAGGGTGGGGCCACAATTGGGGATCAAGTTTTACATAGGAATATATAGAGAAAATCCTTAAAAATCTATTTCTCAAAAAGTTTTAGGCCAAGAAAGCTCAAATTATAATGGAAGCATCCTCAGGTAGTTTAGATTCAAGTTTGTTCAAATCATGGTCCCCAGGGGTAGGGTGGGGCCACAATTGGGGATCAAGTTTTACATAGGAATATAGAGAGAAAATCTTTAAAAATCTTCTCAAAAACTATTAGGGCCAGAAAAGCTCAAATTAAAGTGGAAGCATCCTCAGGTAGTGTAGATTCAAGTTTGTCCAAATCATAGTCCCTGGTGGTATGGTGGGGCCACAATGGTGGAATGGATTTTTGCATAGGAATATATAGAGAAAATCTTTAAAATCTTCTTCTTAAAAACTATTAGGCCAGGAAAACTCAAAATAAAATGGAAGCATCCTCGGGTAGTGTAGATTCAAGTTTCTTCAAATCATGGTCCCTGTGGGTAGGGTGGGACCACAATGGGGGGATCAAGTTTTACAAAGGAATATATAGAGAAAATCTTTAAAAATCTTCTTCTCAAAACCTTTTAGGCCAGAAAAGCTCAAACTAAAATGGAAGCATCCTCAGGTAGTGTAGATTCAAGTTTGTTCAAATCATGGTCCATGGGGGTAGGGTAGTGCCACAATTGGGAGATCAAGTTTTAAAAGGAATATATATATATAACATTTAAAAAATTTTCTCTCAAAAACTTTTAGGCCAGGAAAGCTCAATTTGAGTGGAAGCATCCTTAGGTAGTGTAGATTCAAGTTTGTTCAAATCATAGAAACCGGGGGTATGGTGGGGCCACAATGGGGGAATGGAGTTTTACAAAGGAATATATAGAGAAAATCTTTAAAAATCTTTTTCTCAAAAACTATTAGGCCAGGAAAGCTCAAATTTGAGTGGAAGCATCCTCAGATAGTGAAGATTCAAGTTTTTTCAAATCATGGTCCCCAGGAGTAGGGTGGGGCCACAATTAGGGGATAAATTTTTATACAGGAATATATAGAGAAAATCTTTAATAAAATTTCTTTTAAAAACTATTTTGCCAAGAAAGCTCAGACTGGCGTGTGACCATCCTCAGATAATGTAGATTCAAGTTTGTTCAAATCATGGTCCCTGGGGTAGGGCGGGGCCACGATGGGAGATAAATTTTTATATATAGAAAAAATCTTTAAAAATCTTCTTCTCGAAACTATTAGGCCAGGAAAGCCCAAATTTGAGTGAAAGTTTAAATAACAGACCAGGGGTATGGTGAGGCCACAATGGGGGATGAATTTTTACATATGAATATATAGAGAAAATCTTTTTAAAGACTTTTTTGCCAGAAAAATATTTAAAATATTCTGGGAAAGTTTTCGGTCCAAAACTCAGTACTTAGTGTGAAAGCACAGGTTATGCAGATATAACTTTGATGAAACCATGTGGGCCACGAAATGGGAGGGGGGGGGGTGGAGTGGTATATTGGAATAGAGAAAAATCTTCTTACAGGTACAACAACAAAAGATGCTTGGTATTTACAAAAAAAAAAGAGGTGGATAAAAAATGGCAGATTTCAATTTTTTTTAGCAAGATCTACTGTACTTAGTTAAAAAGATATTTTGATACTGTAATGCTAATTTGATCAGAATTAAGGCAATTGTTGCTCGGGTGAGCGATGTGGCCCCTGGGCCTCCTGTTATATATTATAATAAAAACACATACTCAAACTCCCTGTTTCAATTAAATTACAAATGTGTATTTATTGCACGGTCTGTGGAATATGTCGGATTAATGTTTAAGGCCAAAATTAAAAGGTTCAGTTGCTTTGCTTTGATGTCTTTGATGTCTTTAGAATTTTTCTATATCTCAGGAGATTCTTTAACAAAAATGAATAGAAATAGAAATTAACGTTCAAAGAGTATTTTGGACTCAAACTTAGATAAAACTGGGTCTGCATGGATGTCATCAGCGGTAAGGCTGCTCAAAGTTATTTCTACGTTTAACGTCACCTTCAAAACACCAAACGCACGAAAGAGTGAGATAAAATTTTAAAAAATGTTCAAGCACTAATTTCATTCTTTTGTATTAATACAAATGAGCGCATTCATGTTTTATGTAAACTACAGATCGAAATCGTTGCTGGAGTGAATCACTCCCGCTCTTGCACCATTACGGAGATCCTATGGAGTTGTAGCCCTCTCAAAAAAAAAATCGGGAGAGGGCTACATAATTGCAGCTATAACGAAACTTTTGCACAAACCAATGCTTTTTCGATCATTTGTGATTTTGACGAAGCTTATGTTGACCAGAAGGAGAAGGGTCGGGCAAGGACCACAGCTTCTATGAGAGGTAAGTGGTCATCTCCTCAGATCTTATATAAATGTGACGATTATCAACTTCAGTGCTGTCTGGCTGACTATTACCTGATGTTTTGTTTACTATTTTAAAATGCATGTTAACACGTTTATTGGCTTATAAGTATTGTGAAATACCATTTGAAAAAAAATAGCTTGTTAATATCTATGAAAAGATCATTCTGAACTTATTATTCATAGACTATTTTTTGCCTGTCACATGAAATAGCGGATGTCAATCTATTACCACATTTTGTGGAAAATTTTGTAATAAGATATATGGATATTTTTATCATGTATTGGAATACAATGTTCTGTGGTATTGGGTTTTTAAATTGAAGAAATATTTTCCCAATAACTGTTAACAATCTCAAATTTGGAATTATTTGTCTGGTTTATCAGTTATTGATTAAGAGTTATATTCAATTAAATCACAAAAATAACCTTTTAAGAAAAATATGCTTCCAATTAGTAAAAATAATTTTCTTGCGTATCAAATATTTATAGTATGTATTGTCTTGTGTGTTTTCACTGGGAAATGTGAAGCCATATTGTTCAGTACTCTGTCCTCTATATCCTATAAAGAGAATACAATACTTTCGGTCTTTTTATTACTAATATTGTACAGTTTTTATGCCAAAATTTTAAATTTAAATCTAGAGACGTTTAATTGTCTCCGCTAAATCTAACCGTTTAAACGCAAATATTACTAATTTTTTGACTTTATGAGGTTAATATGCGTTTTTATTTAGTTACAGACCAAATCCTAGCTACAGTAAAACCACTGACAGATTCATAGAAAAAAGCGCCTCGCACACCTTCCAAAGTTAATTTAAAAGGAATTCACTTTTGTAACGATTTGTTTGCAAAATCATTGCATAGTTTTAAACCAATTTAAAATAAAGTTTTTTGTCCAGATTATAAAAATATAAAATACATGTACATGTAGTTCCGTGAATCCAATTTTATTAAAATGAACAGTGACCAAGAGAGAAATACATCATAGGAACTACTTTTATCTAGTATTTTGAAAATACTTTATCATACATTTGATTACAGCTTGTAACCAGAAAATGAAGTGTACTGATTATTGATATTAGCTGTTCCAGTATAAACTCCTATCCAAACTTTATCTCCTTGATTTAGCTTCACTATCGTCATTTTGCTACAGGGAAGGTATGTTTTAGAAATCCCGTCGTGACAATAGTTCCATGACTTGAACTGGTCATTTACGACAAGAGAAGTGTAGGCAGCTTGACCTAAGATTGTAAGAATTGTCCAGTCAAACACGTAGATCCCGCCGCTAGGAGCCGTGAAAATTCCGGTAGAGGCGCTATATCCCAGTCCTTCGTTCAGATCAACTGTTTCAAACACAACCCGGGCCTTTGTGGCAAGATTTCTTTTATGATCTCTTAACCGAACATCAAAAGCAACCACCGGATGATCTAAAGTTAAAGCTGTATATGAATAAAACGTATTTAACAAAAAAACAAAATAAAATGGACAGGAAAACGAATCATTTATTTAAACAATGAAATGAAATTTTTTTCTGCAATGATCGCTAGGTCCATAACCCGTATAAATCACAATGTTTTTTCCATACTTTTAAGTTGAAACAAGTTAACGAATTGATTGTAAAGGGTAGATAAAGTAACTAAATCATTGTAAATGTACATCAGTACAATAGATAGTAGAAATAATGAAGTCATCTCATATGGGAATTTGATTTCTTACATGATAATTTCATGCAATTAGTGAATACTTAATGAATTTAGTTGATGAAGATTTCGACTGATCAATAACCTGGTTAGAACTAGATGGTAAAGATTTTAGTCCTGTCAGTTTCTAAAGAGCGATGAATTACAACTAAATTCCGTAAGAAATTGAGAGAGTTATACTAAGTAGATGTAAATATAATAATATTATTCATTAAACATACTTGTAGAAAGTAGCTTTATTGTTATCAATGTTATGTGTGCAATTTCTGGATAATGGCAGCATATAACAAAGATTTCAAAAACGATAATTATTTTAAGTAATACTCTTACTCATCTTAGACATCGCCTTAGAATGATTTCTACAGTTGTTCCTGATAAATCCAACAGCCAGACAGGTCTCCTCCACGCTTTTGTAGTCCTCTCTGAATAATTTCAGACCTGGTTTCGGTGACACTTTCTCACACAATACATTATGAATTGTAACCATCAGTATGAAAAATGTCAACAACATCCTGAAACTTTACAAAGATGTTTTGAAATCAAACTTAGATAAAAGTATCGTATTATGAAGTACACCTTTATTATTCAATACATTTAAATAGATATCAGCAAGCAGAAAATCAGGGAAAAAATCAGCGGTATACTTTTTTCACCACCTTTGAAAAATATTTTTTTATTTTACTGATTACGGATATGTACTCGGATGTATAAACTTTATTTTGTATTTAATATGTCAAATAAAATGAATATCTATTTTTTTTTTCAGACTTGCTGTTTACACTTTGTATCGGTAAATGGGGAAATCAATTATTTTCTTCAAAGTTTGGCGATCCCATTTCTACTTAAATGTATCGTATTATATTAGATCAACCAACAAATGTTCATATTTTGTTTACAGAAAATTTTTCAGCAAAATACCTTTTTTCAGGAAGGGCAAACAACCATTTTTCTTTTAAAGAAAATCCCCTCATTAGCCATTGAGCAAAGGTTACGTAACAAAATTAAAAAGGAAATATATTTAATAATCAAATTATATGTGGTGTCGATAATTCCCTGAAATTGAACTCACGTGTCATCATTAAATTGCATGTCACAATGATGCATCCATAAGTAATTATACATCATTAGAAGTTTTAACGTCCATAAGGTCAATAGCAATAATTTTTTTATGACAGAATCGTTACTTACTTACGCATCAACTTTCTATTCTAACCAGTGAGGAAACGTAACACACAGTTAAGTTTCTTGAACCGTCTTATATATACATACTGTTTTGAATAGAAGATATCATTTTACATTTTATAACAGCTGGGACATTAAATTGCAACATGATATTAAAACTGACTGATAAAAATTGTAATGCTTATAGGAAATATACGTATATAAGATAAATAAAATATCAATTTTAAACATACTGACACTTTGCATTAAAATAAAGAATTTCTTACAAACTGTAACATAAAGCTCAGTAGAGATAATTCAGAATACGGAGAGAAAAGGTGTCTACTCACATAAAAATAAATCAATTTACATGAAATTTTACATCTGCAGTATTTTTTTTTCGGTATCCTTAGAAATAAAGCAGTTAATATCAGCTGAACTGATGTTGTATACTACGAAAGCCGAGAAGGATCATTCGAGATTCGAGATTCAAAATACGAGATTCGAAATTCGAGATTCGAAATTCGAGATTCAATATCTAAATTAACCAATCAAATCATGGATCTGAAACCTGTATCCTAGCAACATCAAAATGTTCTTAATAAAGATCATTCGTACATGCTCTTTCCTACAAATAAATGTCTTAATAGCTCTTATATTGTGGTTATAAAATGGTTAAATTAACATTGATAAATTGACCCACAGGATAAACAATTAAATTAGTGATAACACTGTGGGCTTTGCAAATCTATGTGATTTTGTTTGTCCTGTATGTATTTTCCCCCCGAACCATTTTAACCCGTTGTGTATTCGCCCCAACTGTGTAAAAATCGGCTCTCGAAGAAAGATCTGTTTAATCTAAATAATAAAAACTGAGTGTGGTTTTAGCTATGAAACGAAATTCAATGAAATAATCGACATGTCAAAATAAAGGTTATCATAAAGTTTTAAACCATAGAAGATATAATGATTTACAACCTCAACGACAACAATCCAGATAGGAATAGGAATATGGCATGTTTTTTTTATCATTTTCGCTAGCTAATGTAAGACATCACAAATACCCCAAACCCCCTCACGGAAAAGGAAATGCTAGGTGATGAGAGAGAGAGAGAGAGAGAGAGAGAGAGAGAGAGAGAGAGTCGATGTAAAATTAAAGCTTGCTAGCGAAAATGATAAAAAAAAAAAATGAAATGGTCTTTAAATTGTGTGCGGATGTTGTACTCCAATAATCTGTTTTCAGCAGGCTTGGGGCGAATTACATTGTAAAGTAATGCATTACATTACCATTACTTCATGAATTTGGGCATTAAATTACCATTACCATTACTTGATTTTCTTGAAGTAATGCATTACATTACCATTACATGAGTAAAGTAATGCATTACCATTACCATTACTTTGTTTTAAAAAAGTAAAGCTATATAAAGAGTTTTTGCAAATGTTTCAAATATAAAACACTAACATATCTACAGGTTCATGTTCAGTATCAGTTTCAAATTCATTGACTTATACAAGATTCATTCTTTATTTGCTCAATATATAATCATCTTATGGCATTATGAACAACATACCACATGATATTTATGGACATTTGACATGGTACAATGTCAGGTATGAAATAGAGACACAGAAGTACAAATAACAAAAAACAAATTATGGAATAATGTTGCTGTTATTAAAAGCTAAATAGAGGTATTTCCCCAGATTATACAAATCTTTATAATTTTGGACACTTAATTGTATTATTTTATAAACAGAGGGTTTTTCCCAGTGATATTTCTTAATATATTTTAGTCGGATTTCTTTTTACTGAGGACACTTTAATAACACTAAAGATTGGTGTTGCACTTTATGATCATCAAAGTATCAAAAGGTTCAGCTTTTAACTGCATCCTGTTAGGTTTAAAACTCTTCCCAGCTATACTAAATAAACGTTCTACGTGATCAATGGAAGCTATGACTGAAAAACTTTTTGGCAATCTTTATCTTAGGATATAATATATTAAGTGCAATTAAAATAGAAAATAACATGAATCTTGTATTTTCTATCAGTGCAAACTAAGGTACCTAATATACAACACCGAGAGAGAGAGAGAGAGAGAGAGAGAGAGAGAGAGAGAGAGAGAGAATTATTTTCAAATGGTTATAATATTGGAAGTGATTTTGATTTTCATCATGGATGGACAGTGCATTCATTTTGTTTTTAAAGGCGCATATCTGTCCTCTATTCTATTGGGAAATAGTCAAGGAAAGGGGATTGGGGCGTTTAGCACTTCTTTTAACAATAGATTGTTTTGATACTTAGATTATCCTGGGGGCATGGTGTGTTGTTGACACATTCTTTATTGAAAAGAAAACTAATTGAAGTAAATTGTTTAAATGATTTCAAACTCTTAATAACAACACTCTGAAAAATGTTATGGAATTGTGTTGTTATATTACAATTTAATAAAATGAACTTTTAAAAAATCTTTTCTATAATACAACAAGAATTATTTCTTTCTTCTTTAAAATAATTTTAATCAAATAAAATGTCAGCTATTCATTTGTTTATCACATGTTTTGAAGTGAACATGAATAAATAGGAATAGTAATGCAAAGTAATGCCATGTAATGCCAGCATTACACTATATTTTAGAAAGTAATGAATTACATTACCATTACTTGTAATGCTAATTTTGTTGTATTACACATTACTAGCATTACTTTGAAAACATGTAATGCATTGCAATGCATTACCATTACATTTAGCATTACCCCAAGCCTGGTTTTCAGTATATACATTTCAAGAGGGGGGGGGGGGCTTTATAGTCCTAATTAGTTTGCCAGTTATTCTGTCCCCACTTTGTTTTCTCTTCGTTTTCCAGGTTTTTTTTATTTGGCTCGGCAAATTAATATAAAACTTTTTGTGTAGCTCCATAACGATGCACTGTAGATAAATTATGAGTAGTTTTACTTTTCATAAACAGGTACATATCGGTCCTTGATTTTTAATTTGACTCTTATAATCGGATTTAATATTCCAATAATTATAGGGTAGGAAGAGTAGACGGGACTTTTTTGCACATATCCTACTGTACCATTCATTCAACACAGGTATTAGCACTCATCGAGTTCGACTTGCTTTCCTTTGTTTCATTCACTGGATTTAAAGCTATTAATTTTTGAAAATATTTTGAATTTATGGCCTGATTATATATAAATTAGAGCTGCGCTGGTGCATCTATTTACCCGAATGGACCAAAATATAACCAAATGAATCTAAAAATTTTGACATAATTGGTTTTAAACGTACGACTCTTTTTCAATTCTAATCGGGTATGTCCTTTAGAAAAATCTTTTAGCAAATAAAACGACAATTGTTTCATTTTTTTATGGGGAGGGAGGTGGTGGCGGTAAAGGACATGTATTGCTTGTGGCAGTTGTGCTATACTCTCATTTGTTACAATAGGTAATACTACATATTGATATAAAATGAAAGTTTCCAATTACACTGTACATAGCTTCTATCATGCATTTTGACCCGTGCGATAGTTTAAAACAATTTTCAAAGCATTTAATGTAATTCAACCGATCATTTTTGAAATTTAATTTTCTGGATCCCCGCCTGATACGTCCGCCTTCTTGTATATTAGAATTACATGTACGTTGACCATATGTACACATTAACTTAATCGGCTGTTATTTGACGATAACATTTTTTATCAATGTTTTTGCAGGATAAGTAACAAATAACAGCCTATTTGTGGGTTTTTGCACTGATTATTTGAGATAATTTGCCGCCATCATTTATGCATTCCACACACCACTCACGGTTTCTTTATTTGGTGTTCTGTGTGTATGGCGACAAATTGGTAAATTTGCACCACTCACCCCTTGTAGCTTCATCCTGATTACATGTTATCTGGCTAAGTGTAATGTAGTAGTATATTAAATACACATAACTTTGTTTGCAGTGCTTAATTACATCTTTAGAGATTTACTTACAAAAAAAGTAAACATTTGTATGACTTATATGTAATTATTGTCAATTTTGGTGCGGGGGGGGGGGGGGGGGGTAGGAAACTACAGAGAAACTTAACTTGGCTTTGAAACATATGCTTTTATTCTTTCTTGTTGATATATCAATAAATGAATTATAACAAAATACATGTACAACAATTAATTTTGAAATATTCATGCACAATCATATTTTTAAAAAGTTTTACTGTTTTCTGCACAAGAAATCGGCAATGTGAACAAATTGGCAGCCTATCATCCCTACCTTTAATTGTAGAGAGTAGGTATCCTTCTATATTGAAAACAATTCCAAAAGTAAGACTCATAATAAGTTGTTTACTGAGGAAAAGGAAAAAAAAATTGTATTTATTAATAATTCCGTATGATGTGATAATATCTCAATGATTTGTTTATATTCATAGTACTAGTGTATCACTGTATGCATACATAAAAATGATAAGTAATGCTTATATTTATTAGTGAAACAGGACAGATTATTTATATTTAGATTATTTAGATACATGTACTAATCTTCATTGCGGGGATCTAGAAAGGAGGGGGTCAGGGGATCTGGACCCCCTCCTCGGGAAAATTGGAGCTTATTTAATTAACATAGTAATTTTTTTTAGAATTGGCCTAGGACCTCCTACAGAAAAAATTAGCTACGCTTATGAAGTTCTCTACCATAACCGCATTTTTACACAAAAGGGGTGAATAAACCTGGGTTTTAAACTATTACTGGTGGTGAAATACCCCAGGGTTCAAACGCATCAGGTGGAAATGCACCAGGGCAAACAAATTCACTTAGATCCGCGAAGCACACTGCATTATTACTAGTCTACTTAGATATTCTGTGTAAAAGTAAATACAAATAATTATTTAGTTAGGTAGGGAGAAGTGAACATAGCATTTATTTGTAGGAAAACGCATGTACGAATGATCTTTATTTAGAACAGTTTGATGTTGCTAGGATACAGGTTTCAGATCCATGATTTGATTGGTTAATTTAGATATTGAATCTCGAATTTCGAATCTCGAATCTCGTATTTCGAATCTCGTATTTTGAATCTCGAATCTTGAATGATCCTTCTCGGCTTTCGTAGTATACAGTGATCCTTCCCCCAAAGATTTGCGATATAGAACACCCCCCTTCAGTAATGTTCAACTGCGTGATTTTTATTCAATAATTTAAACAATGATTGTGAAGAATGTTAAAATGCTCGATGCAAACAATGTATCGACGATATAACGTAAAAAAATAAGTAGGTACGGGAAACCTCATTATGATTGGTTAATGATGTAGGCACAAAACAGTCACCCCTTACACCTTCCTTTTCGGGTGAAAGCTCGATCGTTATATAATTTCTTTATGGGAATCTCTTTATGGGGGAGTCTCGCTATATTATTTGACACCCGATTTAATCAGTGCAATCGGTGATGAATGTTAAAGTAGAATTTGTCCGCAAATAAACAACGTACCAAATAGAACTCCATTCTCGTAAAGCTTGTAGCAAGGAAGATTCATTTTGACATTCATTTGATTCCACTGACATCGAGTTTAATTCTCAAATATGAAAGTTATCAATGTTTGATGGTGAAATAAATTACTTATTAGATCTACCTTGAAATTTTAGATATGATTTTTAAAGCCATAAACATTCATTTAGTTTTTCAGTTTAAAGTGATTAATATTGTCTAAAATGGCTAGTATCTAAAGACAACAAAAGACAGCTAAGGTTGATCAAAAAACAATTCCTATCCTCTTTTAGGAATAAAAAAAGTCTTTTTGGTCGGATTATTGATAACGTTCAAACTTAGAACGTGTATCGATTGTTTATTAGTTAGAACAATAAACAAGAAAGATGCACATTTTCAGAATTCATATCTAATATATTTTTAAAGAACTTTGACTCAAGATTTTGATTACAGTTTATACCCAGAAAATGATGTATACTTTTTATACATATTATCTGTTTAACTGAAATACCAATCCGAACGTTATCTCCTTGATTTAGCTTCGCTGCTGTCATTTTGCGACAGGGAAAAATGTTTTAGAATTCACGTCAGTAGCAGTGGTTCCAAGACTTAAATTCGTCGTTCACGACGAGTAAAGTGCAGGCATATTGATCTTGCCATGAAAGAATTTTCCAGTCAAACACATAGATCCCGTCGCTAGGGGCCGTGAAGATTCCGGTAGTATGGAAGACCGTTTTGTTATTTGATTTTAAATTACATTAACCTGTCAATGTCAGTCTACATGGTCTACATAGTCCGCCTAGAGCTAGATTAAAAGTGACGTGACGAATCCTCAAAACACCAAACCCCGCGAAGTGAATTTAACAACATTATATTTGCAATATGTAATAAGAAATGAAAACAAATTGAAATGCTTATTAATCCATTGTAATTGTTATTGTGTAACTTTTTTTTTTTATCTTAATACAAGTATATATGTAATAAAATCACATTCTCATAACAGTATTTAAACTCCATATTTTGTTAACTCGATAACGCAAATATAATAAAATCACACAATACAATTAAACACATTTGCATTGATAAAAGGTTACAAAACTTTATGTGTTACCAATGCATTGAAAAGAAAGACGGTTAAATGGGCATTGTCACGATTTTGGTCAAGATTTGTTCTTTAGTTTTTAATGTTTACAATGCTACAGTAAAACATTTCTAATAGTTAACCAAAATTTGAGTGTCAGTCGTCGAGATATAAGCGAGATACAGAGCACACAATTCTTTGTCAGGTAAACAAAGCTCAGATCATGTTTTTGTTTTCATTTTGAATCTTGAAAGAAAATTCAAGGTTTAGACCTTAAATAAATGTGACAATTTATTTATGTTCAAAACGAATTAGCTGATATAAAAAAATCAGCTTGAAAAGAATCTTTACCAGTATATCAAAACAATGTGAACAAAAAACAAGGCACGAGCCTTGTTTATATAACAAGGAATTGTAAGCTCTAAATCGTGCTTAAAACTCTACGACTGACTCTTAAATTGTGGTTGATAATTAGAAATATATTACTTAAGCATTGTAAACAATAAAACTAGATAAAAAAAAAATTGACCAAACCATGCCCATCTAATAAGTTGAAACACACAAGTGTCATCATTCAGATCTCTTACATAGGAGCGGATTCATATTTTCAATTTTCCAAATTTACAAAACTATGAGTATAAGTTGGATCTCACAGAAGATTTTACTGAGTTAAATGTTGTGTGGTTTGTTGAACGATTTTTTGAAAAACGTGTCTAAGAAAATGAGTAAGTCAAATGTAATTATTGGAGCAGCAGTAGAGTATACAGTTATTTTGCATCACAACACTAATCATACATCGTATTTGATTTTTAGCATAAAGCTTATACTCTAATTATAAGCATGATTCACACACGTTCTAATAATTGAGATAGTCCATACGCAAATGGCAATGAAGACCACAATGTTTGTAAAAAGCTACACATGTGATACATTTACATGTAGTTTACCGAAATGTCTGAAAGCTGATTGAAACTACAGAATGACGTCAGATTCACTTAATTGCTGCGATGTATTACTTTTCTTTTTGACTTGTATTGTAAAAATAAAAGCTCCTTAATTATGGTAAATTAATACATCAAGACTTTTTAAGAAGTGATCTACCTTAATTTAAGAGTAAAAAAATGGAGCCATATTTTGAATAATAATCATTGATAAACCAATCAACCTGGATTGCAAATATTCGGTGGTTAATTTTTGTTGAAAAAGAAAAAAGGAAAAGCTTTTGATTTAGATAATATTATCCAAAGTCTATCCTTTTAATAAAGACATAGAAATACATAGGCTTATAACTAGCACTACTAAGTCAAAAAAAGTACTGACATTCCCATTTTTTACTGATACATGTAAACTTAGACATTTACTGACAATGTACTGACATTACTGATAAACTTAGAAAAGTGCTGACGTTTTTACTGACGTTACTGAAAAACTTAGAGAAATACTCCCACTTCAGCTTAAAAGATGTGAAATTGATTAAATAATGTATTTTTAATTTTAATAAAGAATTAAATTATTATTAAACTTATTGATAACATTTTCCTTGAATGAAAATGTCAATTTTATGTGTAATTTAATGAGTGTAGGAGAAATTGAGCCAAGCACTGTAAAGTACTGACCCCATTATTCTTACTCTTACTGAATGGAATTTTACCTGATCTTTTTTAATTTATGTCATTTTTCACCATTAATTAATTTAAAAGCTACCTAGATACAGTGTAAAGTTTATATAGACTGATATTAATTTTGAAGCATTAACTGGGTCTGTTATATTTAATTTGTTTCATGTTAACAAAAAAATTATGATAAGAAAAATTGTCATAATTAAAAAAATGTAATACTAGTATTGTTGTGTTGTACAAATAGGAAGGGGTGGAATTGGAGTTGGATGTTTGCAAATGACTCGGAATGCAACGGTTTTTTTTTTTATATTTTCAGACATAAAACATCTTAATGTTTTAATTCAATGTTTGCCATATGCAGCTAATCACATGTAAAAGTAAAAATCATTTGTATATAAAATTTGATGTGGGATACAACATAAGGCTAACCGGTAGTAGTCAGACCTACCGCGCTAAAAAATATCAACTATTACAAGGTCTATGGTGACATGGTAAAAAATTGTGTTAACTTTTAATAGACCAACATTTGTACAGTTTGGAGAGAGAGAGAGAGAGAGAGAGAGAGAGAGAGAGAGAATTAAATTTACTACATGTAATAGTTTACCCGGGGATTTATTTCCTAGTATTAAAGTTAACTGGCAAGCCTTATTTCATTACCAATTTTTTTTTTTATCATTCCGTGGCCCTGGTAAGAACATGCACGACATATATGAAAATGTAGTAGTTGTATTTCTATACATGTAGGAGTTTATGTACAGAGAGAGAGAGAGAGAGAGAGAGAGAGAGAGAGAGAGAGAGAGAGAGAGAGAGAGAGAGAGAGAGATTGCATTGATTTTGAAAGTTAAATTAAAATTTACAAATTAAAAGTTACAAATAGTTTACCCAGAATTGATTTCTCAATTCTCAATAAGTTGACACGCAATCCTAATTAAATCCTATAACTTAAAATGTATAATTATTTAGACTAACTTAGAGCGGTCAATTTAATCTTTTATCCATCATTGTTTTATTCAACACCAGATCAATTGATCAAAGAATCTGAAATCACATGTTTAACAACTGGTTGATTGAAGTTAAAGTTTTCAAAGGAGAGTTGACATTTTTTTTTCACTCGGTCAGCGGTTATATAATAGCTACTCTACACAGACCTTCTTGACAATTTGCAGTGTACGGTAGCGAGATTGGGAACAATGAGGTGACAGACACACGTGTACACGTATATATACACACACTTCCTAAGATATGTATGGCCAGTAAGTAATTATATAATAGTTACTGTACACAGCCCTTCTTGACAATTTGCAGTGCACGGTAGCGAGATTGGGAACAATGAGTTGACAGACACACGTGTTCTTGTATATACACAATCGTCATAAGATCTGTATGCTCGATATAATGCTAAACAATTCTGCAATATGTTGTTTTAACGCCCCCCCCCCCCCCCAGTTTTTCAAGTAAAGAAAACAGAATTTGAAAATTTTGATTTAACAGTTTTAAAATTTCAAACATGAAAAGGAAGAGTTTTAAATTCGGAACGTCATTTGACACAGTGATATGAATTAAAACTTTATTGCTCTGTTATATTTTCATTTTTCAAATAATATTTTAAAATAAATGTATGAAATTTTTCTAATCATAAACCGGAAACATTGTTTTAAAATCATGCATGTAAGTACTACCCGTTACCGGCATTTGTATACGATACATTCATTAATCATTTATGAGCTGTATCATTGTTTTATATGTACATGTATGAAGA
Source organism: Magallana gigas (assembly GCF_963853765.1). Classification (NCBI taxonomy): domain Eukaryota; kingdom Metazoa; phylum Mollusca; class Bivalvia; order Ostreida; family Ostreidae; genus Magallana; species Magallana gigas. The sequence goes on from NC_088858.1 coordinate 34,509,095, forward strand.
CATTCTATACAATAATGCATATGAATAACTGAACTGGACAATGCGCACTGTGAAAAGATAAAAGTGCCAAAGAACCGGACTACTAACTCTACCTTCCGATAAAATCAACTCTCTCTCTCCTCTCTCTCTCTCTCTCTCTCTCTCTCTCTCTCTCTCTTTCTCTCTCTCTCTCTCATGCTTTATCAGAAAAAAAACCCTAATGGCAATCATCGACTGCATTTAACATGATTAATATATAATAAGTTAATATCTTCCCGCTAAATAGAATCAACAGACATTTCATTGAGACTATGTTATTCTATGCATCATTACACAAAGCAAAATTTAACAGTCAAAATATAGGCGATCGTTTCGATCGGTGTGTGATTATCAGCGCGTGCTATTAATGTTGTGTTATAATGCGCTTTAACTCAGGCAGGTTACAAAGGTCCTCCACTTGTGGTTTTTTTTTTCAAATTACAAAACACGGTCATTTGTTTCAATACATGTAATAAGATGTATAAGCGGTTTATCGGTACACAACTTGATTTGTGTCAATGTTGAGTCAGATGTTTAGATAAAACTTAGTCTCCTCAAGCTTTAATGTAAATGGATAGGGTTCAATTCTAGATTTATATTTTTTCACAAAGACAAAATAACAGATAAACACTTTCGGCCTCAGTCACAAGCGTTTTGAGCTTACCGTGATCATAAGTATACGGATACACAGCGCATTAATTTACAAGACGTAAAATGCGCGGACCCCAAAAACATTATTTTTAAAAGAGTAAAAATATTATGTTTTTCGGGGGGGGGGGGGTATGAGCAATATTTGATATTTATGCAAATTTAAGAAATAAGATTTTTCCGCGCGGGGGGGGGGGGGGTGTCAATATTCCACGTAAATCCGCCGTGGATAGTGTCAATATCTTTACTGACTTTTCGTTTTTGAATAATTATCAAACCTAATGCTAACAACATAAATATTGTAAATTCCGCTGGTTTTTTTTTTTTTAAAAGGCTCAATTTCTCCTTCACTTATAAAATTACATGTAAAATTGACATTTTTATTCAAAGAAAATGTTATTAATAAGTTAAATAATTTTTTATTCTTTATTTTCTCTATTATAATTTAAAATACATTATTTAATACAATTTCAAACCTTTTAAGCTCTAGCGGGAGTAAGAACAATGGGGTCAGTACTTATCAGTACTTGTCAGTACTTCTCTAAGTTTTTCAGTAACGTCAGTAAAAAGTGTCAGAACTTCTCTAAGTTTATCAGTACTGTCTAAGTTTATCAGTACTGTCTAAGTTTATCAGTACTTTTCTAAGTTTCTCAGTACCGTCAGTAAAAACGTCAGTACTTTTCTAAGTTTATCAGTAATGTCAGTACATTGTCAGTAAATGTCTAAGATTATCAGTAAAAAATGGGAATGTCAGTCCTTTTTTGACTTAGTAGTGTAGACGTATCTTTTTTCTTAATACGCTCGAAAAAGCGTACATTCAAAAATTGAGCAATCATTACAAAAATAACACCCTTTGTAGGTCAAACATTTTAATAAGCCAAACAGAATGCAGATCATTTCAATAGATATAAACAAAAACAATATTTGCTCTAATTAGAACGATTTCTGATCGACAGAGATCATGAAAATATTGATTATTTTGTGTAAAGTTGTTATTCATTATCTTTTCCTTTCTCTGCACAGGAAAATTGAAATAACATGTTTCGTGGCAATGGGTTTTGAACTTTAAGTATTTTTATTTTGATCAACCATTCAGATTTGTGGTTTGTAAAGTTTTGAATTTTCAATGATATCTAAGAATTATTTTTTTTTGTTTTGATGAAAGAAATATACCCTTAAAAACATGCTCTTAAAAGTCAGAGTTTGATTTTGATAAAGACTACTTTTTGCTTATGAAATAATAGTATATGTAATTGTTGTTGTGTGTTTTCACCGGAATATTCCATACAATTTGCTTTTGAAATTTAGTGTTTGTAGTGACAAACCTGACTCTAAATCTAGAAACTTATAATGAACATATGAATATTAAGAACTTAATGTAAAAGCTGCCATTCAGTAGTGTTCAGTAACTGCACTAATTTAAATGTTTGTAATGATAATGTTATAGTTTTTACAGATAATACAACCCAATGTACATACAAACCTTACACTTTAAAGTAAAAAGACATTCAATATTGCTACAATCTGTGTAAAAAAAAATAAGGAATACATTAACAGAACTAGAAGAACTCATTTGGTAAAATTATAGAAATATAAACTTGCTCAAGCTGTTTGTTTATAAGTGTGTTAATTAGTAAGAACTAAACAAGAAAGGCCTTGTAATTTTGTATGATTTATTACAGTTTATAACCAGAAAATGACGTAAACTGATTATGCAAATTAGTTGGCCGAAGAAAAACTCCGATCCA